>NW_021941230.1:926564-1254024 GCF_902148845.1 Salarias fasciatus | reverse complement strand
TTATATACAGCTATGGATGATGCCATGTTAGCTCCGCCCATCTTTTATATACAGGCTATGGATGATGTCATGTTAGCTCCGCCTATCTTTTAGAGACAGTTAACTGCATGAACTCAACTGTTACAAATCACATTTCAACCATGTCCCATAATGTATGTGTTCATTCATCCATCCATCTATCCAACATCTCTGTTCATCCATCCATCCATCTATCCAATATTCAACTATTCATCTATCCATTCATCTGCCATCCTTCCATCCATCCATCATCCAACTATTCATCCATTCAACATCCATCCATCCATCTATCCATGCATCCATCTGTCCATTCATCCATCCATCCATTCAACATCCATCCCACATCCAACTATTCATCCATCCCTCCATCCATCCATGCACCCCTCTGTCCATCTGTGAGTTCATCCATCCATCATTCACCAAACATCCATCTGTGTATCTGTAAGTTTAAAATCCAATTATTCATCCATCCATCCTCCATCTATTCATCCATCCATCCTTGTTTCTTCTACTCCTCTTCCTGCAGGTTCTCCTCTGCATCTAGCAGAACATTTATAACCTCATGTTCAACCTAAATGAAGCTTTATATTTTGAAACATTTTCTGTCCATCTCTCTCTCTCTCTCTTCTCTCTTCTCTCTCTCTCTCTCTCTCACTCTCTCTGTCCCTTCCTCGCTGCAGCAGAACTCCATTATGTTTCTTTCTTTTTATTTTTTCAGGAATAAAAGCGTCCCCCTTGCCTGGAGGCAGGCCTCCTGCCAGGCCGGTGACACGTCCATTATCTCAGATGAGGACAGGGTCAGGAGACGCCCCAGGGGATTGTGGGTAGTGGATCCTTCAGAGGCTGAAGGTCAACGGGCTCGATAATTGGAAAGAGTCCATCCTGTGATTCTCCGCTGACTGACACGCCGGAGTCAGAGGGATTAGAGATGTTTTCTCAATGGGAGAACAGCTTTTAAACAGGAAGTGGATTCAAGCTTTCAAAATAAAGGGCTGCAGACTCCCAGTCATGATACTATGGAGTGAAATGTTATGGTTGTCCATGTGCAGAAGGACGGTTTACTAAGACATGGTGCAAATTAGCAGTTGCAGTGTTTCAGGAAAAAGTTGGAATCATTTTCAAAAATTTCCACCTCGACAGTCGTTATGAAAAAATGTGAATTGTACTGTTCTCAGACTTCAATTTTTTTAAAATATAATAATAATAATAATAATAATAATAATAATAATAATAATAATAATAATAATAATAATAATAGCCCCCCCCCCCCCATTTCCATGGAGACCCACTTCGGGCATTTTCAAAAAGTTCTACATGGCAGTCATTGTGAAAAAGTCGTGAATTATACTGTTTCCAAGTAGCCAGACTTGTATCATTTAAAAAAAACAAAATAATAATAATAACAATAGTAATAATAAAATAATTATAATAATCAATATTCACCCCCATTTCCATGAAGGCAGACTTCAGGCCTTTTCAAAAAGTTCCACCTTGACAACAGTGATCAGAAAGGTGACTTTTTCCCCATTCCCAGATGGACCTGGGCCAATTTCTGTTATCCAAAACTTATGGGTTCCTACTGTTTCCAGAAGACACGCTTGTATTGTTTTGGAAAAAAAAAAAAAAAAACAAAAAAACCACCCACCCAATTCCATGGAGCTGGACATAGAGCATTTTCAAAAGTTCCACCTCAGTAGCTGTTTTCAAAAGTTATGGATTCCACTCTTGTAGCATTTTTGAAAGAGTTGTCTTTCACCTCCATTTCCATGTAGATGGACTTGAGGTATTTTCAAAAAATTCCACCTTGGGACCAGGTCTTGGAGAGATCCAGCTCTCTCCAGGTCATCATAGTGCATTCTAGGTAATCAGACCAGAATTGGCGAGCCATACTTACACCTGTACACATCATTCATTTCAAACCAATCACTTTGATTGATTATATCAATCCAGGTTTTTTTTTTAATCAACCATCTCTACTACCAACACCACTTTAGGAACCCTGGAACCACCTTTAACAACTTTTTTTATTTTTCAAAAACTTGTTTTTACGGCTCGCCAACTCTGATCCCATCACCTTAACAATACATTCATACCAGGTGTGAACAGTACCAATTTAAGGGTATTCAATCAACCTCACCTGCACGTTTTGTTCTGTGCAAACGTAGGGAGAACATGCAAATCCCATGCCTAAGGGCAGTGGCAGGGAATGAACCGGGGACCTTTTTTTTCTGTGAGTTAAAAAGCACTAAACATGATTACAAAGAGGCTCAGTTAGCTGAGACTGTTACATTCTCGTGATACATCATCCATAGTGGTCGTCATGGCGATGAAAACCCGGACACACTCACTGAATCATCACTTAGAATCTTGTGAAATCTCAATTAAACCAAAATGACAGGTATTATATCTCCTGATAAAGAGACAAAATATTTAAATATGAGTCTTTTCAAGGGATAAGGATTAAAAAGTCCTTTCTGCTCTGATGTGAATTTCAGTGAATAAAGGACTAGGGTTGAGTGATTCTCTTTAGTATTTCTGTCTCTTTTCAGACACGTCGACGGTAATTTTGACTCCAGTCTGAGTTGCTTCATCTCATTCTTGCTTCAGCGGGACGATCAGTCCGCCTCCTTCACCTGCTTCTGGAGGACAGCATCTCTCTATGTCTCTGCCTCTATATCTCGATATTTCTCTCTCTCGATGTCTCTGCGTCTCTCTCCTCTCTATGTCTCTATGTCTCTCTCTATGTCACTATGTCTGTGTCTCTCTCTCTATATCTGCGTCTCTCTCTCTCTCTATGTCTCTATGTCTCTCCCTCTCTATATCTCTCTCTATGTTTTTATATATGTGTCTCTCTCTCTATGTCGTGTGTGTGTCTCTCTCTCCTCTTTTTTCTCTGTCTCTCTCTAGGTCTCTATGTCTGTCTCTCTCTCACTGTGTCTCTATGTCTCTCTTTCTCTCTGTCTATATCTCTGTGGATGGATGATGGAGGACAATAGATGATGATGGCTGGATGGATGGATGGATGGATGGATGATGAAATGCTGATGGATGGATGTATGTATGGATGGATGACATATAGATAGATGATAATAGATGGATGGATGGATGGATGGATGGATGGATGGATGGATGGATGGATGATGAAATGGTGGATGAAGGATGGATGCATGGATGGATTCTCCTCAGTCAGTCTATCTCAAGGTTGTATAGTTGTGCGTTTGGTTGTAGTTAGTGTTGCACATTTTTATAGTGTTGTGTATCTAATGGTTGTAGTGTTGTGTGTCTCAGGGGTGTAGTGTTTGTGTGTCTAAAGCTTGTAGCATTGTGTATCTAGAGGTTGTGTGTCTCAGGCTTGTAACATTGTGTGCCTCGAGTTGTGTGTCTCAGGCTTGTGGCATTGTGTATCTAGAGTTGTGTATCTCATTCTGTCACATTGTGTGTCCTAACAGTGGTGTAACTCACTCTGTCAGGTTGTGCGTCGCTGCTCTACTGTACACCACTGAGCTCGGCCGCCGCAGTCAGCATATTAAACACCAATCTGTCAGCCGACCACATGAGCCGTTACACCCCCTCCACACTTACACACACACACACACACACACACACACACACACACACACACACACACACACACTGAAGACTCCCAAATAAATCAATATGCACTGGAGAAAGCCTTTACGTTTACATTCCGTTGCCGTCGACGACCAGGCGTGTCACGGCCCCTCCCCCTCCCCCTCCTGACTCGGGTATCACTGTCGCCGCGGCAACCCAGAAGACAAGGCTTCCCTGCAGCTCTGGAATTAGCATAGTGGTGACTGAGGCAGGGAGCAGCTGGATGATGGGAGAATGAAGCGCTGTCTGAGGTTCAGACGAGGAGGAGAGCGGGATTACAGGGGATCTGGGGAGAATGTGATGAAATGTGAATATAAATGAGGATAAAAATTAAAAAAAAAAAAACTTTAAGGAAAGAGTGAAGTATGATGTAATACCAGCAAAGTGCATTGAGTGACTAAGCTAGCAAAGTAACAGCTGATTGATGTGAACCAGGAAGTAGTGATGGGCTACAGTAACCAGGAAGTAGTGAGGGGCTACAGGAACCAGGAAGTAGTGATAGGCTGTGCTGGAATGTCCACACTGTGTCCAAACCCCTCACTCTACAATACAAATACAAACAAAATTGCAAAAAGTGCTTTGCTGTGATGAACAATTAGGACGGAACAGTCCTCATTCCTCCTCACAATAGTCGGCGAACTGTAGCGGCATATTTTGCACACAGTTCTTGTTTTATCCACAGTCTTCTCGCCGTCCTCTTGTCGTTTACTTGGGAAGCCAAAATAGGTCCACATAACCGAAGGAGCACCAGCGAATTCAACTTCGTCTTCCTCCATTTTGCTACGGTAGGCGAAAAGGGTAAAAAATGATCAGTTCAGTGGTGCACAGCGCCCTGTTGCATTTTTTATTTCGTGCAATTATTTTGTGCGTCTATGAATTTTATTTTCGTCCATCCTTTTTATTTTTACACCTCTATCATACATACATAGATTCGCAACGCACAGTGGGTAATTATGAGCCATCTTGGGACCATCGATGCTCACTACTTTCCAAGATGCATTGTGGGAAATTTCTAGTGCCCTTCTTTTTTGCTATCTGGACAGTGGCGACTTCACTATGTAGTGCCCTATAAAGGAAATAGTGTGGACATTTGGACACAGCCATGGACTACAGGAAGTAGTGATGGACGACAGGAACCAGGAAGTAGTGCCAGGCGACAGGAAGCTAAGCTAATAAACTAACAGTTGATTAGCACCACTGGATAATCTAATAAGCTAACAGCTGATTAATATGAGTGGCTAAGCTAACAAGCTAATAGCTGATCCATCTACATAGTTTTTGATCCCCTTCCCAACACGGTGGCCATTATCACAATCTCAAACAAAAAAAGAAGGTCTATCATCATGGATCTCACTGCTCCTCTGGTGCTTTAATGGACTGAAACAGCGAACTGTCAGCTTTCTTAATCAGGACGGGAGAAAGGGATGGGGGGAGGGGGCAGGGGTTGTAAAAAGCTCCCCCAGCGACTCTTGTCTCCGCTATTTGGAGTTAATGACACAAGCTCTGAGGCCGTACATCAGCGTCTGTTTGATCCCCGATCGGGAGGATGTTAAACTGAGAGGAACAGTGGGTGAGTGGGGAGAACAGCAGGGAGGGGGGGGGGTAAAGGATGGAGGATGACTCAGCTGATAGCTTTTTAAGAGTGCGATTAGATACAGGAACCAGTAGTAGTGATGGAACCAGGAAGTGATGAGAGGAACCAGGAATCAGTGATGGAACCAGGAAGTGATGAGAGGAACCAGGAAGTAGTGATGGATCCAGGAAGTGATGAGAGGAACCAGGAAGTAGTGATGGAACCAGGACATGATGAGAGGAACCAGGAAGTAGTGATGGAATGCAAGAACCAGGAAGTAGTGATGGGCTCCAGACACCAAGAAGTAGTGACAGACTCTACGAGAACCCACGAAGGACTGACAAACTCACAAGAACCAGGAAGTAGTGACGGACTCTACGAGAACCAGAAGGACTGACGACCTCTGCAAAAATCAGGAAGTAGTGATGGACCTCAGGAACCAATAAGTAGTGACGGACTCTACGAGAACGAGGAAGTAGTGATGGACTCTACAAGATCAGGAAGTAGAGAGGGCTAAAGGAACCAGGAAATTGCGATGGAACCAGGTAGTAGAGACAGAACAGGAAAGTAGTGATGGAACCAGGAAGTAATGACAAGAACCAGGAACTAGTTGATGGGCTCCGGAAATCAGGAAGTAGTGACAGACTATACGAAAACCAGAAACACTGACAAACTCTATGAGAACCAGGAAGTAGTGATGGACTACAGGAACCAGGAAGTAGTGACAGAGTCTACAAGAACCAGGAAGTAGTGACTTCCTCAGGAACCAGGAAATAGTGACTTTCTCAGGAACCAGGAAATAGTGACTTCCTACAGGAACCAGGAAGTAGCATTTGATCTCTGTATTCATTTCCTCACTCTAACTTCCACAGATTCTCCTAATTTCCTTTTTCCTCCATCCTGCCGTCAGTCCAATTCTTCCTTACTACCCACAATCCTCCTCGGTTATTGTTAAAACCTGGCTCCCTCCATCCTTGGAACACCGTTATCTCTCTTCTTTGTTGATAAACACGCGCAGCGCAAGCTAACCGCTGTCTTTGAACTCCCTCCCTGCGGTTGTTGTTGACACGGCGGGAGCCCAAATAACTTCCACTATCAATGAAGAAGAAGTACAAAAAATAGAGAAGAAGAAGAAAGAGGAGGGGAACAATGCCTTGCTTTTTTCTTTCTTCCCGCCGTTAATGAGCTGCGCTTTGGACGGAAAACGTGTGATTAATTATTCATATCCAGACTCTTCCTGCTGCCGCTGCCATTGTTCTTCCTCCTCTTTCTTCTTCTGTGGTTTAATAAAAAGCTGTTTACATTCAGCTGAATGACAGGGTTCAAACTCCAGGAGGACTGTAAAGAGATTAACTCTATTAATTGGGATTAATCATATTTTGGAGTGCAAGTTGCATTAATTTGTTGATTAAAACTGTTGTGATTAATCACAGTTAATTAGAGAAAGTATTCAACTAAGAAAAATGATAATCAATTGTGATTAATTATTTGTAGTATGTAATTAATTATGGAATTTCTGTGATTGATCACATTTTGAATTAGCTGTTACATCAGTGGTTTACTTTATGAGCTTTAAAATGTTGTGTGATTATTCATGATTAATTAGAGAATTTATATGATGGAAGGAGAAATGTTGTGATTAATCGTGATTAATTGCTTAAAGCTCATGTCCGGAGTTTCCGTTCGTGTCCAATGTATGTATCATTTTTCAACAGAGCTTAAATGTGTTAGTCTGGTTCGATACTGTAATATAATATTAGCATAAAGCAATATAAAAAAAAATATTTATGAGCTCCACCTTCGTCTCATAGACCCCCATGTTATCCGAAAAAGCGCCGGTCAGCGTCAGCCAATAGATTTCGAGCTTCCGCCTTGTCGTGCCATCAATCAAAGTTTTCACGCAGCCAGAGAGCACGGCCGCTTGCCCAGGCAGAGGTGAGTTAGCTACGCAGCAGCCGCCCCGCTTACCTCGGATATATCCACTGTCTGCTGAACATCCACCGTAAACAGCTAAACATGGAGGATGCTGTAGGACTCGGAGGCTCTCATTTTCACCTGACGGATAATAGCGTGCACAATTAAAGGGGCGTGGCTTGGTCGCTCATGAAAGCAGAGGGAGGGCGGAACCTGTAGACATTGGATTAAAAAAAACCCTCTCTCTTTCAAAACTCCGGACACGAGCTTTAAATTATGCAATTAAGAATGAATTTTGTGTGATTAATCACATTTTGGATTGCAAGTTGCATTAATTTGTTGTTGACAACTGATGTGACTAATCAAACATAATTAGGGATTCTGTTAATTAAGAAAATACTGTGATTAATCATGATTAATTCTTCCAATTATGCAGTCAAGAATAAAATTTGCACGAGTAATCACAATTCATCATGATTGATTGGGGAATCTATTCAATTAAGAAAACAGTGATTAATGATGATTCATTGTTTAAATTATTCAATTTAACATGGCATTTTGGTGATATTTTCAATTAAATGTTGCATTCATTTGTTGCTTAAAACTGTTGTGAGGAATAACAATTAATATGGTAATATATTAATCCAGGAAAACAACTGATTAATCATGATTAATCATTACAATCATGCAAATGATAGTGGAATTTCTGTGATTAATTGCATTTTGTATTTAAATCATGTAATTGTTACTGAGTTTCTGTGATTAATCACATTTAGAGCTACATGTTGCAAACATGTATTGCTTAAAACTGTTAATTAGGTAATTAGGAAATGTATTCAATCAAGAAGAAAAAAAATTAATTATTAAAAATATTCAATTAATTATGGAATTTCTATGATTAATCACATTTTGAATTAAATGTTGCATTAATTTGTTCCTAAAGACTATTGTGATTATTTATGATTAATTAGGGAATTTGTTCAAAAAACACAAAACTGATTAATCACGATTAATCTTTAAAGGTATGCCATCAATTATTGTATTACTGTGATTAATCACATTTTGAATTGCATGGTGCTTTATTGTTTGCTTAAAACTGTTATGTGATTTATCATGATTAATTGGGGAATGTATTCAACTAAGAAAAACTGATTAATCACAATTAGTCATTTAAATTATGCAATTAAGTATGGGATGTCTGTGATTAATCACTATTTACAATTTCTAAACTATGCTACTAGTCATGATTAATCATGAAAATTCTGTAATTAATAATCAAAATTTGATTAATTGAAATTAATTATGATAAATCATAGAAATTCTGCAATCAACTGCACAAATGGTGCAGTTTTGGTGATTAAATATGTGAACAGTTGCATTTAACTATATGAAATTGAACTTTGCAAAAATGTTGACTCTTCCCTTCTGACTTTGTTGTCATAGAAAAAGAGGACATGCAATTTCTGGGTTTCTCCCATTCCCACAGAAACAGGCTTCCTTCATCATCTAAAAATGACACTTTTCTCAGAAAATTGATGCATTTTCACTTGAAATGTTGGCATGGAATCAGTAAACTATTGCTGTGTATAAGATCAACTGTCATAAGCATACATCAATTAATGACGTCATTTTTTGATTCTGCTGTTTCCATGGAAACAGACTACTTTTTCAAAACTATCATCTAAATTGTAATTTTTCTGACACAAAATCGATGCATTTTCACTTGAAACGTTGCCATGGAAACAGTAATGTGTTGTGTATAATATCAGTCGCCGTCAGCGTACAGTGATTAATGACATCATCTTCAACTTTTCTGGCATTTCCATTAAAACAGACATCATTTTCCAAATGTTGTGTATAGGTTAAACTTTAAAAAAAAAAACAATGTTTTTTCAACTTGAAATGTTGCCATGGAAACAGTTATTTGTTATTGTATATAAGATCACTCCCCCCAGAACTGCCACCTTAACGTGGTGGGGGAGTTTGAGAGCCCGCATGATCCCAGGAGCTATGTTGCCGGGGGGCTTTATGCCCCCTAGTAGGGTCTCCCATGGCAAACAGGTCCTGGGTGACGGGCCAGACTGAGAGTAGTTCAAAACCCCCTATGATTAGAAAAGAACAAAGGTCGTTACGTCGCCCGGTATGGCGCAGCCGGGGCCCCACCCTGGAGCCAGGCCTGGGGTTGGGGCTCGTAAGCGAGCGCCTGGTGGCCGGGTCTTTGCCCACGGGGCCCGGCCGGGCTCAGCCCGAACGGACGACGTGGGCCTGACCTCCGGTGGGCTCACCACCCACCGAGGGAACCGTAGGGGCCGGGTGCAGTGTGGATTGGGTGGCAGCCGACGGCAGGGTGCCAGCGACCCGATCCCCGGACACAGAGACTGGCTCTAGGGACATGGAATGTCACCTCGTTGGCGGGGAAGGAGCCTGAGCTTGTGAGGGAGGTTGAGAGGTACCGGCTAGATATAGTCGGGCTCACCTCCACACATAGCCTGGGCTCTGGAACCCAACCTCTCGAGAAGGGCTGGACTCTCCACTTTTCTGGCGTTGCCCGCGGTGAGAGGCGGCGGGCTGGTGTGGGTTTGCTTATAGCCCCACAGCTCAGCCGCCATGTGTTGGAGTTCACCCCAGTGAACGAGAGGGTTGTATCCCTGCGCCTTCGGGTCGGGGATAGGTGCCTCACTGTTGTTTCGGCTTACGGGCCGAACAGCAGTGCAGAGTACCCGGCCTTCTTGGAGTCCCTGGGAGGGGTGCTGGACAGTGCTCCGACTGGGGACTCCATTGTTCTACTGGGGGACTTCAACGCCCACGTGGGCAGCGACAGTGAGACCTGGAAGGGGGTGATTGGATCGCACGGCCTCCCCGATCTGAACCCGAGTGGTGTTCTGTTATTGGACTTCTGTGCTAGTCACAGTTTGTCCATAACCAACACCATGTTCGAGCACAGGGGTGTCCATAAGTGCACTTGGCACCAGGACACCCTAGGTCGGAGGTCGATGATCGACTTTGTTGTCGTGTCATCTGACCTCCGGCCGCGTGTTTTGGACACTCGGGTGAAGAGAGGGGCAGAGCTGTCGACCGATCACCACCTGGTGGTGAGTTGGATTCGCTGGCGGAGGAGGAAACCGGACAGACTTGGCAGACCCAAACGTGTTGTGAGGGTCTGCTGGGAACGTCTGGCGGAACCCTCTGTCAGCATGGCTTTCAACTCCCACCTCCGGGAGAGCTTCTCTCATGTCCCGAGGGAGGCTGGGGACATTGAGTCCGAGTGGACCATGTTCTCCACCTCCATTGTCGAAGCAGCTGGCCGGAGCTGTGGTCGTAAGGTCTCCGGTGCCTGTCGTGGCGGCAACCCCCGAACCCGGTGGTGGACACCGGAAGTAAGGGCTGCTGTCAAGCTGAAGAAGGAGTCCAGTCGAGCCTTGCTGGCTCATGGGACTCCCGAAGCAGCTGACGGGTACCGGCAGGCCAAGCGAACTGCAGCCCAAGCAGTTGTGGAGGCAAAAACTCGGGTCTGGGAGGAGTTCGGGGAGGCCATGGAGGAGGATTATCGGTCGGCCTCGAAGAAATTCTGGCAAACCGTCCGGCGCCTCAGGAGGGGAAAGCAGGTCTCCGCCAACACTGTTTACAGTGGAGGTGGGGAGCTGCTGACCTCAACTGGGATATTGTTGGATCCCATCGCCACGTCTTCCGTGGAGGAAGCAGAGGCTGAGGTCTCAGAGGTGGACTCGTCCATCACCCAAGCTGAAGTCACTGAGGTGGTTGGCAAGCTCCTCGGTGGCAAGGCACCGGGGGGGGACGAGATTCGGCCTGAGTACCTTAAGTCTCTGGATGTGCAGGGACTGTCTTGGTTGACACGTCTCTGCAACATCGCGTGGCGTTCGGGGACGGTGCCTCTGGATTGGCAGACCGGGGTGGTGGTCCCCCTGTTTAAAAAGGGGGACCGGAGGGTGTGCTCCAACTATAGGGGGATTACACTCCTCAGCCTCCCCGGGAAAGTCTATTCCAGGGTACTGGAGAGGAGGATCTGACCGATAGTCGAACCTCGGATCCAGGAGGAACAATGCGGTTTTCGTCCTGGTCGTGGAACAGTGGACCAGCTCTATACCCTCCATAGGGTGCTCGAGGGTTCGTGGGAGTTTGCCCAACCAGTCCACATGTGTTTTGTGGATTTGGAGAAGGCATTCGACCGTGTCCCTCGTGGTGTCTTGTGGGGGGTGCTCCGGGAATACGGAGTCCGGGGCCCCTTGTTAAGGGCCGTCCGGTCTTTGTATGACCAGAGTAGGAGTCTGGTCCGCATTGCCGGCAGTAAGTCGGACCTGTTCCCGGTGCATGTTGGACTCCGGCAGGGCTGCCCTTTGTCACCGGTTCTGTTCATAATCTTCATGGACAGAATTTCTAGGTGCAGCCAGGGGCCGGAGGGGGTCCGGTTCGGGAACCACAGGATTTCATCTCTGCTTTTTGCAGATGATGTTGTCCTGTTGGCTTCATCGAACCCGGACCTACAGCATGCACTGGGGCGGTTCGCAGCCGAGTGTGAAGCGGCAGGGATGAGGATCAGCACCTCCAAATCCGAGGCCATGGTCCTCGACCGGAGGAAGGTGGCTTGCCCCCTCCAGGTTGGTGGAGAGACCCTAGCCCAAGTGGAGGAGTTCAAGTATCTTGGGGTCTTGTTCACGAGTGGGGGACGGATGGAGCGTGAGATTGACAGGCGGATCGGTGCAGCGGCTGCAGTGATGCAGTCGTTGTATCGGTCCGTCGTGGTGAAAAAGGAGCTGAGCCGAAAGGCGAAGCTCTCGATTTACCGGTCAATCTACGTTCCCACCCTCACCTATGGTCATGAGCTTTGGGTCATGACCGAAAGGACAAGATCCCGGATACAAGCGGCCGAAATGAGCTTCCTCCGTAGGGTGGCTGGGCGCTCCCTTAGAGATAGGGTGAGGAGCTCAGTCACCAGGGAGGAGCTCGGAGTAGAGCCGCTACTCCTCCACATCGAGAGGAACCAGCTGAGGTGGCTCGGACATCTGTTTAGGATGCCTCCTGGACGCCTCCCCAGGGAGGTGTTCCAGGCATGTCCCACTGGGAGGAGACCCCGGGGAAGACCCAGGACACGCTGGAGAGACTATGTCTCTCGGCTGGCCTGGGAACGCCTTGGGATCCTCCCAGAGGAGCTGGAGGAAGTGTCTGGGGACAGGGAAGTCTGGGCATCCCTGCTGAGACTGCTGCCCCCGCGACCCGGCCCCGGATAAGCGGTAGAAAATGGATGGATGGATGGATGGATATAAGATCAGTAGTCATCAGCATACAGTGATCAATTACATAATTTCTGATTCTGCTGTTTCCATGCAACCAGACATCCTTTTTGAAACATTGTCTTGTAGCCTTAAAACAATGTGTTTCCACTTGAAACGTTGCCATGGAAACAGTAAATTTTTAATGTATATAAGATCAGCCGTCATCAGCATACAGTGATTAATGCCGTCATCTTCAGTGTTTCTGCCATTGCCATGGAAACCGATTCGGACTCCCCTCATGTTTTCTCTCCAGTCCTGTTAGAATCAATCTCCTTCCTCTGTGTTTTTGAAGTGTAACTCCACCCCTTGTGAGCCCGAGTGACCCCAGTGACCCCCCCAGTGACCCTAGCCTTCTCTTCTCTCCTCTCATTACCCCAGCAGGTTCTCCTCCCTCGTTACTGAGCAAGGCATTGCCCCACAAGACCTCGTTATCACCGGTGGATTTCATTAGAGCCCGCCGGTGCCGCTTTTCGAAAATCCCGGAGGAGAGGAGACGGTGTAAACACAGCGCCCAGCCAGAGAAGGTTATCATGGAGGGAGGAAGGATGGAGAGAATACAGAGGAGAGGAGTGATGATCTGATAGATGTGATGGGAGGAAGGAGAGGTGTGTGTGTGTGTGTGTGTGTGTGTGTGTGTGTGTGTGTGTGTGTGTGTGAAGTTCTGCAGGATCAGTTCCTACTACAAGGTGAGCTGCTGTGGAATTAGAGGAGGAAAAGAATAGGAAGAAGAAGAAGGCAAAGAAAAACAGGGAGAAAAGGAGAAGAAAAGGAAGAAGAAGAAGAAGAAGAAGAAGAAGAAGAAGAAGAAGAAGAAGAAGAAGAAGAAGAAGAAGAAGAAGAAGTAGAAGAAGAAGAAGAAGAATGGGGAAAAACACAAGTTTTTCAAAATGTCCCAAGTCAATGTCCATGGACATGGGAAAAACAACTTTTGTCCATCCGAAGATGGCGATTTCATGTCATGTTTTTGAAAAAGTCAGACAAGAAAAAGTCCTAAAATATTGTTATTGATCCCAGTCCTCCAGATTTTATCATTTTTAATAAGTTGCTTGTTACACAGCAGTGATATTTAGGGGAAGATGTTGGGTGTTGGGGTCTGTTCCCATTACGACGGAGATTGAAGCCTTTGAAAACAGATAGAAAAAAAGTTGTGGAAAGTGGACTTTTTTGAAAATGCCTGAAATAAGTCCATCTTTATGGAAACGGGGAAATGCAACTTTTTAAAAACCAGCCCGAGTCCGTCTCCACACTAATGGCAGGGAAATACAACTTTATCAAACTCCCCCGAGTCTGTCTCCATGGAAACCGTAGAATACAGAGAACCACTTTTCGAATCATCTGCTCAGCCCTAATTGCACATTTGCCCGAAAACCCAACATCTCGATAATTTGCATGAATGATGGGGACGAAGATCTATCATGGCCGACAGCATAAGATTCTTAAAGGAAGGGAGACATGGAGAGAACATAGCCTGGGTTTCAACAAGTGGCACCTCGACACCATATGCTGATGCAGTTGTTTAAAGGGAATGTTTTCTTATATGACAGCTGAAAAATGGGAATCATTTTAACCAGTTTTCCTGTAAATATATTACTTTTTGTACCTTTAATAAGTAGTTATTCATAACTGGTAAAAAATTTTATAAAATGGAAAAATTAACCCCATCTTCTCTCTAGCGTCACCTAAAAACAGTAAAATTGTCGCCACGGCCCATAGGAATGTAGAGAGATCAAACCAACACTGACGCGTTCGTCTCATCGAGATCTAAAATTCACGCACTGACACCCCTGATGTAAATCCAACAGGAAATCTGCGATTTCCCTTTCAAAGTAAAATTTTGATCAAAATCACTCCTCATGTGAACATACTCATGGCCGAGACTGTCGTGGAGATGTCAGAGTAACGCGACATGATAAAGGACAAATTTCTCTACAGAAGTTGTGAACAACTTTGTCAAAAGTCTCACGGTGTGGATTTTATTGATCCTAAAAGTTTGAAGTCTGAAATCCTGCCTTGCTCCTGCCCTCATCTGTTATAATGGGGAAAAGAAGAAAAAAGTTGCCTTTTTCAAGCACCTCGAACAAGTGACGACTGTGGCTAAACCGTGACTCCTATTAACAAACCGAGCACATGTGAAGCATCACAAGGTCCTTCTGAACAAGATGATGTAACATATGTGGGGAAAATTTCATGACATATATCTGTTTTCGCGAGAATGAAAAGGTGTGCGTTCTGCTTTTTTTTTACTCTCAGTTATAATGGAGCCGGATGGGGAAAATCTCACACTTCTCACAAACTGAGGCCTCTATGGCCTAAACTAAAAGTCTGACTGCTCTGAAAGCCTCACCAACTGAAAGACAACAAATGTTCCTATCAAATGTGATCATTTTTGCTCAGTTTTGCTGAACAGGAATGGATCAGTGAGTAGTTGTTTCCCAAAGAGAAAAAAATATTTTCTGCTCTCTCCCACTCTGGCTGCCTGTCCCCAGCATGACCATATATGGGCGTAGAGTGATGACATCATTCAGCTGAGAGCAGCTGTCAATCAAACTCTGACAGTCAGTTCCTTCATTCAGTGACTCTTACAAGCTTTGACATAGATTTTTAGCAATTAGAAAGTCACACCTTTCAAAATAAAATGCAAGAACTCCTTCAAAATGAAGGCAATTGTTACTTTGGAAAAATACGGTAAAAACTAAAAAAAAAAGATATTTCTGTGGTTGCTGCAGTGGAGGAGACCTGTTTATGAAAATAAGAGTCTCGAACCCCTTCAAAATAAAAGTCAAATTCTTCCAAAAAAAAAAAGACATTGAAAACGAAACAACCGGGAAAAAATCACATGAAATGTCATCTCTGCTGTGAGTTTTTCAGTTTAGAATAATTGTATAATAAAAAGTTGTTTTATGAGTAACCTTATGTCTTCAACATATATTTATTTTCACACAATGATATGTAATAATAGTATTTTACTGGACAGAGATCTCAGATGTTGTTCCTGGTAATTTCAGGGAATGGTGTGCTATAGCTTTTCTTGGCATTCTGGTGAAAAATAACCAAGAAATTTGCCAAAAATCTGCTATTTTTTTCCCCATTCATTCCGGATGACAGTCGCCCACAAATCACAGAAAATTCATCCCCGAACAACTCCACGGTGAGTCGCCATACTTTCACATAGAGACGTCATTTTTTATATCAAAACATAGGCATTTTTGTCCTCTGCATAGATGTGAGAAACTCATTTCAATATCTTTTACTGAATTCAAGCTATGAGCCTTCAAGTACGGAGAGAATTCCGGACAGCGAGCTACTGTCTATAGAACACTCACTCTGGACTGACTTTGATTTAAACAACAAAAAAAAAACAACTTCTCTCTCTCGTCCCCACGGCCACATTTCTGGCTCAATCTTCACAATTATACCTAAAAACATTGGAATATTTGTTGTGACACTCACAATCAAGTCATTTTCTCTCTACCTCAAACAGTTCGCTCTCCAGCTGCATTTGTTTGAGGAGAGTGCAGAATTTTCTCCCATCCGCTCCAATGCATTTTGGAGAGACTTTCTCACTCAAATCCAAAGCTTCACTCATCTTTACACACTCGCTGTGGCTGAATGGAAGATTCTACAGACATGAAATCTTCACCATAAATCCATGAAAGGCTTGTGATTCTGAAAGTGAAAGAAATTTTTGAAATTTCCATTCTCGGTTCTCGACAGTCCATGCTTCTTCAACCCTGCACACTGCATGGAAAACCGCTGATTCACTGTCATGGCTACTGAGTGCAGCTCGTTTCCATGGCAACAGAGCAGCTGCAGACTCTGTCATGGCTGCTCTCAGGTCAGAGCTCACAATGAATGTGGAGGGGTTATAAACACAAACACTGCACACACACACACACACACAGGTGCGTCTGGGCAGCAGCTGGCAGGCACAAAGTCAAAAATTTCTTCTGGAATTTTCTAGTTTTAAACTGTCACTATGAATTTTGCAGCGCATGTTTCGTCACGTGCACACCCGCACGGAACCCCCTACGGACATTTGAAGTGCTCGTTAACAACAGGTCAGTCACTCCTGACTCCTTCATTACGAGGCTTTTAATTTGGAAAATGGAAGTGATGGTGGTCGGAGGAGAGGAGGGAGGCGTTGCTGTGGCAACAGAGTCGGTATCTCTGATGAGGACAAACGTGGCGCTCGGCCCTCTTCACCCCAATCTCTCCATCGATCGGAGGAGTGAAGGCTCCTCATTTCCATCTGGAGTCCAGCCAGAGTCAGTCCATTGTCTGCTGATTTATTTATTCCTCCGAGGGGAGGAATCTTTCTCCTCTTCCTCCTCCTCTTCCTCCTCCTCCTCCAGCTAAGAAGTTGTTTTCAGCTTGTAACCAGGAAATTAAATCTTTATAGATGAAAGTGCTGAAAATGCCTGTTTTGTACACTGAGACTTATAAATAAAGTTAAATTGAATGGAATCATTTTCAACCATATATTTGTTTATGTAAGGTTTGCATAAAAAAACCCTGTTAGATGGAAATTATTGAAGAATTTGAATTAGATTGAAGGATTTGGAGGGAAAATGTAGAACTCAGACAGTTTTGTGTCTCATGTCAAATGAGAGAAGTTTTTTGTTTCTACCTTCTGGTAATAATCCACCAACTTGCTGGTTTAAACATTGACTTCCTGTTTTGAACATGCTTCCTGTTTTTTAATGCCCACGTCCGTTTCTTTTACACCCACTTCCTGTTTTTACCACCCACTTTTTGTTTTTTTACTCCCACTTCCTGGTTTTGACAACTACTTCCTGTTATTTTCATCCCCAATTCCTGGTATGGAACACCCACTTCCTGTTTTGACCACACACTTCCTGTTTGGAACACCCTGGTTTGGAACACCCACTTCCTGGTTTTACCACCTACTTCCTGTTTTTTCCACCCACTTCTTGTTTTTTTACACTCACTTCCTGGTTTTGAATACCCGCTTCCTGTTTTGAACACCCACTTCCTGGTTTTGAACACCCACTTCCTGTTATTTTCGCACCCATTCCCTGTTTTTAAATCCACTTCCTGTTAGGCAAGAAAACTTTATATTTTGTTGCAAAGCTGCTCTTGTTTTTTGAAAACTTGACAGCAGCAGGAGCTGCAAATCCCCCACAATGCAAGATGTCGTTTTCTTGACAAGACGTGAGCGCCACAGGGTCAGAGGTCACAGGAAGGGGTCGATCCACATCACTATTGATAGATTTCCCATCCTCAGTGGAGCTCTGGCTGTTTTCATCCACAGAATCCTGAGAATAAATGTTTTATTCAACAGATCCTCTCCTGGTTCGATTTTCTGCCGACTCCAAACAATGAGATTCACAGAGAAACAGCTAACAAAATAAAAACCTTTTTTTTATTTACACATTGGTAAAAAAGCTCAAGAAAAACATATAATTTCTGTTCTTGCATTTAACTTCCAACAACAAAAAACATTTTAAATGTTAAATAATGTTTCAAAGGTGCCACTGCATGTTTTTTTTTGTCGTTTTTTTTCCCACTTTGATCAGGAATATTTTTAGATCTGCAGTTTTTTTTTTGCAATTTTTCTTATTGGTTCGTCAAATTTTTTAACGAAAGTCACAGCCTGCTATGCTTCAGTTTTATGTACCTTGTTGCTGATCTGTGTGTTTGATCTAATAATCTTAATTTGCCTGGAGTATGAAATTCTTCATATTTTTCTTTCCAATTGTTTTTCAGAAATAGATTTCCACTGCAGAGTAATGCAAAATTTTTCAAACCATTTTTCTTTACTCTTTTTTTTTTTTTTTTTTTTTTTTTTTTTATATATATAAGTGTTTTTTCAAACGACTCCCATTATCTTTGAATTGGGGGTTTTGTTCCAAGTTTGTACATTTTTTTCTTTCAGAAAAAAGCTCACCAAAGTATTAACAAAAGTCATGTTATTCCTAAATTTTCATTGTTTTTTTTGTTTGTTTTTTTGTTTGTTTGTTTATTTGTTTTCCATTTTGAATGGTACATTTTTGGAAAATGATTCCAATATTTTTAGTTTGCTTTTTTTCTTTTTTTGTAAAACGGTTTGTCAAAATGCTATCAAAAGTCACAGCACACTATTAGATAATTTTCTGTACATTTTTTTTCACCCAACTCCCATTGGCTGTGAATAGGCTACTTTTTTCTTTTTTTTAATGTTTTTATTGAATACAAAGAAAAATGAATTGCATTACAATGAAGTACACATTTCTATCCATATATAACAAACACACCATAACACACCACAGTATACTCCAAAAACATTAGCACACTTGCTTTATACCAGAGAACAAAAAAGAAAAACAACAACAACAAAAAAAACACAAAACATAAAAAAACGTCTTCTCAGCTCCCTAAATTTGTTTCAAAAAGTAGAAAACAAATGAACATTATTTGGAAAGATATAGTCTCATACACACTGCACATGCATGACAAAAGATAGAAAATAAAACTTATTTTTTCGCTTGACATGTTTTTTTAGATAACTCTTAGAAAAAAACAATGACTGAAATACTACATATTTATGGTCCAAAAATGTGTTCGAATATTTGTTTTTTTATGACAGTCATATGCATTAACTTATTTATTTATTTATTTATTTATTTATTTATTTATTTATTTTTGGAGGGGGAGATCATTCACTGACGCATTACTAAAACTCACATTACATCCCTAGTTTCCCATACATTTTATTTTTCCTTTTTTCACCCAACTGCTGGCAAAACAGACAAACAAAAGAAGAAAAACAACATTAGAGCTTTTGTGTAGAAACACAATAATAAAGTGTCTCCTTTTCTAAAAGCTGCTGGACTTAAATGAATCCAATCAGTGTTTGTGCTCTGGGATCTGAGTTCTGCTTTTTAATTTCCAACACTGAAAACAATCTGCTTTCCAAAAAGCCCCTGAAACAATAAAACACCCGGGAAAATGTCCTTTTCATTGAGTTTAGATGCTATTAAGAAGAATCCAGCAGAGGAATGAAAGCTGAACCGTTTCCCAGCAGGACAGCGTTGTTCAGCTTCCAGGAAACAAACGGCTTCAGTCAGGAGGATTTAAAGCTGATTATAAAATATATGATCTGATGTTTTGGGAATAAAAGCATCAAATGTGGTAAAACATGTCTGAAATAGACATTTCAGGCTGATTTAGCTGCTCAAAATGATGTTTTTGAGGTTTATTTCAATGATTGAAAAAAGATATGAGGCATTCAGTCCTTAGTGGCACCAGATTAACGCCCTATCAATTCTGTTCATTACACCCCTGGGAGGAGAGAGGTGAAATATGCACTGCAGACCAAAGGCGGGTGTTATGTCCAGTATTGGACCCCAGCAGACCAAAGGGGGGTGTTATGTCCAGTAATGCAGCCCAGCCAATCAGAGGGGGGTGTTATGTCCAGTAATGCAGCCCAGCCAATCAGAGGGGGGTGTTATGTCCAGTAATGCAGCCCAGCCAATCAGAGGGGGGTGTTATATAACCAGAGCTCCACACTTCAAATAAAAACGCAGTGTTTTGGCATTTTCATGACAATGTTATGAAAACGATGTATGTTTCCATGGTAACGCCCTAGCATGGTAAACAGTGCATGTTGGACAGATGATACTAGACAATGTGTTTATCCTAGACGACAACATATAGCTTCTAGACTAATATGTATAAATTCCAGACAGCGACATATAGATTCTCGACTACAACAGATCGTTTAAACACACCATAAAAACTCAAAGGCATAGAATACAACAATCGACTTCAAGAATAACATAAACAATGGATAAATATAACTGCTTTAATGAAATAAACAGACAAAAACAACACCTGGTTGGCTGAGCACAGAGTGGAATTGGCATGTGGTTTCTTCTTTTCTACTTAAATGATCCTGTTTTGTCTCAAACATCCGCTTCTTTCCCCTCTTGTCATGCTGCCTTCTCATCTGAGATTGCTTCTTCTGTGCCCCAGATAATGTGCTCTTCAAAGTCTAATTATGCATCACAGTGCCCCCTGGTGAAACCTCCTTGCAACAGCAACAAAAATGCAAAAACAGAGGAAAACGATAATGCAGCAGTTACATAGACTATGGACAACAACATTTAGATCCTGGACTACAAGCATACATCTTGTATTTCAGACATCAAGTCATGGATGGCAGTGAATTTCCTACAGCTCAACCAGGACAAGACTGAGGGCCAGCGCCCACATACTGCGAAACGGCTCCGCTGCGCTGCGCCGCGCAGTTCGCAGCACAGCGCAGCGCTTACGCACCCATTGAAGTCAATGAAGTCGCAGGCAGAGCGCGCCCACTGCCTGCGCGAGTGCTGCGTCGAGCGTCCGCCCGCCATCGTAGTGTGGAGAGCTCTCCGCACAATTTCGGTCCAGGTCTATTTTTGCCGGAGGCGCAGCGGAGCCGGAGTAAATTTCCCATAATGTCAAAGCACCAACAGGAAACCAAAAGAGAGCAACATCCGTTTTATCAAAACAAATTACTACAAAAGTTGACTTTTTTTATATTCCTAGGCATATTATTTATATAACTATCTATATAGATTACTATTGAAGCTGTCACACATGTTTTTATATGTAAATAAAAGCGTAAATATACACTTTTATGGATGAGTGTTTTATTTTGAAACCTGAACACGCTCTGGTGTCGCAAAACAGAGGAGTAGTGGAAGTTTATAAACTCGAGCAAGCATGGTGGACGAAGAGAAACTGATCCTGGAGGAACAAGAGCACAGAATCCTCTCTGACAGCAGTCATCCTTTTTATAAAGACACCAGCAGAAAGGAGAACACTTGGGCAACAATAGCTGAAGTTATTGGCGTGAGTGGTGAGTAAATTGTAAGGAATATAAAGTGCCTGTTCAAACATGTTTTCATGGAGATCGTCATGGAAACATAATCCCACACATGCGCTGAGCGCATGTCTGGTCAAAAGGCGGAGTGCAGTGACGCAGCCGTACCGCATCAGGTGGGCGCGCTAGTACAGCTGCGTGAGTGCTGCGACCTGCGCGGCGCAGCGGAGCCGTTCCGCAGTATGTGGGCGCTCGGCGTGAGGTTTTAGTTATCGGTCCCGAAGGTCAGAGAGAGAAAATTTTACCTAAATTATCAGATTTTAAACCAGCACAATCAGTTAAGAACCTGGGTGTGATTTTTGACTCTGAGCTAAATTTTATTCCACACATTAAAAACATAACTAAGATTGGATTTTATCATCTCAAGAATATAGCCAGAGTCCGCCCGTTTCTCTCTCAGGCCAGTACAGAGGTGCTAATGCAGCTTTTATCTCCTGTAGATTAGACTACTGTAATGCCTTGCTCTCTGGTCTTCCCAAAAAGAACACTTCTAACCTACAACTGTTACAAAACTCAGCCGCATGCGTGCTGACGGGGACCAGGGGGCGGAGCCACATTACACTGGTTTTACAGTCGCTGCATTGGCTCCCTGTCCGCTTCAGGATTGATTTTAAAGTTCTCTTAACAGTTTTTAAATGTCTTAACGGCCTTGCACCTTCTTATTTAGCTGATCTGTTTTTACCCTATCGACCCTCGCGGCCCTGAGGTCCTCTGGCAGCGCCTTATTGTGTGTTCCTAAAGCCAGAACCAAAACCCATGGCGAGGCGGCTTTTAGCCACTACGGCCCCCGCCTGTGGAACAGCCTGCCGGAGAACCTCAGGACCGCAGAGACTGTTGATATTTTTAAAGGGAGGTTAAAAACACACCTTTTTAATCTGGCTTTTAATTGACCTTTTATAGTTCTTATCTCCATCATTTTTATTTTTGGTCATTTTAATTTTTAATATACTTATCGCATTTATTTGTTCTATTTTTACTATGTAATTTTAAATTATTTTACTTTTCTATTTTATAATCTTATCTTACTTATTTTTTATTAGCTTTGTTTCATGTCTTTTTATGTTTTTAGCTGCTTAACTCCAGTGTTTCCTCAGGGGGGTCCTTCACACCGGGAGTTGGTCCCGGTCCTCTGCTGGGGTCACTGCGCTCGAGTCCTCTGGTCCTGGCTGGCCTGGGGGGCTCCACACCTTGGTGTGTGGGGTCCCCTTGGTCTGATGGGGTCGGGGGTCAAGCGCTGGGGATCCAGTATTAACGACCTTCGCCTTCTCCTGGCGTGGACGGCCCCACTAGTAGTGTTTTCCCATGATGCTTAGTGCCATGCCATGTTTCCTCTGCCTTGCTATGGGCAAAAATTGGGTGTATGTCTGTTTGTGTGTGTGCGTGTGTGCGTGCGTGTGTGTGTGTGTGTGTGCGTGTGGTGTATACTTATTGATGGTGCGGTTTTTATTCTTTTGTTTTTATGACTCTTTTTTACTGTTCAGCACTTTGCGTTTTTTTTTATTATCATGAAAAGTGCTATACTAATAAAGTTTTGATTGACTGATTGACTAAAAAGAATAAATCATAGACTACAATGTATAGATCCTAGACAGGAATGTATTGATCTTACACTACAATGTGTCAAACCTAGACCGATATGTATAGATCCTGGCCTACAAGGTCTTGATCCTAGACTACAACATATCTTTCTGGACTCCAGGTAAGAGACGACTGATGTCAGTAGCTTAGCTAAGCTGTGATCAGATGTTTTGGGATTAAAATGCATCGGATGTGGTTAAATATGTCTATAATAGACATTTCAGGCTGATTTAGTTGTTTAAAATAAATTATGTTTTGTTGTTATTGATTTAAAGAGGAGATGAGGCGTTGAGTCCTCAGTGGCACCAGATTACTGTGCTATCAATACTGTTCATTACACCGCCTGAAGGAAAGAGAGTGTAACAGCCACTAAATCGACCCCAGCAGAGCAGAGGAGGGTGTTATATCCAGTAAGGCGCCCCCTGCAGAGCAGAACGGAGCAGTGCTGTCTCACGAGACAGGTCGGGGGTTCGACTCCGACTGCGCCGAAATGCCTCGGTGGTCACTGAGTAGAAGTCGTCCTTTAGTGTGTTGTTAACATGAGAGGGAATCTGTCTCTCCCTGTTTCCATGGCAACGCTTCAAGATAATGTGGTTGTTGTTGTTTCAGATAAACTTAACATTTATTTACAAGTTCATTTTAGTTTCTTTTGTTTTTATTTTACATATCAAAGGTGAAGCGTTTTTTTTCAAAATAAAACTCAGACACGAGGAAATTTAAAATGCGCACTTTCAAAGTAAACCTATTTATTTTATATTTGCGGCCCCAGTACGAAATGATCCACGGACTGCTACCGGTCCACGGTCCAGTGGTTGGGAACCACTGATCTAGAAGCGCTTTAATTGTGAAAATCCAAATAATTCCATATAAGGAAGGAGAGGATATTTTTACAGGCAGACTCAGCGAATCTGCAGAACCAGACCTCAGTCTTCCTCCTTGTAAAAACAATTGTAATCTTGCAATAAAAATTTAATAACATTGTAATAACAGTGTAATAAACATTCAATATAATTAACCAGTGAAATAAAACTTCATAATTGCAGATGAAAATAATCTTTCAGTTTGTTTCTAATTGGTTCTAATTTTCACTTTTCAAACCTGTCATCACAAGGCAGTAAAATATGTCCTTTATTCACGGAGGTTTTCGAAACAGTTTGATAAATGTCGGACTAATTACAGACTCAACGCGGTTTAATTGACTCCAGCTGAGGTTGAGCTTTTAATTGTGTAACATGTCAGTCGGTACAAGCAGCCATCATCCAGGGTCCTTATCAGTGAGGGGGCGGGGTTTGTTGCTAGGCAACAACGGCAGGCCGTCAAGTCTCCCTGCTCTGACTGGAGACGGCCTTTAATGAGGAATACGAGCACAAAACTGCCGTTATGTCAGCTTAATCCAGGAGTTTGCATGTCTATGTGGAGGCATCAAAAAAGAAAACCCCGCCCCCTTTAATTAAAAAAAAAAAAAAGACTCGCCAATGTAGAGGTGGAAACATTCATCAATGCAAAAAGCCTAGATTTTGGGATGTCCTTTCAAAATAGAAGCCATTTGTTAACATAGCTTGCTACTATTCAGGGTACTGCTTCTTATATCAGTGCTGATTATTGATCTGGTGATTTAAAGCAACTTTAGTTTTCAGTTTTCAAGTAGAAATGTTTTGAGTCAATTCATGCTAACTGCTAGCACACTAATGTAATTTCCCATATGCATTAGCATCAAGTTAAGTAGTTGATTATTTGATGGTTTTTTTTTTATTTTTTATTTTTTTTGTAAATATTTTACAACTGTTCTCAAAAAGTTATCCATTTCCATGATGACTGAGTGCTATCATAATGTTGGTTTCCAAGAATTCCAAGAATAGAATTGGAACATTCTTAGACCATTCCATCCTGGAACCCTTTTCAAAAAGTTGCACCATCCGCTTATAACTTCTTATCTTCCTTAGATGCTCTTTAACAACAGACCAAAGAAGCCCTTCTGGGGGGTAGTGTGAAGATTCTGCTAGGCTCAAAGAGCAGAGGCAGCAGCTGGAGCGGCTTCCTTCTCTTCCACACTTTGAACGCTTTTCAAAAGTGTATTTTTCTTTCCTCTGACTGCAGTTTGAAGTTGAATCATTCCGCTGGAAGCAGACGAGACGACAAGCGGATGTTTTTGATCTTCTGCTGCAGATCAGACGTTCTTTAAAGGGAACAGACTGAACAGGTGTCAGATATCCTCTGCTGGAAACAGGCACCTGAACGCAGCATTAGGAGTGACTGGAGACCGGAATGGATTGGGTGTTTCGTACTAACTGGTTCTCCGGTTAACTGAGGACCAGAGTGGAACCGGTGATTTTGACTGACGTGTTCACCAGGTGACGATTGCGAATTCGGTGTTTCAGATTAACTGGTTCCCCTGCTAACTGGGGACTGGAGTGGATCTGGTGTTTCAGATTACGTAGTTGTCCTGTTAACTGGTGACCATAGTGGATCGGGTTTGTAGGATTACTTGATTACCCTGTTAACTGGGGACCGGTAGCAGATCTGGTGTTTTGGACAAACTGGTTCCCATGTTAACTGGGGACTGGATCAGATCCAGTGTTTCGGATTAACTGGTTACCCTGTTAACTGGTGACCGGAGAGGATCTGGTGTATCAGAAGAACTGGTTACCCCGTTAACAGCTGACCAGTGTAGATTTTGGTGTTTGGGACTGACAAGTTCAAGTTTTCCGCCGCAGGATACAGTCACCTGAAAGCAGCAGGAGGAGGAGTGACTGGAGACAGTGGATCCAGTGTTTTAAACTAACTAGTTCCCCTGCTAAATGATGCCCCACTTCCTTGTCATCCCTTGTTGCTGCCAGATGTTAAAACCCAACAGAAAGTGAATCAGACCTTTTATGAGTCTGATAAAAGACATTGGTCACCAGGAAACAAGGAAACCTGTTAATTCGAAACACCACTTTCAACCCTAACCCATTTAACAATGTAAACGAGCTCCGTTCAGAACCAACAACTGATCCTTGTTTTTCCCAAACAGAACTCAGAATCTCTTCATTATAAAAGACTTGTCACTTTCTTCGACCTTGTCGACACTCCGGTGTCCGATTGTCGATATAAACTCATCAGTCATGAGGCGGTGTAACAAGGAGAAATGTTCCAGGACTAATCACAGCTTCTTCAGCCTTAATTAAATCACTCGTTAGCAGAGCCGTGATCTGTTGGTGTCAAGAAACCACGTAACCGCGTCGGTGCTCAGTCTCGCATTTGATGTTGATGGATTTGGCGGTTTCGTAAGGGGGCGGGGCAATCAGGAGCTCATTTGCATATCTTTGGCCTCTAATTAGCATAGAAGGACGATAATGAGCAGTGGATGATGGGAAGGAATAAAATGAAGACGTGAATTTGAGACGGAGAGGAAGGAGGGAGGAAGAGGAGGAGGAAGAGGAGGGAGGGTTTCATTCCCCCGACTTTGTGTCCTAGGGCAACGGCGGTGCCGTCACATCGGTATCAAACCTGTCAGCAGACGGCAGGCTGCCGGTCGGGCGAGCGAGGGAATGGTGAGAGAGAGAGAGAGAGAGAGAGAGAGAGGGAGAGTGAGAGAGAGAAGAGGGGGAGGAAGGAGGAGGAGGAGGAGGAGGAGGCAGAGAGGGTTGTTTTTGTTTGCTGGTTTCAAAAACGATGAGCTGATCCCTGAAAATGCTCTGATTTGTTCCTCTAATTAGGTGATTTGTATTAGCATCTCATTAGCATCTCATTAACATATGGCTAGGGAAGTGTTGCACTGTTAGTTTTCAAAAAGGAGAGAAGTCAGGTCTGCACAGGGAGAACATGCAAACAAAACAATGCTTGTTTCCATGGAAACAGGAGAAATACTGCAAATGACCCCAGTTTTGATGTTGGTCAACTTTATTGATGTTTGTTTTAGTAATAAAAGCAGAGAAGAATAAATTGTAAACATGAACAAAGAGAGAATCTGGACTGGGAGTCATGACATTTTCAAAAACTTGCACTGTGTTCTCCAGTTCCACATGGATCCAGCATTTTCCAAAATTTGCATGCAATTTGCTTGCATCAGGCTGACGTGAGTCCCGCTTGGAGCTTTATTTTACAAATGCTTTTCTTTGTTATGATTTATGTACTTTTACCCTTTAATTTACATATTTTTGGCTTTAATTAACCTACTTGTTTCGTTAATTAACATATTTTTTTCCCTTACATTAACATACTTTCTCCCTTAAATTAAGGTACTGGAAAATGAATATACATCATATTTTTATAAATATAAATATTGTATTTCCCCTAAATTAACATAATTTCTCCATTAAATTAAGGAGCTTCTTCCCTTGAATTTATATACTTTTTCCCATAAAATTAATAGACTTTTTCCTTTAAATTAACATCCTTTCTTCCTTAAATTAATATAGTTTTTCCCTTATATTAACATAATATCTTTGTTAAATTAAGGTACTTTTTCCTTAAATTAACATACTTTTTCCTTAAATTACTGTAGTTTTTTCTCTTACATTAAAATATTGTCTCTCTTAAATTTACATACTTTTTAAATTAAATTAATATAGTTTTTACTTTAAATTAACATAATTTCTCCATTAAATTAAGATGCTTCCTCCCTTGAATTAACATACTTTTTCCTTAAATGAATAGTTTTTCCTTTAACTTAACATACTTTCTCCATTTAATTAATGTACGTTTCCCTTAAATTATCATACTTTTTCCCTTAAATTTACATACTTTTTTCAGTGAAAGTATCTAAATCCTGTAGAAGGAGACATTTTTACTTTTCAGTTTCTACAGTGAAGATAAAGGATGAAGAGAAAACCTGGAGGAGTAAAACCTGATCTGAGATCAGCAGGCTGAATCTTCTGCCAGAACTCAGATAAAGAAAGACTCATTTCTGATAATAGCAGAAGAAATAAAGCCACTTTCAAAAACCTCCGCAGACAGCAGCGTCTGACAGATTCCATTCTGAAGAGTTTCTTTGTCCCACATCTTGAGGAAGACAACAATAAGAGCAGTTTTGTTGTCATTTTCACTCCTGGAGACAGTTTAGAAAACGTACAATCATTCTGTGCCACTTTTCAAATGTTCTGGCAATTGGCGAGCCAGCCGGTTTGAGAAGATCGAGGCGATTTCACGTTATTGATCCAGAATCAAGACTCTGATTGATTCCTGATCAAACAGGAAGAAGAGAGGAAGCTGTGCAGTCCATGTTTTGTTTGGAATAAATAAACAAAAACAAAGTGACAGTTGTGAGAAATGAGGATGAGAGTATGAAGATGTGACTGGAAACAGGAGGAGAGGCTGAGAGAGAGAGAGAGAGGATTGATCAGGATGGAGGGATGAAGGGATGGATGGATGGACACAAATAGATAGAATAACAAATGACGTTCTGACTGCACTAATGCTAATGCTAACAGCTAAGGGGGGACGGGGGGGGGGCGAACGGGGGCGGGGCAGTGTTATCGGAGCAGTGTGGCGGGGAACATTGCGGCGTGCGACGTGCGCGGAGGGGTGCGGCACGGTGCTTACATGCAGTGTAGGCCTGGGCGGTGGGGAGGCGTGAAGCGGCGTGGAGCGGCGTGAAGCGGCGTGGAGCGGCGTGAAGCGGCATGCTGCGTCGGGAGCCGTGAGTGGGGTGCTGGATGGGCCCCCACCAACCCTGGGCCCAGGACAACAGACCCATTTGTCCCCCCCTGTCGGCGGGCCTGGTTTAATTGCTGTTTTAATATAGACTACTTTTCGTAAATCCGTCTCCGTTGATGTCTTTTCTTCATGTTTTTTTGCCCCTTGTGTTGCTGGGCAATGCTCAGTCAGTAGGTCCATAGAAAAAAAAAAAAAAGTGTGACTGTTTTTGAAAATGTTCTGGGACCATGTCCTGGTCCTGGTCCTGGTCCAGGTCCTGTTCTTTTCAGAGTTCCACTCCTTGACTCGTCTCTCTCCATTCTTTAAAGTCTTTTGGACCAATCAGAGCTCTTCATTTAGTCCAGTTTAATGGGCTCCGTCTCCCATCAGCCCCTCTGTTTTTTCAAAAAGCTGCAGACTCATTAGAGGAGAGATGGACAGACGGAGGCTTTGATGATGACCATCATCATCTTCCTCCTCCTCCTCTTCCTCCTCCTCCTCTTACTCTTCCTCCTCCTCTTCCTCTTCCTCCTCTTCCTCCTCCTCCTCTTGCTCAAACAGAAGCAGTCAGTTTTTTAGAAATACTGTAAACAAATTGGATCAGGCAGAAGCTTCTAATGACAGAGACAAGAAGACGGAAGGAAGGAGAGAGAGAGAGAGAGCGAGAAGGAAAATAATGAAATAAATGAATGGACAAATGGATGAATGAATTGATGAATGAATGAATGAATACATGAATAGACAAATGGATGAATGAATGAATGAGTGAGTGAATTAATGAATGATTGATCATTTAATGACTGACTGACTGACTGACTGACTGACTGAATTAATTAGTGAAAAAATGAATAAATGAATAAATGAATAAATAAATAAATAAATAAATAAATAAATAAATAAATAAATAAATAAATAAATAAATAAATAATAAAGGCCTATGATTGGATGAACCCAGACCGGAGCTTCTCCCTCTGATCCAATTAGAGCTCCTTTCAGATCAGATTCAGTGTTTACATGACGCTGCTGATCCAATCAGATTCATGAGATCACCTGATCACCCTCATAACCACAGATCCAGACTCCAGCCCTGCGGCGCTCTTCTGACAGCAGGGTGGCTCCTCCTTGTGTCCTATTTCGTCTCCTGTCCTTCATCATCAGGTTGAAAGAGACGGGTGGAGGAGGAGGAGAAGCCCCCCACCAGACTCAACAACTCAACTTTTCTGTTGGTTTTTTCCAACATCCAGCAGCAACAGGGGATGTGAAAGGAACTGGATCACCAGTTAACAAGGGAACCAGTTAGTCCAAAACAGCAGTCACTCCTCCTGCTGCATTCAGGCGACTGTATCCTGAGGTGGAAATCTCAAACTTGGCGATGCCATCAGTTGTTCACATGAAGAAAAAACTATTTGATGCATTTCTTGAAAGTCACAAATAAATCTTTCTTAATTTTAAGAAAAAACTTCTTAATTTCAACAATCTCTGCCTCTTTTTTTTTAAATGGATTCCTAAAATTCCCAGGATCCTTGAACTAACCATTGAAAGAATTAAATCACTGAGCTCTCTTTGTCTGGAAGAACATTCCTCGGTGTCATTCTTTGCCGAAACACCCACTCAGCTTTACATCACCTCCCGGTGTTTTGTCACATTTTGTCATGTGATCAAGTGGTGTGTGTGCGTCGACACACACACACACACACACACACACACACACACACACACACACACACAAAGAAACACCCGCACTGCTCCGTGGTTCCGTGGTAAATTCATCTGGCGGAGCTTTGTGTAAGTGACGGTCCGATTCGTCACATTCAGCTTTTCGAAAAGCGGCGCCGAGCAGAGGCGGCTCAGGCTTTGTGTCGGTTTAGAAAAAAGATGAGTCGGAGAGAAGCGAGCTTCCATGTGGAGTGGATTTTGATTCATTCAGCTCACCTATTTACTCTTTTTCAAAAACATCCGCATGGATTTGCAGGTCGTTAGAGTCCAATTAAAAGCATAAGAGGAACCGTTTCCATGGCAACGGTGAACTTTTATGTTCTGATGCCTGTTTATACAACAACGGTACTCTGAAAGCACAAACTTTTTGAAAGTGAAAGCCAAGGTGGAACTTTTCGAAGATGCTTTGATTCCGTCTGTGTAGAATTGGGGGGGAAAACAAGTTTGGAAAAAAACTTTGAATCTGTTTTTAAAATTTTTCTAGCGCTCAAGATGGCGTCACCTCCATCTCCAAGGAAACGGGGGCAAAAAAATACAAGTTTTTGAAAATGTCTCGATTCCAACACAGTCCAGTACGAAGCGAGGAAAAACTAACTAACTAACTAACTCCATTTTAAAAATACATTAAAAAAATACAACTTTTTGAAAACGTTCTGATTGCCACTCCATCTACATGGAAACAGGAGGAAAATGCAACTTTTTGAAAGTGTTTTGATTCCAACAGTCTTGACAGAAACCAGGAAAAACAACTTGTTGAAAATATTGTCGTTCAAACTCTATTTCCTTGTAAATGGCAGAAATTGCAACTTTTTAAAATGTTCCGATACCAACTCCATTTACTTGCAAAAGGGGAAAAATGCAACTTTTTGAAAATGTTCTTATTTCCACACTCGAGAGAAACGAGGGAAAATAACTTTTTAGAAATGCTCTGATTTTGACACCTTCTAGTAAGAAAAGAGGAAAACAACTTTTTGACATTTTTTTGATTACAACTCCATTTCCTTGGAAATGCAAAAAATGCAACTTTTTAAAATAAAGTTCCCATACTGGCTCTGTTCCCATAACAATGGGAAGAAATGTAACTTTTTGAAAAAGCTTCAATTCCAACTCCATCTCCTTGGAAACAGGGGAACAGCGCAACTTTTGAAAAAAAAATGGTTTGACTCCTATACAGTCAGGAGAAATGAGGCAAACGAGTTTTTAAAAATGTTTCAATTTTCAACTTCATTTCCATGAAAATGGGAAAAATGCAACTTTTTGAAAATATTTGACAACAATTATGTTTCCATGACCATCGGGAAAAATGCAACTTTTTGAAAATGTTCCAATTCCTACTACATCGCCATGGAAACGGGAGAACAGTGCAACTTAATGAAAGTTTTTTTATTGCAACAATTTAGAGAGAAACAAGGAAAAAGTCTTTTTGAAAATGATTAAATTCCACCTCCATTTCAAAGAAAAGGAGAAAAAAATATATGCAATTTTTAAAAGCATTCCTAAAACAACTGCTTCCACGACAATGGGGCAAAATGCAACTTTTGAAAATGTTACGATTCCAGTTGTCTCCTTAAAAATGGGAAAAAACACAACTTTTTAAAAAGGTTCTGTTTCCAACATCTTCTTGATATAAACAGTGAAGAACCCAACTTTTTGAAAATGTTCCAAATTCAATTCATTTCCCATGGAAATGGGGCAATATAGAAATTTTAGAAAATATTCTGATTTTGACAGTTAATGGAGAAATGAACAGAAGCAACTCAATTTTCATGGAAATTGGAAAAAATTCAACTTTTTAAAAATATTCCTGTGATGATTGTTTCCATGACAATGGTGAAAAACACAACTTGTTGAAAAGGTTTTGATTCCAAAACCTTCTACATAGAAACAGTGAAGAACTGAACTTTTTGAAAATCATCTGACTCTAGTGCAATTTCCATGGAAACATGGAAAAATGCAAGTTTTTGAAATAGTTTTGATTCCAACACAGTCTAAAGAAAAATGAGGTCAAACAACTTTTTGAAAATGTTCCAATTCCACCTCCGTTTCCATGAAATCGGAAAAAAAACATGAAACTTTTGGAAAATATTCCTAAAACTACTGTTTCCATGACAAAAGGGAAAAAAATCCAACGTTTTGAAAATGTTGTGATTCTGATTCTGTCCCCTTGCAGATGGGGGAGAATGCAACTTTTTGAAAATGTTTTCATCCTAACACAATCTAGACAGACACAAGGAAAAACAACTTCTTGAAAATGTTCCGATACAGACTATTTCTATTAAAACCGGGGTAACATGCAACTTTTGAAAAACGTTAGTTCTGATTGTGTCTCCAGGGAGACTGGGAACAACGCAGCTTTTTGAAAATGTTTTGATTCCAACTCCATTTCAATGAAAATGGGAAAAATGCAACTTTAAAAAAAAAATTCCAATAATAACGCTTGCTTCCGTGAGAATGGGGGAAATGCAACTTTTACAAAATGTTCTGAATCCAACACCCTCTGAAAAGAAACAAGGGAAAACAACTTTTTGAAAAGGTTCTGATTCCAACACCTTGATAGAAAAGGGGAAGAACCCAACTTTTTGAAAATATTCCCATTCAAAGCCAATTCCCAAGAAAATAGAGACCAATGCAACTTCTTAAAAATGTTCCGATTCCTATTTTGTCTCCATGGAAACCGGGAAGAGCACAACTTTTTGAAAATGTTCTGATTTCAAGTCTATTCCCATGACAATAGCGAACAGCACCACCTTTTAAAAAAATGGTCTTATTCCACCACAACTTAGAGACAAAGATAGCACAACTTCTTCAAAATGTTCCAATTCTTAACCCATGTCCATGGAAATGGGAAAACAAAGTACTTCTTGAAAATGTTTTGAATCTGACCGCAGTCTACAGAGAAACAAGGGAAAACAACTTTTTAAAAATGCTTCGATTCCAACTATTTTTTTAAAAAAAATACAACTTAAAAAAAATATTCCTATTACAACTCTGTTGTTATGACAATGGGGGGAAAACCCAACTTTTTGAAAATGTTTTGATTCCGATTTTATCTCCATGGAAACAGAGAGCAATGCAACTTTTTGAAAATGCTCCGATTTCAACTCCATCTCCATGGAAATCATCTTGTAGTTCTCATAATAAATTAATTAGTCTGATGATATAATCTGTTCCCATTAACAATGTTTTTCAAGATTTCTCAGTGGCACGTTTGTGAAAATATTCCACGGAAATAGAACTTTTTGGAAATGTGCCATCTCTGTTGCCATCACTATATAAACAGGGAAAACAACTTGTTGAAAATGTGCCAGCTCTGTTGCCATCTTTATATAAACGGGGAAATGTAACTTTTTGAAAATTTGTCTCCATGGAAACCTGTAGAATTTGAACTTTTTGAAGATGTCTCCACTTCTGTTGCCATCTCCACATAAACTGGAAAAGCTGAACTTTTTGAAAACACTCAAATTCCATCACTGTGTCCATGAACATGGCTGAAGGGAAACTTTTTTGAAACAGGAAAACCATCAACTTTTTGAAAATGAACTGACTCTGCCACTGTCTCAGTGTCAACTCAGTTTCATTTGAAACAGGAGATAATGCAACTTTTTGAAAAGTAGCAGCTGAGATTCCATGGCACCTGAAAGAAACAGTTTTTGAAAAGTTGAAATCTTTTTAAAAGCATTAGCTTTAGCTCTATTCAAGTAATTCCAGGAACAAAAACAGTCAAATCTCGGTGCCAGTTGTGGAAACAGAATCTCATTTTTCAAACCTTTCTCCTGGTGTTCTTCAGCAGAACGTGTGTAATGCAGCATGCAACTTTTTGAAAATGTGCCAAATCAGGTCCCTTGTAAACAGCAGAAAATGCAACTTTTGAGAATGTTCTACTTCCCTCTCAATGGGAGTGGGGGAAAGCGCAACTTTTTGAAAAAAAAAGTCTACTCTGTTTACATGCCAATGGTGAAAAAGCAACTTTTGAGAACGCCCTACATCAATTTCCATGGAAAGGCGGTAAAATAAAACTTTTTGAAAATGCTCCAACTGTGTCATGGACTCTATGAAAGCAGGATATAATGCAACTTTTTGAAAATGCACATGCTCAGTTTTCATGGAAATTGTCGGAAATGATACTTGTTGACAATGTCCCGACTCTGTCTCTATGGAGATGCAACTTGTTGAAAATGTGCCAACATAGTTTCATTAGATACTAAAGAAATTCAAGACAATGCAACTTTTTGAAAATGCCCCTACACCCTCATCATCTCTATGAAAATGTGGGGGTAGAGGGTGGAACTTTTTGAAAATATGCCAGCTCAATTTAGATACCTTTGAAACAGCAGAAAATGCAACTTTTTAAAAATGCTCTGACTCCATAATCTCAATGGAAATGGGGGTAAAACGTAACATTTTGAAAATGTACTAGCTCAGTTTCCATGGCAACTGGAATAAACACTTTTTGAAAAGACTGGCTTTCAATACTTTGAAAACTCAGCCTTTTCTCGGTGCTAGTTGTGTAAACAGAACCTCATTTTTCTAAATCTGTCTCCTCTGCAGTCCACCCACTGCACTGCAGCAGAGTCAATAAATCCATTTCCAGCTGCTTTTTAACAGCTGGGAGCTGGTTTCTCTTCAGGGCGGCGGCGGATGTTGAAAGAGTGAAAAGACATCTCCAACAAAAAAGCGGGGAGGGTCGACCCCGGTCGCCGCTTTTCGCAAATCAGTCTCATAAATAAACATTCAGCTTTTCAAGTTAAAGGCGTGAAGCCAGTTTGTTTCCCAACAAAGATAAACCGAGGCGCCGCTTGAAAAAAATAAAAAGTTGCTCTTTTCATTGCCATCGGAACAAATTGATGTTAAAAAAATAAAAAAAAGTTTCACACAAGAGGACTTTGAAGTGGGAAATGTTTCTTATCAACCGTCTCCAGCTGTTCCACTTGTTAAAAGGCGCTTTCATTCATGGAAATCCTCCTCCACTGGGATTATTGAAAAGTTTAACCCTTAAAAAGTTGTGCTTGCATTCACTTTCTAAGGACAGAGAGTCAAAGGATTTTCAAAAAGCTGAATTTTCCTCAAAACTAAATCTGCAGTATTTATTTCAAAAATTGTACTCCCCCCATCCCCCACACACAGAGCATTCCACAGCTCTTACTTTTTTTCAAAAAGCGAACCAGAAACTCGGAAGACAAATTATGACAACTTTCCCCTCTGAGTTGCCGAAGCAGCGAGTTTAGAAAAGCCATTTTCCAAAAGTGCTGAGTCGGTCTCCCTGGTAATGGAGGGAAAAAGCGCAGCAGTGCAGGTTGTTGTAAAATGAGTCAATTAACAGCGGGGTGAAAGATCCATTTTCAACATGCGCTCTCGTTGAGGGGTAGTGGATAAAATGCTCCACAGCTCTGCTTCAAAAACTTCAACAAGGTGGATGTTTATGAGCAGAAGGTGTTTCTGTTTCACTTGTGATGTACAGAACATACAGAAATAGAAGTTTTTGGGATTTTTTAAATTAAGTAGTTTTTAGCCTTTTATTAAAAAAAAAGATTTGTAGCTTAAAAACATAGCATTTTTTTATTCTTTTTTTTAACTTTTTGTAGCCTTTGTTTTAGGAAAAAAATAGAAGTTTTACGCTTAAAAATATGAAAAGTTTTTGGGATTTGTTTTGATTGTTTTTAGCCTTTTTAAAAAAAGTAGAAGTTTTGAGAATTTTTTAAAAATGTTTTTAGCCTTTTTAAAAGGTTTTTTTTTTAGCCTTTTTTTATTATGATTTTTCACTTTTAAAAAAAAGGCCATTTAAAAAGAAGCAGTTTTTATCCTTTTCTTTTAAATGGAACAATTTAGCCTTTTTATTTAAATAGCAGTTTTTAGGATTTTTTATATTGGTTTTAACCCGTCTTAAGCCTTTTCTTTTAAATTGTAGTTTTTATAGCCTTTATTTAAAAAAAAAGAAAAAAAAATTAAGCCTTTGCTTTAGGAAAAATAGCAATTTTACACTTAAAAAATTAGAAGTTTTTCGGATTTGTTTCGATTGTTTTTAGCCTTTTTTAAAATACTTTTTGTAGCTTTAAAAAAGTAGTTTTTTTTCCTTTTTAAAAAAGTAGAAGTTTTGAAGATTTTTTTAAACTGTTTTTAGCCTTTTTAAAAAGTTTTTTTTTTAAACAGTTTTTAAGATTTTTTTATATTGGTTTTAAACTTTTTCTTTTCGAATTTAGATAAAAAAAATACAGATCTTCAGACGTTACTTTTAAATTGTAGTTTTTAGCTTAAAAAAAAAAACAACTTTTTTAAGCCTTTGTTTTAGGCAAATTGCATTTTAACACTTCAAAAAATTTGAAGTTTTTAGGATTTCTTTTAATTTTTTTAGCCTTTATTTTTAAAAAAAAAACCCCAACATGTTTTGCTTAAAAAATGGCAGTTTTTTGCATTTTTAAAAAAGTAGAAGTTTTGAGGATTTTTAAAAACTGTTTTCATCCTTTAAAATAGATTTTAACTTAAAAAAAGGGAATTTAAAAAAATGGCAGTTTTTATCCTTTTCTTTTAAATAGCAGACTTTAGCTTTTGTTTTTTAAAGAAAAAATAGCACTTTTTGGTATTTTTTAATATTGGTTTTAACCTTTTTGTCATTATTTTTATATTTAAAAAATACCCATCCCATTTACCCATTTAGCCTTTTGTTTTAAATTATAGTTTTTAACCTTTTTTTTTTAGAAAAAAAAATATTAATTCGTAGCCAATTTTTTTTAAATAGCAAATTTTAGCTTTTTCAGCTGCTTGGACATTTTCAAGCAGTTTAAAAAAAACACATTTGTTTAGTTTTTACTTAAATCTGACACACAAAAAAATAAATAAATAAAAATAACAAACCCAGTTTTTTCAAGCTGCAGCTCCTCTCCTCTCCTCTCAGCAGAAACATTTTGCTTTCTGAGTTTTATGTTGCAGAAAATCTGCTGACGCCTCAAAAACACTGAAGCTGAACACACACACACACACACACACACACACACACACACACACACACACACGGTGTCTCTGGTGTCAGACTGACAGCAGATAAAGATAAACCTGTCAGGACTCTGGAGGCTCGTCTCGTTGCCGCGGCGACGGATGGAAAGAGAAACACAGAAACATGAATCTTTGACTGCTTCATCCCTCCATCCCTCCATCCCTCCATCCATCCATCTCTCTGCTTCATTTCTTTTTCATGATTCCATCCAGAGCTGGTGGAGCAGGCTGCTGCCTCCTGGGAGCAGGGAGGACGGCGGCGTTGCCATGGTGACATGGAGGGAGGGCTACACTTAAATCTGATCTGGGAGAAAAAAAATGCAAAGTTCTTTTAATGAAAATTGAATATTTTAATTAAAAATGGGCAAATGTAAGATTATTTATCCTTATTGTTAAATATTCTGACATGAAAAAGATGTTCATGTGTGAGCATTTTAAAAGTATCAGAGGATAGCAGTTTTTTAAATTTTTTTAACTTTATTATTTTAATTTCATTTTTTAACATGTTTTCATATTTTATTATCTCATTTATTTCTATCAATTTTATGTGATGTTAATGTGTGAGCATGTTAGTACCCGCTATTATTTATTTATTTATTTATTTATCTATCACATTTTTAATTCTTTTTTTCATATGTTATTGTTTCATTAATTTTAATTTGTTTTATATAATGTTAATGTCTCAACATGTTAGTAGCAGTTATTATTTATTTATTTATTTATTTATTTTATTTTTTTTAATTTTTTTTTTTTTTAAATTTATGTTCTTATTTCATTTTTTTTTCTCCTTTTTGTTATTTTATTTGAAGGCAATGCTTCAAAATGCATCTGCTTTGAGCCAAAAAAGTTAACTTGATTTTCAAAAGTTGCATTTCCATTCCTCACCATGGAGTAAGAGCATTTTCAATGGTCACTTGGAGTTTTGCTACTCCCTAAATATCAACTTTCATGATTCTGCGTCATTTTGGATGATAAAAGGACTTTTATTTTGAAGGACTTATGTTTTTGTTTTGGAAAGGTAGTACATGCCGTCATTAACACTGGTCAACCTGAAATTCTTCAACAAACAGTCTGCGACAAGGTAATGTTTTCGTGCTGAGTGATTTTTACTTTGAAAAGAAAAAAGTGGACTTCCTGTTGGATGTATGTCAGGGGTGTCAACAATCTTTGTATGAGATTCCTCCCGGCCATAGCGGCCACTTTTTCGAAAATTTGACTTTTATTTTGCAGGGCTAATAAAATCCGCACAGAGTAACTTTTGACAAAGTTGTTCACACTTTTTGAAGAGAAACTTCTCTATCATGTTCCGTTACTCTGAAATCTCTACGACAAACGGTCTCGGAGGAGGTAATGTTTTTGTGTGGAGTGATTTTGAGCAAAATTTTACTTTGAAAGGGAAATCGCAGACTTCCTGTTGGATTTAGGTCAGGCGTGTCAGTGCGTGTAATTTAGATCTCAACTAGATAAGCTCGTGAGCGTTGGTTTGATCTCACTACAACATTCCTACGGGCCGTGGCAACTATTTTAGTGTTTCTAGATGGCGCTAGAGAGCAGAGCAGCAAATATGGTGATTTTTCGAGCATGTTTAGAGGGTCAAATTAGGGTTCGTTGTGTAATAATAATCATGAAACGGACGAAAAACAAAAGATGGGGGGTTAACTTGTTAAAAATGTTCTCCATGGAAATGAGGGAAAAATGTAACTTTTTTGAAAACAGACAGACTAAAGTCATGAAGAAAACAGGGGATATGTAACTTTTTAAAAACGGTACAAGCCCAACTTCACAATTAAATTATTTTCACAATTAAAGCATGGCGAGAACATTTTAAATGACATAGCTGGGAGCTTCTGGAATGTTTAAACAAGAATCTCTTGAAAGATTTGTCACATTTTGGAAAGTTTATACTGAAGTGCAACTTTTTGAAAATCGCTCTGACTCTGTATCCATGGAAACGGGGAAAAGATTACACTCAGATGAAAATATCTAAAAATAAAAACAGGAATTCGTTACATGACGCTATCTCAGTGGAAGTGTAACTTTTAGAAAATATTCTGACTCCGTCGACATGGAAACGGGAAGGAAATGGACTTTTTGAAAATGTGTCGGTAATGTTGGAATACTGGAACTTTCCAAAAATGGTCCGACTACATCGCTCTAATGGAGTCAGGTGGAACCAAACAGAACCAGACAGAACTCATGTGACAGAACAGATTACATCATCGACAGATCAAGCTCCGCCCACTGGGGGTGGAGCGTCAGTATTAGTCTACTTCCTGAATCCATCTTTCTTCTTCTTTTCACACTCCTTCCCGAATCCTTCCTCTAATTGAAACAGGTCCATGTAAACAACCCTCTGACCTTGTTGTTATTTACTGTAGTTTCCAGTGTAATCAGATTACTTCTGTCTCCATCCTTCACCTCATCTCCTTCTCATTTTCATTCATCTTAATTAATCCCCTCTTCTTCATCCAGTCACCCTCAGGTCGCCGCCTGGAGACAGAGAATCTCTCTTCTTTTTAAAAGTTAATTAAGCGAACAGTGATTGGTTTCCATGGCGACGGTCGCTGTGGTTGTTTTTTCTCCCTTTCCTTCCAGGAAATGGTGTGATGGACGACCAGCTGGAGAGGCGTTCAAGGACTCAGCTTTACTTTGGTAATGCTTACTTCTGATACAGTGATGCTCTGGAAGTGATGGCCGTTTCCATGGAAACGGGGGGAAACAATGGAGTTGGCATGCTGGGTAAGAGCATGATGCTGTAGTTTGTGGGATGTAAGAGGAGAATCTGGTTCCACAGAGAAAGAGCATTTTCAAAAAGTTGCATTTCCCCTCGTTTATATGTGAGAAAGGCTTTCTGAAAACCTTTCTTTTTCACCCTCTGGGGTTCCTGGACATTTTGGAGAAGTACTCCTCGCCTGACTTTTTTTATTTTAAATTTTGCTAATAGACCACCTTTCAATGTCCCATAGTATTATAGACCTTGTATTTTTGTCTTGAGCTGAAATATCATAAGCTTTTATATGAATGAGTCTCATAGTAAGAGCATTATAACCAGATATACAATGCAAAAAAACTGGGCGGAAATTAGAATCCCACACTTTATTAAAAAAAAAAAAAAACAAAAAAAAAAAACACACACACACACTCAATGACACCAAATAAGAAAAATAACACTTGAAAATTAGCCTTTAGGTATTTGTGGACAAATCTGAGTCCAGTTTTTGAGGGAAGAAAGCTCACATGTTGCCTGGGGCTGAGTGATGTTTCAAAAAGCAGTTCTGGTCAAGGATCAGGCGTAGAGGAACGTCACACTTCTGGCATTTCCATGGAAAGCTCATCTTCTTACCCTCAGTCTGCCTGCAGTAGGCACAGCTTCTCCTTCCGAAAGAGGCTCACCTATCTGGGTCTTCTTGGTTCGAGATTTCTACAGGTGGGTGTTCGGCAGGCGCTGGGGCAGGGGAGCTCTTTATGGGGGTTTCAAGCAGCTGGGCTCCTCAGCTTAAAGGAATACTGTTGATACACACAGATCTGCACAAGCGTAGTGCGCTGCGGAAGGATATACCGGAGCACAGCGGCTGAGTCTGCGGCTTCTACTGCTGTGCTCCGGTATATCCTTCCACGGAGCACTATGCTGTGTGTACAAAACGTTATTTTAACGGATTGACAAGAAAACATGTCTTTTAAAATATTTTATAACCATTCGGATTTACTTCACGTGCTAATACTCCATTCCCTGGACCACTGGAAGGAGGATTTTGTCCACTTTCATCAGTCCGGCTCTGATTCCTATTGACTTCCAGCAATTGAGCTAAGCTAACTACGATGCTAACAGCTGGGAAAAAGTCACTGGACCAAGAGACACAAAAAAGGTATTTATGAGCTTGTCTAACTTTGTCAATGACAGGGAAAGGGTGTGGGTCAAAAATCTTTGGAGTATTCCTTTAAGTGTCAAGGCCTTCTCTCCCCTTTTCCCAGTCTCTTCTTTGCCATTTTTATGCAAATAGTTTTGCAAAACAACTCTTGGAACAAGTATCCACGGTGCGCTCTCTGTGTGTCCTGATCAGGACGCACAGAGAGCGCACCGTGCACAGCATGCAGTGTGGACAGATGGTGCGTCTCTCTCAAAGCAACACTGCGTCTCAAGAGAAGTGACAATATCCACAGCGTCTCCTTGGCCTGTGACCTTATTTCCGCTTCACCGTCATATTGTTTTGTGTTGAAATAAACTTCTTGAATAAAAAAATATATTATTTCGACCAATGACACATGGCACACGTGCGTAAAAGTTGATGTTTTCATGATTTATCGCTTGTAGAACTTTCTTGGGACCTTGCAAATGTGGGAGATATTTATCTTGCTGCAACTGACACTCTTTGGAAGTCTTTTCTGGATTATCAGCAGCTCTGATTGGACCATCGCAGGTGATGTGCCAAAGACGAAGGCTCTGATTGGTCCACCTACTTTGACGCGGTACGTCTTAAGATGGAGGGACTATGCTTCGAAAGCCTGAAATGTGCCTGTTTTAAGGGGAGAAAAAAAAAGTAAGTTTCTATCTTGTATGGTTCGAAAACTACATTTAATTAAATAAAACTTTGTCTCTGGCATCACAGACAACAACAGTGACCCTAGACCATTAGACTTTACAGCAAATTTCAAGTTTTGTGTTTAATTTAATTTTTATTGTTTCTTCCTCAAAAATTCATTTAATTTTTAACATGTACTTTAACGTTATGATTCTCGTTGGGAAATTTGCCCAAAACTAACATTTCATTGAATTTTTTCAATAAAATAAAATAAAATTAAATAAAATTAAATAAAATTAAATAAAATTAAATTAAATTAAATTAAATTAAATTAAATAAGTATTAATTTTATTCTTCATTTTCATTAATAACAGTTTTATTGATTATTATTGTATTTGCAGCTTTTTTATTATAATTTTAATAGCCGCTTTATTTAAGGTAATTTTATTTACAGTTTTATTATTATTTCATTAGCAGCTTTATCTACTAACATTTCAGTAATATTTTAATTTAATGGACTTAGACACTTTGGTGATCAATACTAATGAACAATGATCAGAAACAGTGAAATAATTGGATTTATTTATCGGATTACCTTCAATTAGCAACAATCTGTCCTATCACTCATAATAAATAAAATATTAATTGGGATAAATAATTTAATTAACCGTGATCATCAAACCTGATATTGAGAAATTTTCTTGAACTGATTCAAGTTGAGTCAGTCATAGAAAATAATAATAAATCATCATTGAAAAACTGAAAAAAAATCTTGTGGATCTTTGCTGATTGAGCCAGAATCAGGAAATCAGAGGTTGTGGAAAAACAAGAGAGTTGGCTCTTGGCTGAAAATCACAGATTTCTGTTCTACCTCAAAGTAAACAAAGGCGCCGCTTTTTAAAATAGAAACAGAATCAGAAATAGGACAGGAAACAAAATAATGGTCCCGGATCCTCAGTCCTGGATTTGCTTTGTTTGGATTCCTTCCTCCCTTCGTTCTCGTCCTACTTTCCGCCTCAGATAGTGAAAAAAAAAAAAAAAAAAAAAAAAAAACCTCCTTGGTGTCAGGAAACGAGAGAGAAGTGGAACAAAAAAGAACAAACAAACAAACAAACAAACGGAACAACAAACCATCATTCGTCAATTAGCGGCGTGGAAATGTCAGGAGAGATCGATACTGCAGCAACCTGCTGATGGAGGCAGAATGGCAAGGAGTGTGTGTGTGTGTGTGTGTGTGTGTGTGTGTGTGTGTGTGTGTGTGTGTGTGTGTGTGTGTGTGAGTGAGTGTGTGAGTGTGTGTGGAGGGGATGATCTATACTGTAAAAAAAACCAACAAAACAGTTCTTTGGTTTTTTTTCTCTTAGATATTTTATTTATACTATTTTGTTCAATCTTGTTTTTGTTCACCAAAAATATATTGGAATTGTACAATATATATATTTTATGCTACTTTACTTATTCTTTTGTCTCGAAATAAATGCCTTCAATCATTCATTCATTCATTCAAAAACGTTGCAAAAATACATATTTAATAAAGAAACTATTGACTCTAGATGACATATATCTACATCTTCAATCCAAAAAATATCGACTCTAGATAATGTATATCTACGTCATCTAAATACATTAGGTCAATATTTCAATATAGTTTAAATAAAGAATACAGAAAAAAATTATCATATATATATATATATATATATATATATATATATATATATATATATATATATATATATATATATATATATATATATGTATACAAGTCAGGTAAATAAAGCCTGTAAAACTACATATTCAATTAAGGAAGTATTGATTCTACATGACATATGTCTACATCATTCGAATCAATTCTGAAAAAGTATGTCTTTAATCAAGGAAACTTTGATTCTACATGACGTATATCTACTTATAAATCAATGAAGGAGTGAATAATTGAACATGGTTTAAATAAAGTGTTTGTTTTAAACAGGCAGGGGTGTGTTTGGTGGCATGTGAGTGTGTGTGTGTGAGAGTGGGGGGTGGGTTTATATTGTGAAAAAAAAAACAAATGAAAAAGTAGCAAAAATTCATCTTTGATAAGGAAAGTATTGGTTCTAGATTACATATATCTAGATCATTCAAATCAATTGGCTCAATAAAGTCTGCAAAATACATCTTTAATCAAGACAGTATTGATTCTGGATGACATATGTCAATTTCATCCACATCCATTAGATTAATGGTTCAAAATACATCTTTATTCAAGAAAGTATTGATTCTACATGACATATCTGCGTCTTCTAAATCACTGAGATCATTTATGTCAGTGGAGCTAACAGCCAGCAGGATGTGAAATATGACACCGGCGGAAATGTTTAATCAGTATGTAAACGTTTCCACTGGTGTCATATTTCACTGAGTCTGATTCTGACTGGATATGCAAATGATATGCAAATGAGGAGTGAAGGCTGTGTTTCATGAATCACCTCAGTACAACTGCTATTTAGATTCAGCAGTGTGTGAGGCTGGAAGTTCTTTAGCAAGTAGCTATTAGCATGTAGCATCAGTAATTTGTGAGCCCTGACAGGCTTCATCATGTAACCATTAGCATGTAGCATCACTAGTGAATAAGCCCTGAAACTCCTTAGCATGTAGCATGTAGCAATTAGCATGTAGCTTCACTGGTATGTGACCTGAAATTATTGAGAATGTAGCTTGTAACCAGTATCACTAGCATGGGAGCTCTGAAACTCTTTAGCATGTACCCATTAGCATGTAGCATCACTAGCATATGAGCCCTAACACTCTTTAGCATTAGCATGTAGCATCACTAGTTTATGAATTCTGAAACTCTTTAGCATGTAGCATTTAGCATGTAGTATTAAGCATATAGCATTGCTGGTATATGATCTCTTAAACTCTCTAGCATGTAGCATTTAACATGTAGCATGTAGCATTTAGCATCACTGGCATATGCACTCTGAAAATCTTGAGCATGTAGCATTTAGGATATAGCATGTAGCCATTAGCATGGAGCATCACTAGTGTTTTAGCCCTGAAACCCATTAGCATTCAACTTGTAGCATTATGTAGCATTGTATTGCTGATCAACTCCTCCATATCCCATCATGCATCCCTCTCATCATCCTCTGCTCCATAGAGCTATAAATAACAGAACATGGGAGGAAACAGGCCAATAAAGAACAACGCTGCTTGTAATCCTGTTAGAGGATTAAGGCTACGCTACGTGCACGGATCCTCAAGTGCACGCGCATGTTTGAGCGACCTCCAGTCCTCACACCGTGTGGGGAAAAAGGATTTCCATTGTCTGGGGCAACGGAGAGACGGGATCAGGAGTCATGGGAGCGCCAGTTTTTGAAAACAGCATAAAGAATGGAAAGATAGGAGTTTTGTAAAGGAAGCTGGTTTCCATGGAAACAGCACAAAAATGTTGAAAATGATGTTGCTATGAGGCCAGTGAGTTTGAGTGTGAAAAAAAAAAGATTTGCGTTTCCATGGAAACAGAAATGTCAGAATGTTTTCAAAAAGTTGCGTTTTCCCTCATTTGCCCTGAGACAGATTCAGAATGGTTTCAAAAGGTCATCAAAAAGCCCCACCCCCATTTTCACAGACAGAGTCAGTGTTGTCAAAAAGTTGCATTTTCCTCCGTTTCTATGGCGACAGACTCATAATACAACACATTCTCCTAAGGATGTCTACGTCTCTATGTCTGTCTCTCTATGTCTGTCATTTCCTGATAAAAACTGTCACCGTGTGTCTTCTCTAACTTTCCTCCTGGATCCAGACACAGAGAACCCTTGAGTGGTGCCAGTTTTGTAACGTTTAAAATGTTTCCTGGGTTCTGATTTATTCCTGATCAAGTTTTGTTAAGCGAGCAACTTATCGACGCAGGAACAACTTGTTAATAATTCAGCCCCGACCGGCTCTGCCAGCTGAGTTTTCAAAACTGAATGCGGAAAAGATGTCAAAACCAGGGAAAGAGAGGCAGAACAGTTTCAAAAAGTGGTCTCTGTTTCCATTTCCATGGACAGAGAGGAAGGAAGTTATTGAAAAGTTGTGTTTTCCTCTAATTTTACTATTTCAAGATGAAGTTAGAATGTTTTTCAAAAGTTGCATTTCCTTCCATTTTCATGGAGATACAGTAAGGAAGTTTTCGAAAAAATGTTTGTGCTCCTCCATTTCCACAGTGAGATTGTTTTTGAAATGTTGCATTTTCCTCTGTTTCCATGGCGACGGGAGAAAAAATTTTTCTAAAAGTTGCATTTTTCTCAGTTTCCTCAGGGAAAGAGTGAGAATGTTTTTCAAAACTTGCATTTTCCTCTGTTGGAGACAGAGTCAGGACATTTTTGAAAAGTCGCATTTGTCGCAGTTTCCATGGTGACAGAACATTTTCTAAAAGATGCATTTTCCTCCATTTCCCTTGGGATGGATTAACATTTTTTTTAAATTGTATTTTCCTCCATTTCCACAGAGACACAGTCAGGAATTTTTTTTAAAAGTTGCATTTTTTCTTTGTTTCCATGGCAACAGAATAAGAATGTTGAATGCTTTTTTAAGTTGTGTTTTTTGTGTTTCCATGGACACAGTAAGAACTTTTACTCCTATTTCCACAGAGTAGGAATGTTTCTAAAAATTGCACTCGCTTTTGTTTCCATGGAAATGGAGTAGGAATGCTTTTGAAAATGTGTCTTTTCAGATAGAAGGTGGAAAAACATGGCCGTGCAGTCTGGAGGCGCCACCGTCCGAAAGCGAATTAAGAAGAGGAAACCCGGCTCATCTGATTGGCCGAGACCGAAACAGGAAGTCCCACCCCTTTCGCTGGCTAGCAGCTAGCCACAAGCAACCACCAATGAAGTCTTTTCAACACTCTGCACTGACACAGCTCTTCTTATTCTGTTTGTTTTCACTGCCCAAAATGCATTGCAGTCCATGTCAAGTCTTCTCAATACATTAAAAAAAAAATAAAAAAAAATACCAAGACAGCCAGAGTCGCTTGCTAAGAAAACAATACAAAAGTGTAGAAAAGCTGTAAGTCTAGGGAAATCTCCATCAGGGGATGATGATGATGATGATGGTTTTAAAAAGAGCCGCAGTTCCATTGGAACCCAGTCAAAAATACTGAACTGCAATCAGAAGACGGTTTCAGGACAAGTTTTGGACAGTATTCATAATGTCACGTTAGCTCCGCCCACCTTTTATATTCAGTCTATGGTGACATCACATTAGCTCCGCCCGTCTTTTATTTATAGTCTATGGTGATGTCACGTTAGCTCCGCCCATCAATTGTATGCAGCCAACGATGTCACCACAGAAGCCAGTCTGCAACATCAGCTCTTCTCAGGCATGTTCCCTCATGGTCTCCCATCCATGCTCTGACCAGGCCTGACCCTGCTTACCTTCCCAGACCTGCCAGGATCAGGCATCAATATAGCTGATCAAGCTTAATGAACTTTTTTTGAATAATTTTTTTTTTTTTTTCAAATTCAAGTGTGATCTAGTTTATCAACAACAACAACATTATTATACAGCGGAAATATGTCACACATATGTCAAAAATCATTTAATACTTTAATCTAAAAAGTCACTGGATGACATTTCTGATGAAAACTGAATAATCTGGATCATACATGGATCATTGGAAACAGATCCAGGACTCTGATTGGTCCAAATCCACAAACAGCAACATGATCAACAATCAACCCAGCAGTGAAATGTTGAAAAGTTTCTCTTACCTGGTGATGATGGAAGAGTTGGAGAGGAGGAGAAGAAGAGAGGAGATCCAACGGAGGAGGAGGAGGAGGAGAGAGAAGAGAGAAGAGAGAGAAGAATGATGAGAAACTGGGATTGTTTACATTTTGACTGAAAAAAAAAACAGGAAATAGAACAGTTTATCATCATAACAATGGAAATAATGTCAGGTGACTTTTCATACATCTACACAATGTAGAGACAAGCCCCCGGTTTTAAAGCATCATGAACTGATGACCCTGAACGCAACATTTTCTAAAAAAGAAACATGAACCGATGTCCCTGAACGCAACATAAACTGATTTCCCTGAACGAAAGATTTTCGAAAACAGAAACATGAACTGATGTCCCTGAATGCAACATTTTTAAAAAATGAAACATGAACACATGTCCCTGAATGCAACATGAACCAATTTTCCTAAACACAACATTTTCCCAAAAAGAAACATGAACTGATGTCACTGAATGCAACAAGAACTGATTTCCCTGAACACAACATTTCCCAAAACAGAAACATGAACCAATGTCCCTGAATGCAACATTTTCTAAAAAAGAAATATGAACCGGTGTCCCTGAACGCAACAATTTCTAAAACAGAAACATGAACCGATGTCACTGAATGCAACATTTCCCAGAATGCAACATGAATCGATATCCCCGAATACAACATTTCTCTGAATGCAACATGAACCAATGTTCCTGAACGCACCATGAACCCATGTCCCTGAATGCTCTATGAACCGATTGTTGCAAATATAATAAAAATGGTCCAAAAAATTTTGAAAACAGAAAAAAATGCAACTTTTTATAACTGCTCCGAGTCTGTCTCTGTTAAAAATGCAACTTTTTGAAAACAGACAGACTCTGTCTCCATTGAGATGTTAAAAAATACAACTTTTTGAAAATATTTCTACTATATCTCATTGAAAAATTAGAGAGATTACACTTTGCAATTGGTCCAATATGACAAAAATGAGGTAAGGCACAACTTTTAAATAAAAATGATGAATTATTTTTAAACTTTCGTCAATTCCATTCCGATGAAAATTGTCAAAATAAAACAAAAAAGTTAAAACACTGTTGGATTCCTATTAGAACCATCATAATGACGCAACTTGTTTATCCAAAGCATGTTTTTTTCTGTTTGTACATGTGTGCTTAAAATAAATAAATAAAAATAAACAAATAAAAATAATTAAAAAAAAATTCTGAGAAATCCAAACAGCAGCTTCTGTGGCAAGTGTGAAAACACATCAGAATGTTGAGGATTTTCCAAACAGAACATCAATGGAACAAGAAGCAGCAGAGAGTCTTTATCCGGATACGGTCGCCATGACGACCACAAGTAAACAGGGGGATCAAAACCAGAGGAGCTTTTATTTTTGAGGGAACAAACCAGTTTGGCCAATTTTCATCTCAGTGAGGAAATTTTAGAACATTACTGGGTGTTTCAACATCTTGACTTTGTTTGCATCATCTTTGAGTGGGATTTTTGCATCATTTTAATCATTCCATCTTCACACTTTTTATTTTCTTAAATTTTATTTGTGATATTTTTGTCATTTTGAATATATTTGAGGTTATTTTTTCATGTTTTGGGATTTTTTTTAGCTCTTACGGTTGCTTTGCATGTTTCTCAGGTTATTTTCGTGTTGTTTTGTGTCTTCTGGCTGTTTTATGTCCGTTTTGTCAGCTGTTTTGTCTCTTCTTATAGTTGTTTTGACACTTTTAATAGTTGTTTTGCCTCTTTTATTAGTTGTTTTGTCTGTTTTTATAGTTGTTCTGTCTATTTTTATACTTAACGTGTCTTTTTTCATAGTTTTTTAAATCTAGTTTTAGACTTGTTTTGTCTCTTTTCATAATTTCCGTGTCTCTTTTCATCATTGTTTTTTGTCTTTTCATGATTGTTTTGTTTCTTTTCATCATTGTTCTGTCTTTTTATCATTTTTTGTCTCTTTTTAACTTGTTTAGTCTTTTTTTAATAGTTTTTTTGTCTATTGTTGCTATTTTGTTGCTGCTTCTTCCTGTTTTGTGTCCTCCTGTAATTCTTCCATGTCTTTATGTGATTTTTTTAAGTCAATTTTTGCCATCATATGTTTTTTTCAGTGGTTATCTCTTTCTTTCTCCTCTCCCTGCCCCCACTCCCCCCGCCTCAGAGGGCTTCATGCCACATCACCCTTCTCCGTCTCCCAGCCCTCCATTCCTCCATCCTCAGCCCAGCATCCATCACCTCCTTCCTCCTCATGACTTTCTAATAAACCCGGCAGTGGCTGTAGCTGTAGCTCTCTACTGCTGTTGTTTTGTCTCTTTCTGAATCTTGTGTGTATTTTGTGTCTTTCTGCTGTTTTTTTTTTTTTTTTTTTGTTTTTCTGTCATTTTTCTCAATTATTTTTGTTTTTTTATTGTCATTTTTCTCAGTGTTGTTTGTCATTTTTCTCCGTTTTTTGGGTTTTCTTGTGTAATTTCTCTCAGTGTTTTGGGGTTTTTTTGTCAATTTTTCTCCGGTTTTTTATCAAATTTCTCAGTTTTGTTTTCTTTTATGTGTAATTTTTCTCAGTTTTTGGGTTTTTCGTCATTTTTGTCAGTGTTTTTGTTATTTTTGGCATATTTCTCAGTTGTTCTGTCTTTACTCTTTTTTTGTTTTTAGTTTGTTTTAGGGCGGTTTGGTCATTTTTCTCAATATTTCTTGTTGTTTTTGTCATTTTTTTCTGTTTTTTTTGTTTTAGTTTCCATTTCTCTCAGTGTTGTGTTTTTTGTTTTTTTTCTCAGTGTTTTTGTTATTTTTGGCATATTTCTCAGTTGTTTTGTCCCTAGTTTGTCTTTTCTCTGTTTTGGGGGTTTTTGTCATTTTTGTCAGTGTTTTTTGTTGTTTTTGTCATTTTTGTCATTTTTTTGTTTTATTTTTCATTTTTCTCAGTGTATTTGTTTTTTGTCATTTTTCTCTGTTTTTTTTTTCTTTTTCTGTTTTTTTTTTTGTCATTTCCTCAGTTTTTTTGGGGGGGGTTTTGGTAATTTTCTCAGTTGTTTTGTCTTTGTTGTTTTTCTCAGTTATTTGCTTTTTTATTATTATTTCCAGCTGTTATTTTATTCCTTTCATTCTCCTCCAGCCATGCCCTGCTCCCCATCCCCCTCCCCCCACCCCAGAAGGCTTCATGCGGCTTTGCCTTTTTCCCTTTCCCAGCATCCCTCCATCTTCAGCCCAGCATCCATCACCCTCCGCCTCCATATGACTTTCTAATAAACCCGGCTGTAGCTGCGGCTGCAGCGCTTGTTGAGGGACGGCGGTTATTACACCCTGTCATCTCAGAGGGGGGGGGGGGGGGGGGGGGGTGAACTCCGCCAACGCCTCGAGGTCAGACGGATTCATCCCCGATCTGTCAGGGGCCGATTTCTCGCGAGGTCACGGCGTCTCATTATCTCCTCAGAGGAAATCCCAGGAAGCAGCTCGACAGACTTCACTGGACCTCATGATCCAATCTGAAGATATCACAGAGGAAGGAGGGAAAACTTTGGAAAAATAGAGGGATGATGATGGATTAAAACCAGGAGGGGGCGCTGTGATACGGCGATTTATGCAAAACTTCAATTTGTGATAGAGACCAGAACATGTTCTGAAACTGAGGGCTTTACATGTTTATTGAAACTCTGAAAATCGACATTCTTGAGTGGGTTCTAATGGAAAACCAACATCATCGCCCCCTGCTGGAATTTCCCTGGAATTACAGCTGTTCTGCACCTCTGCATTATCTCCATGTTTTCTGAGCGGAGGTTGGCGCTTGGTTTAAAGCGGATCTGAACACAGTTTTATTAGGATTTAACGCTAAATTAAAGGAAAAGCAGCAGATGATATCAAGAGGACTAGAAAAAAAAGAGCATTTCTTGTAGAAAAAGCAAGTGTGATCTGACAATACTGAACTGGAATGCGGAAGACAAGTTGAAAAAAGGCTAAAAAAGTTTGGAAAAAATCTCAAGTAAGTTGAAAAAGATAAAAAAAAAAAAAAACATTTTACATTGTTTTCAACTAGCTCACTTGATTAGCTTGCGATGTCAACATCAACAGTGGAGTTGCACTTCCTCACATTTCCACAACGACAGATTGCAAACATTTTCAAAAAGTTGCACTTTCTTCCATTTTCTCAAAGACGGAATGCTTTCAAAAACAGAACTTTTTGTCCCGTTTCCACACAGACAAATGTAAAACATTTTCAAAAAGTTGCACTCTCTCATGTTTCCATGTTTTCCCCCAGTTTCACAGAGACGGAATCAGCATTTTCAAAAACATGCACTTACGTTTCTACAAAGACGGAGTTTGACAGTTTCAAAAAGTTAAATTTTGCTACATTTCCACAGAGATGGGGCATTTTCAACAACTTGCACTTCCTCACATTTCCACAAAGACGGATATCAAACATTGTCAAAAAGTTGCATCAGTTTTTACCCTGTTTTCAGTGGACGTCAGTGTCAATGGTAGCATTGCATCATCTACAGCCTTAGCAACAGTTACAAGGGGGGCGGGGCTTAGCCAGAGCTCCTACACTTTCTCGTGTTTTCTTTTCTTCTAAAACTCCATCATCTTTCTTCTTGCTCACCGCAAAAAAAAGAAAAAAAAGAAAAAAAAAGTGGCGCTCTCAGGAGACAACTTTTCCTAAAAATAATCAACACCGCCATGGCGATGGAGCCATTGGAGCCATTCCTCCTCTGTGGAAGTGAAGCAGGCTGCTCCATCCATTACCCAGCATGTTCTGGGAGCAGTGGACGGGGGAGGGGGGAGGGGGCTCTGTATACATGAGCCTGTTTAAATTACTGTGAAATCTGCTTTTATTTATTTATTTATTTGTTGTGTGCCTCCTGCTGTGAAGGAAAACATGCCTCCATTTCATCCCCGTCTGTAAATAAATAAATAAATGAATAAAAATAAATAAACCGTGATGTTTTCCTCCAGATCACAGCAAAACAGGAACATTAACGGCAGCGTAGCAGAGCTTTTTAACACACACCATGTTTTCCAAGGTTTTTAGAGGGAGATGAAAAGAGAGAGCAGAGACTGAGGGAGAGACATTCACACTTAGTGACAAGCGTGAAAATGGAGCAACTTGTTGAAACTGAGCAATGATGAGTACCAAGGCAATGACATGAGGAATGAGTAAAAATCTTTAGCATGTAGCATTTAGCATCACTGGCATATGAGCCCTGAAAGCACTGAAACCCTTTAGCAAGTAGCATTGCTCGTGAATATGCCGTGAAATTCTTCATCATGACACATGTAGCATTAAGCATCACTAGCAAATGAGACCTGAAGCTCTTTAGCACTTAGCATGTAACATCTCATCACCACAATGTTGTCACAGCGCCACTTCAGGGTTGTCATGCCAACACAACATCACTGGAACGTCATTACATCATCACTGTGATGTGATTGAAACATCACTGGAACGTCATTACATCATTGCTGTGATACCATCGAAACATCACTGGAACGTTATTGCATCATCACGGTGATGTCATCAAAACATCTCCGGAACATCATTACATAATCAGTGTGATGTCATTGAAACATCATTGGAACGTCATTACATCATCAGTGTGATGTCATTGAAACATCACTGGAACGTCATTACATCATCGCTGTGATGTCATCAAAACATCTCCAGAACGTCATGATATCATCACTTTGATGTCATCAAGACATCACCAAAACGTCATTACATCATCACAGTGATGTCATTTAAACATCAACCGAACGTCATTACATCATCACTGCAACATTGTCACATCACTACAATGAAGTTACAACATTGAGTCAGTGTTGCATCAGCCTTGCTCAAATGTTGTCATGGCAACATCACAGTGACGTCATCACTTTATCACATCAGCTCATTAAACTGAAATGCTCCCAGCTGATGACTGTTTTATTGCTGTTCCTCTAATATTGACCTGATCTGAGTCAATCAGTCTCTCTCTGCTGATGATGCGGTGTAGAAACAGCGTTTCCTGCTCTCCCTGTTAATCAGGAAACAATCCTGAGAGACTGTCTGCTCCTGATCGCTATAGCATCTCATCCTCAACACCTGCTCAGGATCTAATGAGGCATTTGTTAAGAGTTCAGGGAACACAGAGCGGATGTGAGGTTGTGGGAGGATGAGGTATGACATCACAGCTTCACTGTTACGTTGTTGCTACACCGTCACTACATCACAGCGAATTTCATCTCAATGCCATAGCAATGTCATCACTACTTCCTGGTTCCTGCAGTCCATCACTACTTCCTGGTTCCTGTAGTTCATCACTACTTCCTGGTTCCTGTAGTCCATCACTACTTCCTGGTTCCTGTAGCCCATCACTATTTCCTGGTTCCTGTAGCCCATCACTACTTCCTGGTTCCTGTAGTCCATCACTAGTTCCTGGTTCCTGTAGTCCATCACTACTTCCTGGTTCCTGTAGTTCATCACTATGTCCTGGTTCCTGTAGTCCATCACTACTTCCTGGTTCCTGTAGTCCATCACTACTTCCTGGTTCCTGTAGCCCATCACTACTTCCTGGTTCCTCATGCATTGGTAATTCAATGTAGAACATTTAGAAATCTGTGCATTTTCAAGCACAGCTATATATGTTTTGCATTTCTATCACCTTATTTTGGTATTTGCCCCCACCCCTCCCCCTCCTCCTCCCGCTCCTCATTATAAACAGCCGGTGACATTTCCTCAGTGTGGATCTGGCATTTAGGTGTGATGGATTTATTGACATTTTGTTTCATTTAGTCCCCCCTCCATTCCACTGCTTTACCTCCACCATCTCTTTAGTGAAGAGCATAGGTTCTATTCCCTCCATCCTCCACTGGCCGTTTTCTCAGCCTCCTAATCTCGCCATATTGTGACGGCGGCCGCAGCCGTTAGAGCCGTAATGAAAGTCGTGTTTCAGAGTGGCGTTCCGACGGCGAGCGGCAATAATCCCCGAATCTAATGGCCTCTGAAGAGAACGTTCATTAGTTCCTCCTCACTCTGGAAACGAGGCACAAGAGGGAGATTCTGAGCTCCTAATGTGGCGAGCCAGCCGCTTTAGACTGCAGTGCTTCTGGATTTGATTACAATCCAGCAGAGAAGAGGCAATGAGGGCGTTACTGATCCGCTACAAACATAGATAGATAGATATAGACATATATATTTTTATTTCATGTTTATTCATTTAATTTTATTTTTAATTAACCCTTGTTTAACCAGGAAGGTCCCATTCAGATTAAAAGAAAAAAACAAAACAAAACTCTTTTTCAAGGGAGGTCTGGGGGTTACAAAGTTACAAACAAATAAATAATATCAGGGTAACTACAGTGTAAAAAATTTAAATCTGAGCAAATTTTGTAAAACTTGCTTTTTTTTTTACTTGAATTAAGAGAAGTTCTCTGAGATCAAGGTAGTTTTCTTTTTTTTTCATAATTATTTTTTTACCCAAAATGATAACATGTTTACGTAATTTCAACGTCAATACCCGATGTCGAAATTACGTAAAAAAAAGACGTCATCTGGCGTTACATTCTGTACCTTGTGGGTACCTTGCTGGGACGTCCAACAATGACCTTAAAAAGACGTTGATTCAACATCTTTATGCGCAGTGGGACTGTCTAAAAACAAAACAAGTTAATATGTAAAATCAAACCCTCCAGCTCAATGCTAACTATTAATGGAAACGCCATTAACATGCTAACGGAATTAGCGTCTGCGTTGAAACTTCAAAACAAACGGACAAACTCACAAGTATCAATTTCATCTCTATCCTAAACATCAACTAAGTATATTCGAGTACTTACAGGCAGATATTTTCTATGCGCTGTTTGAAAATGCAGGGTTACTGGTGACTCCTAGAGTCTCTAAATGGACACTAGGTGGAAGAGCCTTTAGCTATCAGGCACCATTTTTATGGAACCAGCTTCCAAGTGGTGTCAAAGAGGCAGACACAGTCTCCACATTTAAGGTTAGGCTCAAGACGTTTCTCTTCGATGCAGCCTATGATCAGGTCAGCTAGGGATTCTAAACTAAACTAAACTAAACTAAACTAAACTAAACTAAACTAAACTAAACTAAATTAAACTAAACTAAACAAACAAACCAAACCAAACCAAACTAAAGTAAACCAAACCAAACTACAGTAAACCAAACTAAACTAAACTAAACTAAACTAAACTAAAACAAACCAAACCAAACTAAAGTAAACCAAACCAAACTACAGTAAACCAAACTAAACCAAACCAAACTAAACTAAACTAAACTAAACTAAACTAAACTAAACCAAACCAAATTACACTAAACAAAATTAAACTAAACCAAACTAAATTAAACTAAACTAAACTATACTAACTAAATACTAGTTTAAACAGTTAAGTATCCACAAAGCTGCCCCAGGAGCTAGAATGCTGTGGGAAGTACGGTGCACTGAGCCCTATCCTCTAATGTCTGAATGTTATTCCCTTTAGTCCGTTCATTGCTTTTCACCTGTTTTCCCCCCCTTCGAGGGGGAGTCTTCTCCAGTTTCAGTTGCTGACTCCACTATTACGAAGGCCTATGAACAAGCTCCGTCCGGACCGGGAGGACACCCCTGTCGGTCCTGCCTGTGGACTGGCTTCGGTTCTACTGCTGGGATCCGTGGTTCCTGTGCTGGACCGTCCAACGGACTGTCCTCAACATTGTCCTAGGCTTTACTTCTTATTGTCTCATGCTAACTGTTGCCAAAGCTGTCCGTCCCTGGGAGAGGGATCCCTCCATACTGTGGTTCTCCCCAAGATTTCTTCTTTTCCCACTGGGTTTTTGGAGTTTTTTCTTGCCGGATGTGAGGGTCGAAGGCGGTGGTTGCTTCGTTCTGTCTCGTTACTGTAAATATTGACATATTACCATTATGCTTATTCACTGTTTTTACTTTTACCGACCAATGTAACATCTTGAAGCCCTCTGAGGCAACTGTTGTTGTGATACTGGGCTATACAAAAATAAATTGATTGATTGATTGATTGATTGAAATGAACCTTAGAAAAACAAACACCAGCCACACTGCTCAGTCTTCTTCTCACACTGCTGTAGGCTTACACTCTGTCCAACTCACTAGCTCCCTCTAACAGGGCGGCTGAGCCACTGCATGCAAGCAGAGGCAGTACAGCTCACCGGGACTTTGGCTCCCTCTAGTCCTCGATTATAGCACCACCCCATTTTTGAGAATAACAGTTCTGGAAAAAAATATCGCCTTCTATTCAGGCCATTACGGTACATTTCAGGAAAGATGGAGACTTTAAAAGACACGCTGCCATGTGGAACATAAAAAAAGATAAATGCATTGTTAGGGTTCATTTACGTGCCAAAAATTAAAATCTGAGCCAGATTCTTAAACTTGTTTTGGGTAAAAATGTCTCATTTTCCTTGATTTAAGATACATTCACTTAAATATTGCATTTTGCATATGTTTTCATAGTAATTAAAAAAAATAAGGGAAGTTCTGTTTAATCAAGACAATTTTCACTTCTTCTATTGGCAGGTTTTTTCTTGTTTATTTCAAATTAAAAGTATCATAATTTAATAATATAAAATCAGGTAATACGCAACAGAAAATTGTCTTGATTTTTTTCGTGAATTTATCTTAAATCAAGTGAAATGAGAAATTTTCACTCAAAACAAGTTTTAAAAACTTTCAAAAAGCTCAGATTTGGATTTTTGCTCTGTAGTTTTTCCCCCAATTTAAAGTCAAAGAGGCACGAGGGAGAGATTCTGTGCCCTTAATGTGGCAATCCAGCGGCTTTAGACCAGAGTGCTTCTGGATTTGATTACAATCCAGTAGAGAAGAGGCAATGAGTTACAGATCTGCTACACACATAGATATGTAGATATAGACATGAACATGGCAACTTCACTGTAAAAAATCAAAATCTGAGCATTTTTTAAAACTTGTTTTAAGTGAAAATGTCTGTTTTTTATGTGATTTAAGAGAAGTTCTCTGAGATCAAGACAATTTTCACTTGTTCTGTTGGTAGATTATTTTTACTCAAAATTAAAATATGTTTACTTTGAGAAGAGTAAAATAGCCTTTCTGGATGTTGGCGTTCGTTTTGTATTCTCAACACACACTCACACACACACACACACACACACACACACACACATATTTATATATAAATTTGCCGGTGACATCACTTAAAATCCAAATCTGAGGCAGTTTTTTTTTTTTTACTTTTTTTGAGTTAAAAATGTCTGATTTTACTTGATTTAAGATAAAATCACTTAAATATTATATTTTCCATAATTTTTCATAGTAGTTAAAAAAGCGAACTTGATTCAAGAGAAGTTCTCTTTGATCAAGACAATTTTAATTGTTCTAGTGGCTGTTTTTTCTCTCTAAATAAGATACTTTTACTTTGAAATAAGTAAAAAAAAATATGTCAATATTTTGATTTTTTTGCTGTGTAGATATATGGCCATAAATCTGTATGTATAGCTGCTAACATTAGCCGTTTTTGTAATTAATGTCTGGATTTCCGTGGAGTTTTTCCATCCCTGCCAGATAAACATGGGTTCCTGAGCTCAAGGGGGGACTTTTATTTTGGTGGACCGAGGCTGCCATGTGCCGAGACGACAATAAACCACAAATAAAATAGATCCAGTGGAAATAAAGTTGTTTATTTCAACGGGGCTAATGCTAGTAGCCCTGTCTATTTTTATATAGCTGTGGTTGTAGCTCCAACCTCCTCCATTTATTTGTTTTTACTCTATCCTGCCTTCCTTCTCTGTTTATTTGGATCTGTCACTTCTTATAAAACTGTCACCGCTGGCTTCCACTTCTAGCAGCACCTGGTGGTTTTATCACATTTACTACAACATTTCGCATAGCATGCTGCATTTCATTTTTCCAGGCTCACCCCCAAATTCCACATCCTCCGTTTCTGTCCAGTCCATTCCGACCAGATCCGCAAGCATAAATTTCCGCAGTTCAGATCGCACCAAACAGGAAAGAGAACTCCAACAACCTCCGGCTTTATACAAAAAAAAAATCATTTTGTCTTTATTAAAATCTTTAAACTGTCATTTGTCCTCAAATTAACTTTCAGATCTATCATGAATAGACATTCCATACTGATTAAAATATACACTTTAAAAAGCGGCACATCCAAAAATTAAAACACACTTTCAAGTTTTATAAGACAAACCTCTGTCAGAGGAACGAAAACCAACAAGCTGAACACTAAAAAAATGTTAACCTGCTATTTTTAATTCATTTATGTTGAAATGATAACATGATCAAAGTGAGAAAAAAAAACAAACAAAAAAACTCTACTCTGTAAAAAAAAAAAAAAAAAAATCTACGGAAATTCTTTAAACTTGTTTTGAGTGAAAATGTGTGTTATGCTTGATTTAAGATGACTTCACTGAAAATTTATATTTCTTCAAGATAGAAAAACTTGATTTAAGAGAAGTTCTCTTTTTTCACTTGTTCTATTGGCAGATTTTTTTTTTTTTTTTACCTATTTCAAAGTTAAAGTATCTTAATTTAAAAAAAAAAACAACAACAACACAACAAGTGAAAAATGTCTTGGTTTCAGAGAAATTTTCTTAAATCAAGACTTTCTATTTTGATGAAGTATAATTTTAGGTGAATTTATCATACATCAAGTAAAATGAGACATTTTCGCTCAAAACAAGTAAAAGACAAACTTGCTCAGATTTTGGTTTTTTACAGTATAAACAAACCCCCTAAATACATGTTTTTTTGTTTTTTTTTTTACTTTTCACATGATTTCTTTTCCTTTACGCTCACCAATCCTTCCTGATATTTACAAAAGGAAAGCATCAGTTTTTCAGAACATAATGTGCATAAGAACACTGCAAAAAATGAAAACTTTACCAAGTTTTTTAAGATTGTTTGGAGCCAAAATGTCTCATTTGACTTTATTATAGATAAATTCACTTAAAATATATATTTCATAATAAGAAAAGACTAGATTTAAGAAAATTTCTCTGAAATCAAGACAGTTTTCACTTGCTGTACTGGTGGATTTTTGGTTTTTTTTACTTATTTCAAAGTAAAAGTATCTTAATGCAAAGCAAAACAAACAAACAAACAAAAACAAAAACAGAACAAGTGAAAATTGCCTTAATGAAAGAAAACTTCTTTATGTATTTTGCTGAAATTTTTTAGTGATTTTATCTTAATTAAATCTAGTAAAATGAGACATTTCCACTCAAAACAAGTTGAAAAAAACTTGCTCACATTTTCATTTTTTGCAGTGTTAACGAACCCGAAAAATGCTTATTTTTGACTTTTCACACAAAACTTTCTTTTAAAGTCTCCATCTTGCGTTAAATTTGCAATCCAAAGGTTAAAGTCAGGCTGCAGAAGTCGAGTGTTAATAGAAAAACTGCAAAAAATTATAATTTCAGCAAGTTTTTTAAACTAGTTTTCAGTGAAAATGTCTCATTTTACTTGATTTAACATAAATTCACTTAAAAATTATATTTTATCAAAATAGAAAGACTTGATTTAAGAGAAGTCCTCTGAAATCAAAACAATGTTCATTTGTTCTTTTAGTGGATTTTTTGATTTATTTCAAAGTAAAAGCATCTGAATATAAAAAAAATCTGCCAAATATAACAAGTGAAATCATTCTTGTTTTAAGAGAGCTATTACTTTAATCTTGCTGAAAATCATTTTCAAGTGAATTTATCTTGAATAAAGAGACTTCAAGTTGTAAAAAAAATTTGCACCTTTAATTTTTTGCAGTGTAAACAAACCCTAAAGATTCAATTTTTTGACTTTCCACATGGAACTTTTAAAGTCTCCCTGTTTCCTGAAATTTCCACTATGAAGGTTACAGTCAGGTTGCGGCGGTCGAGTGTTGATAAAGACACACACACACACACAGTTCTGCCATAATAATCCCAGCCCGGAGCAGCAGACGGAGAAAATAACAGCGAGGAGGAAGGCAGTAAAAACAGAATCAGGCCGAGCCGGAGACAACAAACCCAGGAGGGGAGAGGAGTGGTGCAGAGATAAAGAAATACACAAAAATAATCATAAAAAACAAAAGAATGGAGAAAAAAGAAGGAGAAGACAATCATAGAGGCAGGTTTTAGTGAGCAGAGTTGTCTCCTGTCCTCCATTCCCTCCTCCTCTCTGAATGTCAAAGTGTCTTCCTATCTGCCACGCCCCCCGAGCAAGGCAAGGTCGGAGTCAAACACCCTCAGGAAGGACGGGGGGAGGAAAGGCTGGGACCAGGAGGGTTTTCTCTGAGATTTTTGTGTTCAATTTGATCAGATTGAAGAAAAGCACCTAATAGAAGCAAATTTCCCGAATCAAGAGATGAACATCTTTTCAAGGTCCAGAGAAAAATGAACATAGTGTTGACCAAAGACCAACTTCTTAGAGGAAAGTTGTAATTTCCTGCTGCTGGAGTCAGTTCCCAGCAAATACAAACATCAAACTAGTAGAATAACAGAATTTAGAAGGGAACACAGCATTTTTGTTGGTTTGGTTCTACAGAAAAGACTACCCTGTAAAGAGGAAAACAAGCAATTTGGGCAAGGTTTTATGGTGAATTCCTGAAAAAATCAATACTTGAAAAGGCTAAAATCAGAATATTCTTATATATTTGTTAATATTTGTCAGATTTGTCCTGATTAAACAGAAATCCAAATTACTGAATCAAGAGACGAATGTCTTTTCAAGGTCTATTGAAAAATATATATATTGTTGATGAAACAGCAACGTCTTCAAGGAAATTTGTCCTTTCCTGCTGCTGGACTCAGTTCCCAGCAAATAAAAACATCAAACTAGTTTAATAACTAAATTAACAAAGGAAAACAACATTTCTGTTGGGTTCTACTCAGAAAAGACTACGCTATAAAGACAAAAACAAGCAAATTCAGCAAAATTCAACGGTGAATAACTTAAAAAATTACAACTTGCAAAGTGTAAAATCAGAGTCTTTTATCAATATTTGTTAATATTCATCAGATTTGACCTGATTTTAACAACCTCTTGAGCAAAAGCACCTAATAGAATTAAATTACCGAATCACAAGACAAACGTCTTTTCAAGGTCTATAGAAAAATGAATATAGTGCTGATCAAACAGCAACTTCTTTTAGTAAATCTGTGTTTTCTGACTTTTAGAGTCATCTTCCTACAAATATAAAAACATAGCATTAGTGGAATAACTGAATCTAGAAGGGGAAACAGCATTGTTGTTGGGTTTTGCCCATCAGAAAAGACTACCCTGTAATAAGATTTCAAGCAAATTTGGCAAAAGTTGATGGTGAATTCTGGAAAGATTACAACTTAAAAAGTGTAAAATAAGAGTTTATATCAAAATGTGCCAATATTCATCAGATTTGGCCTGATTAAACCAAAATCCACAGCAAAAACACCCAATGGAACCAAATTACAGAAACAAGATAGAAACGTCTTTTCAAGGTCTGTTGAAAAATGAACATAGTGTTGATCAAAGAGCAACATTCTCAAGGAAAACTGTCTTTTCCTGCTGCTGGAGTCAGTTCCCAGAAAATAAAGACATCAAACTACTTCAATAACTGAATTTAGAAGGGAAATGAGGTTTCTGTTTGGTTCTGTTCATCAGAAAAAAAACTATACTGTAAAGATGAAAACAAGTGAATCCGGCAATATTTGATGGTAAATTGCTAAAAAAAAATTATACCTGAAAAGACTCACATAAGAATATTCTCATGTTAATTTTTGTCAGATTTTGCCTGATTAACCTCTTTAACAAAAACACCCAATAGAAACATATTAGCTGTTTAAGAACCAAACGTCTTGGTTGTTGGGTTCTCTCCATCAGAAAAGACTATACTGCAAAGATGAAAGCAAGCAATTTCGCCAAAAGTTGATGGTGAACACCTGCAACATTACAACTTTAAAAGGCTAAAATCAGATTATTTTTATATATTTGTCAGATTTGGCTGGAATAAATAGAAATCCACAGCAAAAACACCTAATTGACCAAATCAAGAGATGAATGTCTTTTCGTGGTCTATTGAAAAAAAGAACAGAGGGAAACTTCTTCAAGGAAATCTGTGTTTTCCTGCTACTGGAGTCAAGTCCCAGCAAATAAAAACATCAAACTAGTGGAATAACTTCATTAAAAAGGGAAAACAGCATTGTTGTTGGGTTTTGTCCATCAGAAAAGGCTATACTGTAAAGACGAGAACAAGCGAATTTGGCTTCATGATATTTTTTTCAATATTTGTTCATATTTTTCAGATTTGTCCTGGTTAAAACAAATTCTGTAGCAAAAACATCTAATAGAACCAAATTACCGAACATGATGAAAGATGAAAGAGCAACTTCCCCTCAAGGAAATCTGTCTTTTACTGCTACTGGAGTAGCCTTCTAACCAACAAAAACATCAAAGCAGTTTAGTAACTGAATTAAGAAGGGAAAACAATATTTTTGTTGAGTCTGTCCATCACAAAAGACGAAAACAAGCAAATTAGCTCAAATTTGATGGCAAATATCTGAAAAAGTACAACTTAAAATAGGTAAAAATCTGAGTTTTTTGTTTAATCAATATTTGTTAATAATAATCAGATTAAGCCTGATTAAGCCAATCTCTAGAGTAAAAACATCAAATTGAAACAAATTTACCGATCAAAAAGACAAACGTCTTTTCAAGATCTGTTGAAAAATGAGCATAGTGTTGATCATGATCAAAATTTTATGGTGAATATCTGAAAAATGACTGGCTAAAATCCTAATATTCCTCAATATTTGTTCGTATTCAACAGATTTGGCCTTATTAAAGCAGCATCGGGAAAAAATCCCAATCAAAAAGCCCAACGTCTTTTCAAGGTCTATAGAAAAATGAACATTCCAAAAAGAAAACCATCAATTCCTCTGGATCCTTTGGTCTCCATATCTTAAAATAAACCCATAAATCCCAACCCGCCTGCTGCTCCTCTGCTTGACGAACTGCTGAACAAGGCAGGGTTTCTGCCCCTTTCAAACAACATTAATTATTTCCCAAGACTTGTGGTTGTTTTTTTAAAAAAAAATGTCACTTTGCCACAGTTTCTAAGAAGCGGCAAGCCTTGACCGCCGGTTGCCTCCTGATGAATCATTTGCGTAGTTCGCTGAACTGCTGCCGGCGCCGCTTGTTGAAATGTTCCAGTCGCTGGCAGGGAGACTCTGGGAGAAGGTCAGGCGCTTTTACAGTCTCATTAATCTCAGGACAGCTTTTTATTATTTATTTATTTATTTTTTTCCGCTTGTCGTATCTTGAGTCCTGCTGCAGATTGTTATCTTGACTTATGGGAAAAATGAAGCTTGTGGCCTGAAATCAGAGGATTTCTCACGTTTTAGGGATGAAACTGCAACATTGGTAGAATATTTTCCCTCATATTAAGGGACTATTACAGTGAATGAAGTTAATTAAAAAATGTCTTGATATAAGATATAATCACTGAAAAAGTAGACTTAAAGACTTTTTTAACACAATTTATAGTGAATCAGGACAGTTTTCACTTGTTCTGTTGCCAGTTTTTTTTTTTTTAACTTAATTTTAAGGTAAAAGTTTGTGAATTTAAGGGGAAAAATCTACTTAAATTCCTTATCTCCAGGAGGTACTGACAGAATATAGGAACCAGGAAGTAGAGAAAGCAGGAAGTAGTGATGGACTAAAGGAACCAGGAAGTAGTGATGGACTACAGGAATCAGGAAGTAGTGATGGACTACAGGAATCAAGAAGTAGAGGAACCAGGAAGTAGTGATGGACTACACGAACCAGAAAATACCGATGGACTACAGGAACCAGGAAGTAGTGACAAAATACAGGAACCAGGAAGTAGAGGAACCAGGAAGTAGTGATGGGCTACAGGAACCAGGAAGTAGAGGACCCAGGAAGTAGTCATCTCTTGGAATGAAACATGCTTATATGGCTTCATAATTATTTTTATTCAACATGAATCCACATTTTTTTCAAAAAGATAACTCCTCGTCAATCCTATATATTCCTTTTATTTTATGAAAATCCAATCAACTGACCTGTTCCAACAAATAAAATAATATACTGCAGCTTTTCCCTCTTCAATGAACAACACCATTGACGACATTACATTCCACAACCTCTTCCATAAGCGTGACTCTTTTTAACAATTCATTGAGAAACATTCATAATATATACAAGATGCCAAACGTGCTTCATAAAAAAACTCATTCAATAAAAATACAGTTAATTCATTTAATAAATAAGACACATGTCTCTTATTATCCATGATTGTAGGAATTCTTTCTGTCTTCCCGCCAGAATAAAAGCTCAGCAGAAGAATAGCGGCTCGCTGTTTAGATAATCGCTCTTTCATAGTGTCTTTTTTTTTTTTTTTTTTTTTTTTACAAAACCGCCTTTCAGCGCCGCTTTTCTATTCTTCCCTCCAAGGCTGAAGCTGAATCGTGTCACCGCGGCAACGCAGTCTTTTATTTTGAAGATGGATGTAATCAGAGTGTGGATGTTACTGTAGCTGTGACAACGGAGAAGAAAAGCTTTTATTGTGGTGGTTTAGGAGTGTTTTGGCAATAATGGCGGAGGATTAGAGGTGAATAGTAAGAGAGGACCAGGGCCAGGAGCTTAACATGGATCAGGACCAGGATCAGAACCAGATTCATGGTCAGGACCAGGACCAGGACAAGGATCAGGACAGGACCAGAACCAGGACCAAGACAAAGATCAGATTCATGATCAGGACCAGGAGAATATGGATCAGGACCAGAATCAAAACTAGGATGTGTTCAAAGATCAAGATCAGGCCCAAGACCAGGACTTGGATCATGATCAGGACCAGTATCATAATTAGGACCAGGATCAGTACATCAACCAAGACAAGGACCAGTACCAGGACCAGGATCATGATAAGGATGAGGATCAAGACGAAGATCAGGACTAAGACCAGGATCAAGACCAGAATTATGATTAAAAACCAGGACAAAGACCAGAACTACGACTAGGAGAATATGAATCAGGACCAGAACCTGATCGAGGACCAGGGTTATGATCAAGACCAGGAGCAGGACCAAGTTAAGGACCTGATCCAGGACTAGGACCAATGGTCCTCAAACGCCGGTCTTCTTGGTAAAATCTCAGCTTCTCCACCTTCACAGTTTTATTTCCTCTTAACAAACAGATCAAGTCACCTCTCTGACCTCTCTTTAAATAAACAAACAATGGATGACATCACTGTTTCCATGGCAACCTGTGGCTTCAACCTGATCTATAAATAGACCAGCAGCTCCTTCTTTAAATTGGCGAGGCCTCCAGGATTAACCATCTCCTCATTTCAATCGCGTTTTCTAGAAAATCCTTCCAGTAGGAGGTTAGGGAAACCACTGCGGCGCTTGGCGAAAATCCTGGAGGCGCTTTTCGAAAAAAAAATGAAAAAAAAGACAAGCTTTGTGGTTAAAAGTGTTCCCGAGACGCCGTATTGATTTATGTTTTCATGGCTCGCCACAAATCCCTGGGAGAGAGGAAGCGTGTGTGTGTGTGTGTGTGTGTGTGTGTGTGTGTGTGTGTGTGTGTGTGTGTGTGTGATACACACTCTCTCCAGGGAAGCAATGCCTTGCTAAAATCCAATCATAACATTGCTGTTCGAGGCCTCCGGGGAGATTTTCAGCTCAATTTGACAGAATTAGGAATGAATGTTCTGCTTGTTGTTGTGGTTGCTGTTGTTGTTGTTGACCTGGGATGAGGGGGGTTATGGATTGTGGAGTGGAGAGAAGTGAGAAGTTTATAAAGCAGTCGGAGTTTTGGTTTTGTGTTTGAAACAGATTCTGAATAAACAACAATTCAGGTCATTAAAGGGAAAAGACTTGGCAGGAAAGTAAGAATGGACTGATACTGATATTGATACCGTTACTGACGTTGATACTGATACTGAATCCGATATGGATGATGATACGGATAGTGATACCGATATTGATGTTGATGCAGATACAGATACTGATACTGACACAGATGCTGATACAGATGCCGATACTGATAGTGATGCCCAATACTGGTGCCGATGCTGATAGTGATAAAGATGCTGATACTGATACAGATACTTATGCTGATGCTGATACTGATACCAATACCGATGCTGATACTGACACAGACACAGATATTGATACTGATATTGATACAGATGCCAATACTAATACCAATACCGATACTAATGCTGAAACCAATACTGATTCTGATACAATACAGGTACTGACACCGATACCGATAATTATACTAATGCTGATAACAATATTGGTACCGATATCAATATTGATGTCAATAATGAGAATGATTTTGATATCCATAATGATACTGATGCCAATACTGATAGTGATATTGATGCTAATACTGATACTAATATCAACACTGATGCCAATAACGATAGTGATACCGATATCTATAATGAAGCTGATATTGATACTCATGTCGATAATGATTCTGATGCCAATACTGATACTAATATCGATACTTATGCCAATACCAAAGCTGATACAGATGATAATGAAACCGATTCCAAAAATGATGCAGATACCGATACTGATGCTGATACTGACACCAAAACTGATACAGATACTGATATTTATACTGATGATACTGACACTGATACTGATACCAAAATCAATAGAAACTGACACTGATTCCAATACTGACCAATGACAGTGTTGCCAACAATGTTACCGATACTGATACCAATACTAATACTGATGCCAATACTTGAAGTGATCATCACATGAGTGTCAAACTGACAGCTTCAAGCTGGCTGCTTTCATTTTGTAGAGGTGTTTGTTTATTTTTGTTTATTTACAGTTGTTTCCTCTTGTTTTCTTGTTGTGTCATAAATTTACCACTGTTGGAATAATAAAGGATTTTCAGCCATTTTTTTCCTCCCATTGCTAACACTGCTAGCTTACTGTTGTATTCATCTGACCATTTTCCAAAAGTTGCAATTCCAGTGAAATGGAAATCATAGATTTTTAAAAAAGTTGTTTTTTCCCTGTTTCCATGGAGACAAAGATCTGAAAATTTTCACAAAAAAATAGCATGTATGTCATTTCCATGGGAAGGAATCGGTATTTTCCATAAGTTGTCTTTATGTCTTCCTGGACCAAGTCAGGATTTTCTAAAGGAGCTGAGTGTTGGAAGCACCACGAGGGAAGAAATAATACCTCCTTCAAAATAAAAGCCTCCTGTCAAGGTTCATGAATAGATGTGATTTTTAGAAGCAGACTGAAGGTTTTCCTGATTATTTTTCAGCAAGGCTTTGCTCTTTTCTGCTCTATTAGGACAAACGGAGTACAAACAAGGTGGTGGTGGGGTGGGGGTGGGGGGGGGGGGGGGGGGGGGGGGGGGGGGGGTGCGATTAAATCTAATAGAAAGACACTGAACCGGTTACAACCTGACACACTCATACACTCTTACCCGCCCGCACACACACACGCACACACGCACGCACACACACACACACACACACACACACACACACACACACACACACACACACACACACACACACACACACACACACACACACTCCCCTCCCCTGCAGCGCTGCTGCTCACCTGAGTTTAAACTTGCCTCGTGAGGGAAGGAGCTAAAAATAGAACCAGCAACCTGTTTTCTTCTCCTGCTTCCCCACCTTCTTCTTATTCCTTTTTCTACTTCCTCGTGTTCTTCTATTTCCTCTTCTTCTTTATCTTCTTGATCATCTTCTTCTTCATCCTTGTGTTCTTTCTCTTCTGCTTCCTCTTTTTCTTCTTCTACTTCCTATTGTTCTCCTCCTACTTCCTGATGTTCTTCTTCTTGTTCCTATTCTTCTCCTAATGCTTCCTGATGTTCTTCTACTTCTTATTCTTCTCCTTCCACTACTTCCTCATGTTTTTCTTCTACTTCCTATTCTTCTCCTTCTACTTCCCGATGTTCTTCCTCTACTTCCTGTTCTCCTAATGCTTCCTGATGTTCTTGTTCTACTTCATATTCTTGTCTTTCTACTTCCTGATGTTATTCTTCTACTTCAACTTCTTCTTATACTTCCCGATGTCCTTTGTCTACTTCCTATTATCCTCTTACTACTTCCTCATGTTCTTCTACTTCCTATTCTTCTCCTTCTACTTCCTGATGTTCTTCTTCTGCTTCCCATTCTTCTCCCAATGCTTCCTGATGTTCTTCTGCTACTTCCTGTTGTTCTCCTACTACTTTCTGATGTTCTCCTACTTCCTGTTCTTCTCCTACTTCTTCCTGATGTCCTTCTTCTACTTTCTATTCTTCATCTTCTTCTTCTTCCTCTTCTTCTATTCATCATATTTCTATCGTCTCTCCCTCCGTCCTCGCAGTCAGATGTGTAAACCGTCTGCTGACCTCGGGCTGTAAACACCACGGCGCTTCGCATTTAATTAGCATCTCATTACTGGAGGCTCCATAGTAAATAATGACACAGCTCTATGGTGACGGTGGCGGTTGTGGAAACAATCACAGCGTTTAGCGTCTGTCTGTGATGCTGAGTGAGACGATAGCTCTGTTTATGTCATTCCAGAGCTGTCATTTGAGCTGGGGTTATAATTACAGTGTCGTTACCAATTAAATAAAACAGCGCCCTGGTAATTGATTGCAATGCATGCTGGGAAGTTGGCTCCCAGAAGTGCAGATGAGCCAACGTGCATGGCTTGGACCAGGAAGTGGAGCTAATTAAATATTCATGACGATGATTTGAATATTCATGAGGCCTGAGATGTGGCTTACTTCCTCTACGTCTTCTTCTTCTTCTTGTTCTACTTCCTCTTCTTCTTGTTCTTTGCTTTCTTCTACTTCTTCATCTTCATCTTTTTCTTATACTTCCTTTTCTTATTCTTCCTCTTCCTCTTGTTCTTTTTCCTCTTCCTCCTCTTCTTATTCTACATCAGGGGTGGGGAACCCTGGTCCTGGAGGGCCGCAAACCTGCATGTTTTCCATGTCTCCCTGCTTCAACACAGCTGATTGCAATGAGGCTCGTTATCTGGCTTTCTGCTGGACTTGGCCATGAATCTTGATTCGATTCAGGTGTGTTGAAGCAGGGAGACATGGAAAACATGCAGGTTTGCGGCCCTCCAGGACCAGGATTCCCGAACCCCTCTTCTACATCCTCTTCTTCCTCTTCCTCTTCTGTCTTCTTCTTCTTCTTCTTCTTCTTCTTCTTCTTCTTCGTCTTCTTCTTCTTCTTCTTCTTCTACTTCCTCTTCTTCCTCTTCCTCTGCTATGTCGTCTTCTTCTTCTTCCTCTTCCTCTTCTTCCTCTCCTTCTATTTCCTCTTCTTCCTCTTACTCTTTATCGTCGTCTTTGTCTTCTGCTTCTTCTTCAGCTTCCTCTTCCTCTTTTTCTTTGCCTTCTTCTTCTTCCTCTTCTTCCTCATCCTCTTCTTCTTCCTCTTCTTCCTCTTCCTCTTTTTCTTTGTCTTCTTCTTCTTCCTCATCCTTTTCTTCTTCCTCTTCCTTTTCTTCTTCTTCCTCTCCTTCTGTTTCCTCTTCTTCCTCTTCTTCTTTTTCTTCTTCTTCTTCTTCTTCTTCTGCTTCCTCTTCCTCTTTTTCTTTGTCTTCTTCCTCCTCTTCTTCTTCTTCTTGATTGCAATGCATGCTGGGAAATTGGTTCCCAGGAATCCTGCTGAGCCAGCATATATGGTTTGGACCAGGAAGTGCAGCGGAGTGAAGAGGAAGAGGAGGTCCTGGCATGGTTAATACTCTTTCTGCCGTTTCCATGGAAACAGACATCATTTTTAAAAACTTGCACAAAGAACGTCATTTTTTTCTTCAACTAAAACTAATTTTTGCTCAAAGTTGCTCAGGGATGATGTCATTGCTCCGACTGGAGGAATTAAAAACCGAATGATGTTGGAGGATTTGAAATTAAAAAGCTGTCCGGCTGTAATTACAGTGTTATCTCCACTTCTAGGCAATTAGAGAAACACACACAGACACACACACACACACACACACACACACACACACACACACACACACACACACACTCATAAACTCAGCCTGACCTGGTAGTGATTATGTAGATTATGTGGTGTGTGTGTGTGTGTGTGTGTGTGTGTGTGTGTGTGTGTGTGTGTGTGTGTGTGTGTGTGTGTGTGTGTGAATGATGCAGCGTTTGGGGGAAAATCGACTTTTTAAAAAGCGCCGAGCCGTGAAACTGCTCCAATATTCCTCCTGTGTTTTGTTTCAGTAGAAGAAGAAGACCGTCAGAGACTCCGTCGTCAATGGCAACCGTGATGCTAATGAGGAACCCAGCAAAAACTCACTGGATGCTAATGCTAATGCTAAAGTTAATGCTAAATCAGTTGGCTGTTAGTGTCTTTTAAGATGGTTTTAATACCTGAGTTGTTTGTTTTTAACCCCCCCCCACCACCACCACCACACACACACACACACAAGGCAACAGGAAAAAACCCACAATGCAATAGGAAAAAGCCCACAATACAACAGGAAAAAAACACCGAAAATGCAACAGGAAAACTCTCACAGACCAACAGTAAAAAAACCCACAATGCAACAGGAAAAAACCCACAATGCACCTGGAAAAAGACCCACAATGCAACAGGAAAAAGCCCCACAATGCAACAGGAAAAATAACCCCACAATGCAATAGGAAAAAGCTACACTGAAACAGGTAGAAATCGTACAGTGCAACAGGAAAACCCCCCACAATGCAACAGGAAACCCCCCCACAATGCAACAGGAAAGAAACAAAAAAAAAAGCTCTGGTGCAAAAGGAAATACTGCAATGCAACAGTGAAATTCAACAACAACAAAATTCTGCAAACTAACAGGAAAAAAAATGCAACGTAACATGAAAAAGCTACAACACAACAAGAGGAACCTACAACACAAAAAGAAAAATGCTACAGGGAGAAGCTACAATGTAAAAAGCTACAACAAAACAGGAAAATACTACAATGTAACAGGAAAAAGCTACAACACAACAGGAAAATACTACAATATAACAGGATAAAGCTACAACAAAACAGGAAAATACTACAATGTAACAGGAAAAAGCTACAACACAACAGGAAAATACTACAACAGGACAAAGCTAGAATGCAACAGAAAGATACAACATAGAGACACCAAAATACTAAAATACAACAGGAGAAACCTACACCACAAGAGGAAAGAGCTGCAGGAAAAAGTTATAATGTAAAATGCGACAATGCAACAGAATAAACCTACAGCACAACAGGAAAACTGTCAGTGAAACAGGAAAAGCCAACAACAGCAACAAGCTGCAACACAAGCAAAAGTCAGAAGACAACAGCAGAAGACACAACACTGTAGCTTTGTCCTGTTGTTGATCCTTTCTGTTCTGAGCTGAATGTGGACTTCCCAGTGAATTGATCTACACTGTTAATCAATAAAACAATTGATGAAAGAGGCCCCACCCACTTCACTACCTCACTGATCAACCCCCACTTTTCAACAACCGACTCGAGTCGACTGTTTTGTCAACCGACATGTCAGAGCTCCTCATCAATAATAGAAGATAATAGAGGAGGGAGCGGTGTAATTACTGGAGAAATGAGCAGACGGGGGGGTGAAGCTACAACGTTATTAAACTTAAACAACAGCGACTGAGACTTTATTCGAACACTGAGGAGCAGAGGAGAGGGGGAGGTACCGACACTGACACCACAGATCACAGAGGGGGAGGGTCCAGGAGCTGTCAATCACAGGGTAAGGGGGTGGGGCTAGATGCTTCCAATCACAGGACAAAGTTTGGAGGGACAAGAAGCTGTCAGTCACAGACCAAAGGGGTGGATCTAGAAGCTGGTAATCACAGGAAAAAGAGGCGGGGCCAGGAACTGTAAATCACAAGCTAATAGGGGCGGAACCAGAAGTTGTTGATCACAAGGTAAGGGGGCGGGGCTAGACACTGTCAATCACAGGACAAAGGGGCAGGGCCAGATGCTGTCGATTACAGGAGAAAGGGCCAGATGCTGTCGATCATATGACGAAGGTTGGGGGGGGCGGTGTTTGGAGCTACAAACTGTCAGTCACATAACAAAGGGGGGTCCAGAAACTGTCAGTCACATGAAGAAGGGGCGGGGGGGGCTAGAAACTGTCAATCACATGACAAAGGGTGGGGGGGGGAGGGGGCTAGAAACTGTCAGTCACATGAAGAAGGGGCGGGGCAAGAAGCTGGTAATCAGAGTCCGAAGGAGTGGGGCTGTAAGTTGTCAGTCACAAGACAACGGGGCGGGAAAAGGAGCTGTCAATCATAGGACAAAGGGGGCGGGGGTAGAAGCTGGTAGTCTTAGGCTAAAGGGCCGAGCCAATTGATGAAAATGCTACAACTTCATATCTACAGAGTCTGAGAAAAAGGCAACTTTTTGAAAACAACCCAACTCCCATCTTCCGAGAAACAGGAAAACAACTTTTTTTTTTAAAACACTAGGCCTCCTTCCTATTGAAAATTAAAAAAATGCAACTTTTTGAAAATGTCCCAACTCCATCTTCCTCAAAACTACAAAATGCTACTTTTTGAAAACACTGTGACTGTCTCTATGAAACTGGGGAAACAGAACTTTTTTTAAAACACTACAACTCCGTCTAAGTGAAAATGGATAAATGCAACCTTTTGAAAATGCCAAACTTCATTGTCCTAGAAACAGGAAACCACAAATTTTTGAAAACACTACAACTCCATCACTGTGAAAACATAACCATGCAACTTTTTGAAACTTCAGTGAGTCCATATCTTTGAAAATGGAGCAATCAAATTGGTGAAAATGCTATGACTCCATACATGTGGAGACTGAAAAACATGCAACTTTTTGAAAGAAAAAAAAAACAGTTCAAATGTAACAATTTTCAAATTGTAAAGATTCCGTTTGCACAGAACCCAGCCAACAACTTTTTGAAAATGCCCCAACTCCATCTTCCAGGAAATAGGAAAACACTACTTTTTCAAAACACTACAACTCCATCACTGTGAAAACATAAGAATGCAGCTTTTTGAAACCGTAATCACTCCATCTCCTTAGAAAATAAGGCACGCAATTTTTTGAAAATGCTACAACTCCATATCTGTGGAGACTGAGAAAAATGCAACTTTTGAAAACAACTCAACTCTTATCTTGCTAGAAACAGGAAAGCAAATCTTTTTGAAAACACTTTGGCTCAGTCCAAGTGAAAATGTGACAATGCAAGTTTTTGAAATTGCAGCAATTCCATTCAGTTGAAAATGGTGGGAAGCAGCTTTTGAAAATGTCCCAACTCCATTTTCCTTGAAAAAGAAAAGCACACATCTTTGAAAACCCTACTACTCCAAATACTTGAAAATGTAACAATGCAGCTTTTTGAAATTGCAACAACATCATTTACATAGAAACGGTGGAAGTAACTTTTTGAAAATGTGCCAACTCCATCTTCCTTGAAATGGGAAAAGGCAACTTTTTGAAAATGCCGTGAAATTATGAAATCTATGAAAATGTAGAAATGTGACATTATGAAAACACTGCAACTCTAAGAGAAAACAATGCAACTTTTTGAAAATGCAAAGATTCCATTTACATCAGGACGGAGGGGAAGACTTGTTGAAGACTTGTTTCTGAGAAACAGGAAAACGGAACTTTTTCAAATCGCTCCCACGCCATCTCAGTGAGTGAAAATGGAGAAATGCAACTTTTGACAAGGCTATTAGACTGTCTTTGTGAAAATGTAGAAATGCAACTTTTTGAAACTGAAATGGCCTCATCTTCTTGAAAAATGGGGCAATCAATTGGTTGAAAATGCTACAACTCCACATCTGTGTTCGTATTTGCCTTTGGAGTGGAGTGAGGAGTGCGCTTGTTGAAAAGGAAAGAGCAAGAGGGAGCGACTTGTATGAATGCTAATCAGAAATCTGTGTGTGTGAGTGTGTGTGTGTGTGTGTGTGTGTGTGTGTGTGTGTGTGTGTGTCGCCGCCGGGAGTCATCAAGAACCTGCTGAGGCTGCTGGGAAATCGGCAACTGCCGCGTCAACAACCGGCCCCTCATTTCCTAGCAACCGGCCCAGGTGTGTGTGTGTGTGTGTGTGTGTGTGTGTGTGTGTGTGTTTGGCAGACTTTGATTTCACCATCTGTAGTTATGATGGATTTAAAAAGACTCGCGATCAACAACTGCCGACAAAGAAAACTGACGTGTGCAAGGACAAGGAGTCGACGACACATTTTCAAAAAGTTGCACTGAACTATGGTTCCACAGAGAAAGTGTATTATGAAACTTATTTTCAAAAATGTGCACTTTCATAAAGTTGCATTTCCAACTGTTATTTATTGAAATAGAGCATTTTTATAAAGTTGCATTTTCCCATTTCCCCAGACAGAGTACATTTTCAAGAAGTTACTTTCTTGTGTTTCCACAGAGAAAGTGCATTGTCAAAAAGTTGCATTTTCCCCTGTTTTACAGACATGGAGTGTTTTCAAAAAGCTTGTTTTTCCATGGCCCTACAAAAATAACATATTTTTCAAAAAGCTACATTTTTCTGTTTCTACAGAATGCATTTTTTCTCAAAGTTGCACTGCCCTGTGTCCACAGATAAAGCTCATTGTCAAAAATTAGCATATTTCCCTATTCACAGATATATGGAGCATTTTCAAAAAGTTGCATATTCTGAGTTTTTACAGAGACAGAGCATTTTCATAAAGTTGCATTTTTACATTTCCCCAGACAGAGTGCATCTTCAAAAAGTTTCACTGCCCTACATTTCCATAGAGAAAGCAAACTGTCACTAAGTCCCATTTTTATTGTGTATTCACAGAAATTGGGCATTTTCAAAAAGTTGCACCTTCCTCCATTTTGACGTTTTGAAATGACAGTGTCGGCATTTTCAAAACGTTCCATTTTCCATAGAGATGTTGATGTTTTTAAAATAAGTTAGTTGTCTTTTTAGAAAACTTCAGTTGTAAAGAGATGATTATGTCATTAGAAAACAATGTTATAATGAGGCAGTTTTATAATGACGTCATTCTCTTGTTATAAAACTGTCGTCATAACACAGCTACCTCATTAAAAAATGACATCGTTATAACCCTAGTTAGAAGACTAACATCATAATGAGCTAATGATGTCATCAGAAAACAATGTTTTAACAATCGAGCTGCCTTTTTTGAAAACTACCTCATTATATTGACATGATGACTTCCTTAGGAGACTGTTGTTATAAAGATATGAATATGTCATTAGAAAACAAAGTAATAACGAGGTGATGATGTCATTACAAAATAATGTCATGACAAGGTGATATCAGAAAATGTCATAACGAGGTCATGATGTCATTAGAAGACAATGTTGTAACGAGATGATGATGATGATGTCATTAGAAAACAATGTCATAATGGCATGATGATGTCATTAGAAAACATTGTTATGAGATGAGGATGTCATTAGAAAAAAATGTCATCATAGCAACACAGCTACCTCTTTTGAAAACTATCTCATTGTAATGAGAGACTTTCATAACAAGATCATGACCTCCAAGACTCCAGGCTTTTATTCTGAAGAGACTTCAACATAGAGGTCCTTTCAATGAAGTGAAATGCAATGAAAGTGAAAACTGTGAAGGTGTGTTGAATTACTCCACCCCGACACTTCGACTCCATGGCTGATCGATACCCGACGTCGTCGGTTCGAATTCCAAGCGCTCCCATCAGTTTGCCTTTCTCTGGAATGGATTTCCTGCCGTCCCGTTTTTCACATTAAGAGCGCGACAGCCCTGTAGTTTAACCTGATTGATCCACCGCCATCAGGGCGGAGAGAGTCCGCCTTGCTCAACGGCGGTGACTTTGCTCCGTCCTTTGTGGTGTCTCTTATCTCCTGGCCGTCTGCTGCTTATCTGGGAATCGATCAGACGACTTCAGCAAGTCGTCAATACAGCGAGTGATTGATTCAGAGAGAGGAGAGTCCTGGAGAGATGACGGCGCCAAGAGGGGGGCGGAGCCTTTCAGACAGGACTGGAGGAAGGAGGAGGGCTCAAGATTTTTTTTGTCTCAGAAAACTTTAATTTAAAAAAGAAAAAAAAGAAAAAATGTTTTTTTTATTTGCATGTGTCCCAGAATTCCCTCAGTTTTCTAGAACTTCTAGAAATAACTGAATTTCAAAATAATTTATTATTTTTTTCATTTATTTCTTTTTTATTCATTCATTTTTTTTTTATTTCAAGTGTCCTACGATTCTCTCAGAGGTTTTTTTGTATTTTTTTCCAATAAATAAATAAATATGAGCCAACTAAAAATGAAATCCCTTTTTTCATACATGAATACATACAGATCAATTAATTAAAAATGAAAAGAAATCCAGTAATTAATGAAAGAAGTTCAAATACATCAATTCATTGATCCAGTGAATGACTTAGGAGTGAAAGAAAGACATTAAAAATAACTCAGCTTCTTGTAACTACTCTTACTCTTAATATAAAATACAACTTTGTGAAATTACTGTGACTCCATCTCATTGTAAAGAAGAACAACTTTCGAAAAAGTTCTGTGTGAACCAGGAAAAGGAACTTTTTGCAAATGCTCCAATCCAATACTTATAAATTAATTTGAATGTATTAATTGATTGTTCATTTAATAATTTATATTTGAGTTGTATTACTTATTTTTGTTTAAATAATATTGTTCTTAATCATAATAAATACAAAATATAGAATGTATAATAATTAAATATTTACTAATTAAATACTTATATATCGATACACAGTAAGTACTGTTGTTTCATTACTACTACTGACCTACCAGCTACACTGTTTACAGGGATCCTGCCGTTTACATAGAAACAGATATTGATTCATAAAACTTTTCGAAAATAAAAAAATAAAAAGCATAGCTGTGTTTCCAGCAAAGCGGTGGCTCAGCTGGCTTCCTCCAGTCCACTGTTGCCAACAACATGACTCACCGTCTGCGAACTGCTGATGAAGCAGTTTTAAAGTGAGACGTCCTGTCCTCTGGGGGGACGGATGGTTTATTCAGGTCAAACCCCCATCCTCCCGTCCCCCCTTCATCCCCCGTCCCCCTGGATGTCTGTCCACGTCAATCCTCTACAACCTTCTTTGACCAAAGCAGCCATTATTTTGTGACTTTCCTTCAAACCGAGTTGTTATTCAACTTTTAAAATGAGGTTAAATGAAGTTTTATATCTATACTAGAAAAAATGGTAACCCAAATTCAAGATATCAACACCAAAATAAAGAAAAATACTCTTAAAACTCGTGAAATTATCTGTCCATGCAGCAAGTGAATTTTAATTGAAAAGAGATCTTGATATAAGAATTTTAAATCAAGAAATTAGTCTCTATATCTTAAATTGATCTGAAATCAAGTGGGACGAGACATTTTGACTGAAAACAAGACTAATGAACTTGGTAAGATTTGGATTTATTTGCAGTTTTTACAGTGTAGGGTTGGTGCACAAAAAATACACTGTAATTGTAATAGTTTATATACTATATATACATATATATATATATATATGTATATATATATATATATATATATATATATATATATATATATATATATATATGTGTGTGTGTGTGTGTGTGTGTGTGTGTGTGTGTGTGTGTGTGTGTGTTTTGTTTGTTTTTTTGTCTGTTTTTACTAAATTCAAAGAAAAGTATAGTATTTTAAGAAAAAGGAAGAATCTACCAATGAAATCAATGAAAATTGTTGGTATTACAGTTAGATTGTCTGAAAATAAGCCCTGAAGTCTCTGTTGAATTCATCTTAAAGACAGTTTTCATTTGTTTCATTGTCAAAATTTGATTTACTTAATTTTAGGGGAAAAGTTCCTTAACATCTGTCAATTCAAAAAGTAAAAATTCTCTTGATTCAAGAGATTCATTTAAGTTTTGTGATAATATGTCCTTAAATCTACGTTTTAAGTGATTTCTTTAATTCTATGATTTTTTTCATTTTTTTTAAGTATTTCAAAGTAAAAGCATCTTAATTTAAAAAAAAATCTAACAATAGAAGAAGTGAAACTTGTTTTAAAAAGTCAAAATATGAGCAAGCTTTCTAAATTAGTTTTGAGTAAAATTGTCTCATTTTACTAGATTTAAGATAAATTCTCTTAAAATGATTTTCCATCAATATGAAATGTTTTGAGTTCCCTGAAATCAAGACAGTTTTCACTTCTTCTATTAGTAGATTTGGTAGATTTCATTTCCTTAATTTAATTTACTTTTACTTTGAGATCAAGGCAATTTTCACTTGTTCTATTGACTGATTTTTTTTTATTATCTTAAATTAAGTTGCTTTTACTTTGAAATAAAGGTTCCTAGACACATTACATTTTCTAAAACTGCCACTGTCTGTCTGAATACCATAGGAATCTACTTTAAACAAGCATCAAGGTCCCACAGCGTGCAGGGCAACCCCCGCCACCATCGACCTTCCCTGTGGGGGGAGGGGGAGGCGGGGCTACACTCCATCAATGCGACACCCGTCCAATGGCGAGCGGTGTCCTGCAAACATGGCGGAGGTTGATCTTTGGTCTTTATTTCCCTCCTGGGAGTGAAAGGACTTGAGATTTCCCATCATCCTCCTATGCCGGCGGCCCCTCCCCCGCCCTTAGAGGTCAATGCACTGACACTGACGCTACAGCGTGAATTTCACCTGGTGAAGGTTCAGCGTTTCAGGAAAATTGTTTGAACTGTATTTTAAAATAGACTGACTTTAAGCTCTATTTCCATGACGACTGAATACAAACAGAAACATTTTCTGAGTATTTTGGGTCTCGGTTTCCATGACGACTGTGTTTGGAGCAACAGAAAATTCAACGTTTTGAAAAACGATCTGACTCTGATGCTTGTCTCCATGGAAATGACGGAACATGGAATGATTTGAAAACAATCTGATTTTGTGTCCATGGAAATGGCTAAAAAAATGTTTTGAAAAACAATCTGAGTCTGTCTCCATAGGAACGAGGGAAAATGTTCTGATTCTCGTCTCCATGGAAATGGGTGAAATTGCAACATGTGAAAACAATCTGACTCTGTTTCCATGGGAACAAGTGAAAATGCTACAGTGCTTGTCTCCATTGAAATGGTGTAAAAAGCAACCTTTTGAAAAATTGGACCTTGTTTCCATGGGAACGGGTGAAAATAAGTTGATACTGGTCTCCATGGAAACAGGAGACAATGCAATGTTTTAAAAAACGATTTAACATTATCTCCATAGAAACAGGGAAATTTTATGAAGCGCTGGAAATGCTTGAAAGTGCAACTTTTGAAAACAGTCTGACTGTCTCCATGGAAACGGAAACTTTCAGAAAACGTTTCAAAAGCATGAAAATAATGTAAATGCAAGTTTTTGCAATTTTCGAAAATACTGTCTCCATGGAAACTGGGAAAAACAAAACTTGTTAAATATTCTGATTCTGCCTCCATAGATATAGGTGGACAATGAAACTTTTGGAAAATACTGTGACTCTGTCTCCATGGAAACAGGGGAAAACCTCTTCAAATCACCTACAATGTTCACTTTGTTCCAGAGGAAAGGTGCGCTCATTGAATATTAACCTCTCCCTGGGCATCAAACTCCTTTTTTTGCCAACTGTGCTTGAGAACAAGGGTTTATTAATTAATTAATTAATTAATTAATTAATTAATTAATTAATTAATTAATTAATTAATTAATTAATTAATTAATTAATTAATTAATTTATTTATTTATTTATTTATTTATTTATTTATTTATTTATTAGTCAATTAATTTATTTTATTTTTGCGTGTTTATTAATTAATTCATTCATTTTTTTCAATATTTTAGATTTTTTTTTCTGCGATCCTCTGGGCGACCATATGATCATGGATCAGCACAAATCCCAAGAAGTAAAACATAAATACATAAATCCAACCATCCGTCTCCTCTCTTTCCCCCAACATCTATTGTTTAAAAAAAAGGGAAAAAAGCTTTTAGTAAATCTGCTGCTAGTTCAAACTTGGACCTCAGCATGTGCCTATTAAGAAAAAACAAAAAAAAAGCACTTCGTGCTTTAACGAGAGATCTGTGAGGATCAGAGGTTCCCAGAGAAGGAAATGGAAAATCATGTTTATCTGAGATTTTTTAGAAAAATGTAAATCTACGGAGAGAAATTTGACCAGTGGTGTCAATTTACAAATGCCTCCTTCAAAATAAGAGTCATCTGAAAGGAAGCAGCTGCAGGGATCAAACCGCAGACTGATAATTATTTAGTAGATGTTACTAAAGCGGCTCTTTTTAGAAAAGATCTTGTTTCTTTAAAGTCCCGATGCTACAGTCGTCTCCAGAACATCGGCCAGCTGTGTTACCCAGTGATTAACATTGCTGTGAGTGACCGGTTGTGAGTAGGATCGGGTGGGGCGGGGGCTTCTGGGAAATGGACCGTTAAGAACTGAAGGATGAGCGAACGTTACGACCACATAAAGCTGAGATTCTAGAGCCAGATATGAACTGATTAACATGAAGAGCGAGAGAATAGACTAACAGATCTAGAACGATACACATTGAGGATATAGCAAACGAGGAACAAAACTGGACTTCAGGAGGGAGGAACCTCAAAGATCATCCGTACAACAGAGAATCCACTCTGAGGAACCTCTGAGATCATCTACATTACAGATGATCCACTCTGATATCATCTATGCACCAGATAATAAACTCTAAGAACCTCTAAGATCATTTAGACGACAGAGGATCCACTCAAAGAACCACAAAACTCATGTAGACAACAGATGATCCACTCTGAGATTATCTGTAAAACAGAGGATCCACTTCAAAGAACCTCAAAGATCATCTAGAGAACAGAAAAACCACTCTGAAGAACCTCAACGATCATCTTGCCAGCAGAGAGTCCACTCTGAAGAACCTCAAAGATCATCCATACATCAGATGATCCACTCTGAAGAACCTCAAAGATCATCTATACACCAGATGATCCAATCTGAGGAACCTCAAAGATCATCTAGACAACCGACGATCCACTTTCTACTTTCATCCAATCCACCGATCTGTTATTTCATTTTATTTGTTGTGGTTTTTCTACTATAATCAAAGCACATCATGCAGGAGCATCAATCAAACATCCCTCCCAGTCAACAACCAGCTGTCGGCAACAAATCCGGCGCCGTCCCCACGGCAACCGCCGCCGCGGGACAAACCGCCACCGTCTGAGGCGTGCAGCCGGCCGCGCCGGAATCCATTAGCAAGACGGAAAAACAGATGGTGGCAAAAAGAGAAAAGTTTTCTTACCTTCACGGAGAATCAGCAACCGGAACCGAGCATGAAAAACAAAGAGAGAAAACAATTAGATCTATAAACTCTATATCCAATCAATACTTTAGAAAACAGCAGGAGACTCTTTCCTGATATTAATTTGTGTCCCCACCTCCTTCCTCGCCGTTTCCCTGAACTCAGTAATGATTTTTACTCTGCTAGCGGAGAACAAATTAGCATCCTTGCTGTACAGCACTCTGCTGGGAGTCGTTTGGGGGTAAGAAAGGAGGGATGAACAGACGGAAAGTTTTCTTTTGTGGAGTTGCAATCGATGGAGGAGGGGGGGAGGGGGGAGGGAGAGGGAGGTGATGGAGGGGGGAGGGGGGGTGGAGGTAATTAGTGGAGTTGTAAAATAGAGCGAGGCGCGGCGGCGGAACGCCTGTCGATATGCTTTTGATGTCCTCGTTGTTTGCTTGTTTGGAAAGAGAACAGGATGTGGTGGTGGGGGGAGGGGGGGGATCCAGAGGGATGAGAGGAGAGAGAGGAAAATAAAGGAAGGAGCTGTTGAAGTCGTTGAGTTCAGCTGTTTTTCAACCAGGAAGTACTGATGGAATAGAGGAACCAGGAAGATGGAATATAGGAAGCGGGAAGTAGTGATGGACTACAGGGAACCAGGAAGCAGTGATGGACTACAGAAACCAGGAAGTAATGATCATTACAGGAACCAGGAAGTAGTGAAGAGCTGTGTTCGAAACCTCATACTGCCTACTACATTCTTCCATACTCATACTACCCATACTGCATCCTGCATACCCAGTCCATCAGACAGTATGCAAAGCGTTTACACTACAGCATACTACATAATAACCCACAATGCATTGTACTCCTCCCCGAGCCGAAATCGACTTGCTAAAGATGATTTCACTTTAGCTCTAAACTCTTCAAATGTAGAACTTCATCGAGATTTTTTTTTTAAATTAGGCGACAAAGTGGTCGTTTAGAGCCCGAGTGTGTCGTGTATTTGTCCGAATACCAGCCGTTTATGATTTTGTTCGGACGAATTCGGCGAAATGTGAGCCAGCCGCGGTGAGCGGCTCCAGCAGGAGGTGTCAGAGAAGCAGAGAAGCAGGAGAGAAGCAGAGCACACACAAACCCCGGACCCGCCGCGGGGGGCCCCCCGCCCGGCACGGCGCCCGGCGCCGTGGCCGTAACAGTCAGTTCCTCCGACCCAGCAGCCCAGCCTCCAGGCCCTGTTGGGCTTTGGCGGCGGGCGACCGCGGATCACACCGCCGGCCGCCCCCGCCACTCCGACCGGCTCCCCGCCAACCCGCTCGGCAGCGGGACCGAGACGCGCGGTCTCACCCAGCGGTCCTACAGAGCGGGCCCGCCCCGGGCGTCACACCGAGTCGGTTCCAGAGGTCTGGCGACGGACCCCTGGGCACCCCGGTGCGGCGCAGTGCGCCACCCCAGTGGCGGGCCTGCCGGCGAGCGCAGAGTTTTTCACACCCTCCGGGGCTGGACCCAGATCGCGGGTCCAGGGACCCGCCCCCCTACCCGAGCCGCCCCCCCACCCCCCCACCCCCACCACACCCGCCAGCCGCCAGGCAGTGCAAGCTCTGTCTGGCGCGTTACATCTTGGGTAATTTCAGTATGAGTAGTGAACACACAATGTCTACTCAACATTTCTGGCGAATGCAGTATGCATCCGGGAACTTCTCGCATATTCAAAATCGCATACTGGCATACTAAACACAGTGCATACTCAATAAGTTAGTATGAGTAGTAGGTAAGTATGCGGTTTCGAACACAGCCACGGACTACAGGAACCAGGAAACAGTGATGGACTACAGGAACCAGGAAGTAGTGATGAAATAGAGGAAACAGGACGTAGTGATGGACTAATCAATGAACCAGTCTTAGTTTTCAGCAATATCTAAGGGGGCGGGGCTTAACCGAAGATCAATTGTCATAGAAACACACTCAATATTTATGATAACTGTTGGACGGACCGTTGTCAAACATTGTTACATTTTCATAAATTGTACCAAACTGGCGATTCAGACTTAAAAACAGAGAGCAGGAAGCCTCCAGGCAGCAGGTCATTTGTATCAACAACTGACATCTTCACTTGCCACCCGCTCCTGTCATTTTTTTTTCCCCCAGCAGGCCTTGAGACAGCCTCCGCCCGAAGATCATCCACCATGATGGCCACCATCCGTCTTCCCCCACTGAAGAAGTGAGTTTTGAAAATAAGCCCCGCCCACTGATCCCTCATTGGCCATATTGAGATATTTGGCCTTGGCTGTGATGTCATCATCTGTTTTCCATCACAGTGACAAATTAACTGTGCAAGGCTGAGCAAAGCATCATGGGATGACAAACTGTGAGATATAGCTATAGAACTATACATATAGAAGAACAAATATAGAACAAAATACACAGATACACAAAAATAGAGCCACAAATATAGAACTACAGATATAGAACCATAGATATAGACTTTTGGTGTTAGGGTCAGGTTCACGGGCTAAGGTCAAGAGATTACTCTCAAGTTGATTGGGTCAGGTTTAGGGGTCAAGTTTAGGGGTCAAGTTTAGGGGTCAGGATCAGGTTAATGGCCAGTTCTAGGATTTAGATCAGAGCCAGGACTACACTCTATGAGTCTCTGACCAGTCCTACAAAAAAACAGAACTTTTAATCTGACCTGTGAACCAGCGATCGGTTTTGAACTGGGTGGAGGAACGTTGAAGAAACCAGAGCATAGATATATGGTATATAAATATAAAACAGCAGACGCTGGGTCTCACTGAGACCTGTATAAATAAGAATAGACACCAGTCTCTCTTATTCTGGAGGAAACATCTCTCTCAACCCATCTAGCTCTACCTCTGCGGTCTATCTTTCCATATTTACCTCTACTTCTACCTGTGTAACTTTACACCTACCTCTCTACCATCCTATCTCTACCTCGTTTGTTCTTCCTGCCTAGCTCTAGTTCTACTTTTCTAGTTCTCCTTTTCTAGCTCTACTTCTCCCATTCTAGGTCTACCTATCTTTAAAGTTCTACCTTTCTAGTTCTACTTTGCCAATTCAAACTTTCTACCTTTCAAGTTCTACTGTTGTAGCTCTCCAGCTCTACCTGTCTACCATTCTAGCTCTACCTCTACTTCCACCTTTCCAGTTCTACATTTTTGCCTTTCTAGCTCTACCTCTCTAGCTGTAGTTCTACTGTTCAAGCTCTAGTTCTACCTCTCCACCTCTCAAGCTCCAGTTCTACCTTTTTAGCTCTACCTTTCTAGCTCTAGCTCTCGTTCTATCTTTCTAGCTCTAGTTCTACCTTTTTAGCTCTACCTCTAGTTATATCTTTCTAGCTCTAGCTCTACTGCTCGAGTTCTAGTGAGTTCTAAAGTGACAACAATCCGTGAAAACTTTGAGAAAAACAGTCTCCACAGAAAAATTAGCACTATGCAACTTCTTGAAAGCACTCTTTGTTGTCCAACTCATCATGTTCAAAATTTAGCCCGTTTCCAGGGAAACAGATATAATTTCTAAAATGTTGTAATAACTTCATTTTGCTTGTTGTTGTTTGGGGGTAAAGGGGGTGGAGTCTATTCCTGTCACTTCCCTTAATGCTCAGTTGTCAAATCCAACCGGCATCAGGATCAGGATCGCCGTGGCAACAGAGCAAACCATCTTCGGGTTCTGCATGGTTGCCGCGGCAACCGTCATCAGGAAACATGAGGGAAGCTGGAGGAACAGCAGCTGGATTCTAACAGCCGTCGTCATGGAGCCAGTTGTTAAGTTTATCTCCCAGATGTCCAGAGAGGAAGTTTAGGACACGGTGTTACCGCGGCGACGGTAAAAAATCATCTGGAGGGAGGAGGCTGGAGGAGGAATCATTTTCAACAACTTGTTTCTTCTCTGTTTCTGTGGAGTAACAGTTGAAAGGTTTTGGACAATTTTATGTTTATGAAATGTTTCCATGGAGACACAGTCAAAATATTATGTTGCATTTTTTTAACAATGTCTGCTGAGACAAACTTAAATATTTTTATCCTGTTTCCATGGAGACACAGCAGAAAGGTTGTGTTTTCCAACCGTTTCCATGGAGACACAATTGAAATGTTTTCCAAAATGTTGCATTTTCCCTCGTATCCATGGAGATACAGTCAGAATGTTTTCAAAATATGTTGCATCTTATAACCGTTTCAATGGAGACACGGTCCGACAGTTTTAGAAGATATATATATGAAGAGAGAGAGAGAGAGAGAGAGAGAGAGAGAGAGAGTCATCAATCTGCTTTGATCTGAAAATTGCGTTATTTTTAGAGATGAATTTTCACTGAACCATTAATGTCAGTCTGACTGTGACAGATATTAAACCACTGTTCTCTTTATTCGCATCATCAGGAAAACAGTCGAAGCTGCAACTGACAGATTGAAACGATTCACCTGATGACTCAGATTTAAGGAACCGATTCATTTAGATCAGGTTAATGTTTAGAAATAATTTTGAATCGTCAATATACTGGAGCCTGGATGAGGATGAAAGAACTGATACCAGTACAGACATCAGTAACAATATCACTAATAATCTTCAGCTACTTGATCATACAGATTACCAATACCGAGTACCGATACCAGCACTAAACTTAAGCTACTAGATACTGAGTACTGATGCCAGTACCGATACTAGCACTGATATCAGTACCCATACTTGTACCGATACTCGTGCCAATAGCAAATACCGATACTAGTACTGATACCGGTACCGATACTAATTCCCAGGCCAACTACTGATACCAGAACCTATACCAGTACCAATACCAAGTACTGATACCAGTACCGATACTAGTACAATACCAAGCAATGATACCAGTACCGATACAGCACCAATTCCAAGTACCGATACCAGCACCAATGTCAAGTACTGATACCAGTACTGATCCCAGCAACAACATAAGGTACTGATACCAGTACTGATCCCAGCAACAACATAAGGTACTGATACCAGTACTGATACCAGCACCAATTCCAAATACTGATACTAGTATCGATACCAGCACCAATATAAGGTACTGATACCAGTACCGATACCAGCACCAATACAAGGTATTGATAGCAGCACCAATACCAAGTAAAGATACCAAGCACTGATACCAAGCACTGATATCAGTACTGATACTGGCACCAATACCAAGTAATGATACCAGTTCCAGTGTTTCTTCAATCTCCTTTTTTCTCTCATTTTCATCAACAGCAGTAAAAACTCAGAACATGATTCTCTAATTATTCCTCCTCCTGTTCTGTGTTGTGATTCTGCTGTCCTCCTGTCCTCCTCCTGTCCTCCTACCTTCTCCTCCTGTTCTCCGGCTGTTCTTGTCTTCAGACTCAGTGTTAATTAGCGGTGGCCGATCTGACCTTTGACCCCCCGCCTGCTACTCCTCATTATAACTGCTGTGTTTTTAATGGATGCTTTTGTTTATTGGCTCCAGATTGTTGATCAGTCTGGATCTGATGAATCACACTGTGTGTGTGTGTGTGTGTGTGTGTGTGTGTGTGTGAGAGAGAGAGAGAGAGAGAGAGAGAGAGAGAGAGAGAGAGAGAGAGAGAGAGAACGTGTAATGATCTTTGTCTCATTTCCAGTAACATCTCTCTTTGTTTACATGCAGATGAAGTGCTGTTGTTCCTGGGTTGTCATGGAAATGGGGCCTCGGCTGAATCGGTTAAAGGGCAAGAAATGAGGGTTTTATTAAAGGGGAGTAGACTATATATGCTAATACAAACATCTGGGGTTTCTAAAGGTGAGAGTATCACTGGTATCGTGATAGTATCGGTACTGGAATCGGTACTTTGTATCTTTAAAGGTATTGGTACTGGTATTGTTACTGGTATCAGTACTTTGTGTGTTTAGCAGTATCCGCACTGGTATCCGTACTGGTGTCTGTACTGGTATCAGTACCAGGATCGGTATTGGTTACCCTACTGGCATCTGTACTGCTCTTGGTGCTGGTCTCGGTACTTGATATCGGCACGGTATTGGTACTTGGTGTCAGTTCTGGCATCAGTACTAGAATCACTACATGGTATCTGTAAAGGTTTCGGCACTGGTATTGGTACTGGTATCATTATTAGTGTCAGTACATCGTATCTGTACCGGTATCAGCACTGGTATCCACACTGGTGTCTTTACTATTGGTGATGTATCTGATGTCTTAACTATTGGTAGTAGTATCATTACTGGGTACGGTACTTCGTGTCTGCACTGGTGTCTATACTGGTATCAATACTAGCATTTATATTGGCATCTGTACTGGTGTTGGTACTGGTCTCCGTACTTGGCATCTGTTCTGGTATCCGTACTGTCATTAGCACTGGTATTGGTACTGGTATCAGTACCAATATCAGTATTAGTGGTACTACCAGTATCCCTACTGGTATCTGTACTGCTCTTGGTGCTGGTCTTGGTACTTGGTATCAGCACTGTATCGGTACTGCTATTGGTACTGCATCAATTGTGCATCGGCACTAGTGTTGCTACTTGGTATCTGTACTGGTATCGGCACTGGTATTGGTACTGGTATGATTGCTAGTGTCAGTACATTGTATCTGTAGCGGTTTCAGCACTGGTATCCATACTGGTGTCTTTACTGGTATCAGTACCAGTATTGATATTGGTATCTGTACTGGTCTTGGTACTGGTCTCCGTACTTGACATCTCTTCTGGTATCCATACTGCTATTAGTACTAGTATCAGTACTTGGTACTGGTATCGGCACTGGAATTGATACCTGGTATCTGTACTAGCATCGGTAGTTGTATCGGTACTGGTATTGGTACTTGATATCTGTACTTGATATCTGTTCTGGTATCCGTTCTGTTATTAATACTGGTATTGGTACTGGTATCAATACTCGGCATCTGTACTGGTATCGGTACTTGGAATCGGCACTGGAATCGGTACTTAGTATCGGCACTAGTACTGTTATTGGTATCGGTACTTCGTGTCCATACCAGTGTCATCACTGGTATCCGTATTAGTGTCTGTACAGGTATCAGTACTGGATACCCCTACTTGTATCTGTAATAGTGTTGGTACTTCCAGAAGGATAAGATTCACCATCATAATTCTTCTCCTTTTAACAAAGTTTCATTTCTAACTCTTTGTTCTTCAACATCAGTCTATTTTCCTAGTTTAACATCTGCAACTGAAAACGTCTATGTTTCTTCTTCTCTGGTTTCTCTGAAATCTCCAGCTTTATGTTGAGCGACGGAGATGAAGAGGAAAAAAAATCTTTTTTGTCAGTTTGTTTACACGACTAAACACTAAGTAACGTTTATAAATCCGTCTCAAAGCTTTAAATAATCTCATCTAATCTCAGCTCTTATTGTGAAGGAGAAGCTCTGATCCTCCTGCTGCTGGATCCTGATGAAACATCTTGTCAGATTAGGACGATTGGCTCAGCTGTGTTTTATTTTGGCGGGGAGAAAGATAAGATGATCACGATTTGTTTGTTTTTCTTTTCCCATTCAGACCGAAAAAGATCTGAAAATGTTTGCTTTCTTTCTAAACATCATGAACAGGGGATAAAGCTTGTTTTTTGGAGGTTGTTTCCATGACAACATTACTAGAAAAAGTGAAAGTGCAAGTTTTTGGAAACACCTCCCAAAGGCAGAGCTTTTAAAGAACATTTGGTTAATTTCTATTTCCACTGACACAATGAATTTTCAAAAAGTTGCACTTTCGCACTTCCACTGACACAGGGCATTTTCAACAACTCCCTTGTTCTGTAGAGTCAGAGCATGTTTAAAAAGTTGCATTTTTCTCCAAGACAGGATGTGAGATGATGGGCGGAGGTTTTGAAAACATGCTGTGAAAGTTCAGTGGATGCAGGTGAGTGGAGCCTCAACAAGCAAGGCATTCAATTAAATTAAAGTTTGTATCAGTATCGGTACTCTGTATCGATACGCAACTAAAAGTCAGTGGCGATATTGGTGCATAATTAAGCTTAGTTCTGCTATCAGTACTCAGTATCTGTACAAAACTATATATTTGTACTGGTGTCAGTACTCGGGATCAGTACATAATGGAAGATCAGTAGTAGTATCGTTATTTGGTATCGGTGTACAGCTAAAGTTCAGTAGTGGTATCGTTACTCGGTATCTAGTGGTATCGTTACTCAGTATCTGTACATAACTGAAGGTCAGTACCGGCATCGGTACTTGGTATTGGTACATGACAAAAAATCAGTACTGGTATTGGTACTCGGTATCAATACATCAATAAAAGTCAATACTGGTGTTGGTTCTCGGTATCGGTACATGTTATGGCTGCTGCTGCTGTATTGCTTGTGGTGTGTGTTGTATGTTGTGTTACTGTGCATGTGTACATGCTTGTGTGGCTGTTTCTCTCCCTCTGCCTCACCTTCAGGTTCTCCGGGCCTGGAGGTGATAACTGAATAATTGGCTGAGGCACCAGACCATCAGGGAGGATACGGCAGCCTCCAATCAGAAGTGGCCATGGGAGGGCCTCACTCTGCAAAAGCCTGGCGGGAGGATCATTCTGGAGCGGCTGTGTCTAATCCAGGCGCCAACCTCCGCTCATAAAACATGAAGATAATGCGGAAGTGCAAAAAAGCTGTAATTCCGGAGAGATTCCAGCAGGGGGCGATGATGCCGGTTTAAAAAAGAGCCCCGGTCCCATAGGAACACATTCAAAAATGCCGATTTTCATAGTGCAAATAAACATATAAAGCGCCCAGTTTCAGGACATATTTTGGTCTCTATCACTAGTTTCTATAACCGTGCTGGCTTCACCAGACTCTGATTTTCAAAGAAATCATCTGTTGATTTTATATTACAAGTTAAAGTTTTGCATAAATCGCCCTATCACAGCGCCTCCTCTGTCCACGTGATGCGGTCACGTGATGGGCTGGACCAATCACATTTACCTCCGGTTTCAAATATTCAATGTGGAGACGTCCTGCAGGACTCGGTAAAGTCTTCAGAACGGCGGTTGTGAACTCTATGGGTGACGTCACGAAAGGTCTATCCATTTATTTACAATCTATGGTCTAATCAGTGACCTGTCGCTCCTCGCTTGTCTGGCTCGGCAGTAGAAAACCGATCTGTGTGTTTGGACTGAGTTTTGTTGAATTGCCTGTGCATTCTGTGTGGCCGGTTGGTTAGTGCTGGTTCTGTTTGATTATCAGTAGGGATCACCTTTGGAATAGTTGTGGTTCTCAAAAATGCTGGAGTACACTGGTAAAGCAGGACTGGGTGGTTAACCTCAAGTTTAACCGCATGTGTTCGAGTGGGCCTGACGCCGGACAACCACGTGAAACTGTCTATTGGGCCGCTGACGTCACACTGCTGGTCAGATGACAGGTGGCTCAGTGCCAAGGGAAACTCCTGCAGTTTTTCAGAATGTGGGGGACGAGCACCCTGAAAAGCAGAATGGCGCATAGCTAAGTCCTCTAGACGACACTCAGAGTCTGCCACTATCGGCACACACGCGCCAGCTAACAAGGCAGCCTCTGTTCTCACTACAGTTGTGAAGCATTTCTTTAGTATCGGAGTTGCCTGTGCACTGTGCAGGGGGCGGCCAATGACGAGAGCCATTAAATCTCTCTTCAAAACTTTTTTTTTATCAAAAGAGACATTTAAGTGGACAGCTATTTCCTTTAAATCATCCTTTTTGCACTTAATAATTAAATCAAATGAGAAAACCGCCAAGAAACTTTTCAAATCAAATGATGCAATTTTACAAAACACAAGAAGTCTTACTTTTAATAGATAAACAACTTAATGTCCGGGTCTCCTTTAACGGAAATGGTTCCCGGACGAGCCCCGACTTATGTTACTTCCTTCACCCCTCTCCTAAGCGAGCTGGTCGTAACAGTACATAACTAAAGATCAATACTAGTATTGTTACTTGGTATCAGTATATAGGTAAAGTTCAGTATTGGCATCGGCACTTGGTATGTTTTCATAACTGAAGGTCGGTACCAGTCTTGGTACTTGTTATTGTACATGACTAAAAGTCAGTATTGGTATCGTAACTCAGTATCGTCACATCACTAAAAGTCAGTATTGTATCGGTACATAACTAAATGTTAGTATTGGTATCAGTACTTATACCAATATCGATACATAACTGAAGATCAGTGTCAGTATCGGTACCAGTATACTGGTAAAGTTCAGTACTGGTATTGGTACTAAGCATCGGTAATCGATATCGGTACAGAATTGAGGATGAGTACTAGTATCATTATTCATATTGGTATATAGCTAAAGTTCAGTGGTGGTATCGGTACTTGGTATTGGTACATGACCTTAAACCACTGGCATTAGTACATAATTAAAGCTTATTACTGGTACTGGTACTAAGTATCAGTACATAAGTAAGACCATATTCAGTATCAATACATAGTTAAAGGTCAGTCCTGGTATCGGTACTCAGTATCTGTCCGCCTCTATATATAAACTCTGTTCCTCTAATTTCCATAAAGAATCTTCCTTCCTGCAGAGTCTGCTTTTCCTTGCTCACTCCGGTTATTTACAGGCGCGGCGGTTGATGAAAGCAGGAGGCAACACTCTGATCCGCGGCTCCTCGGGGGGATTCAGGGGGGCACTGAGCCCACGTGCATGTACGTGCGCTCATCTTCATGCAGGAGGCAGGAGAGGAGAAACAGCTGAGGCAGGTGGAAGCTGAACCACAGCGAGGCTCCCTGAATATTTCATGATGTTTTCACTGGGATTCTGTGTGTGTGTGTGTGTGTGTGTGTGTGTGTGTGTGTGTGTGTGTGTGTGTGGCCGGAGAGCCACCCACAGAGAGTTCATCGGGACTCTGTGGTTCTCCGCCGGGTCGTGAACCGAACTTCAAGGAGGCGAGAAAAATCTATTTCTCAAGGAGTTGAAGAGGTGGCGGAGAGGCTGGGGTCGCCACGGCAACGGGAGAGATGAGACGGTGACCGCGTCGCCGCGACGGAACGTCAATTTTAAAAAGGATCACTGGGTTTGTTTTTATCCTCGTAGCAACGGGAGTTTGAGTTCTACACCTTCAGATAGAAAAAGAATATGAAAAGGTACTGGAGTGAAAAAAAATACCATGGATGGAAAGGGCGAGCACCAGAAGAGTACTGATACCAAAAAAATACCAATACTAGTACCAGTACGATACCTGTACCAATACAGAGTACTGATACAAAGTACTGATACCTGTACCGATACAGAGTACAGATACCTGTACCTATACTTTCTAATGATGTCAGTACCAATAACGATAGGGTACTGATACTGGTGCCAATACTGAGTAGCAATATTAGTACCAATAACAAGTACAGACACCAATACCGATAAGTACTGATACCAAACACAAAATAGCAGTGCCTATACCATTGCTGATACCAAAACCGATACAGAGTACCAATATGAAATACGAAATACCAATACCACTACTGGTACAATAAATATCCCTATACACAGTACTGATAACAAACAAAAAAATACCAATACCACTACTGGTATGATAAATGTACCGATACCGACTACCGATATTTCCTTCTGATACCAGTACCAATATCAGCGCTAACATTAATAGTCATTTTTAGCTAGATAGTCTCGACGGGTCTGAGCCCCGCCAAAATAAAGCACCAGATTTTTCAGGAATGATGTTTCAGAGCAAACATTTACAATATGGATCATTGGAATGCCTGATCTTGCTAAAGTTGCTGCAAATGTTGACCAATATTGATTTAATGCAACGATTCCTTCATTGATTGATTGATTTATTGATGTTTATTCACGATTCCTTAATCTTAACCGTTTCCTTAAAAATGACACAATTCCCTTAAATATGAGATTAACTATTCCCAAAATGATTCCCTTAAACATGAAACAAAATGATTCCCATAAAGCGAAGAATCGATTACTTTGAAGATGAAATGATTCCTCTAAAAATGAGAAAAACGATTCCCTTAAAGTCTAGAGATGATTCCCTTAAAGACAGACAATTCCCTTAAAATTGACAAAATTCCCTTAAATACGAGACAAGCAATTGAAGTCTAGAAAAAAATTCCCTTAAAGACAAACGATTCCCTTAAAGTCTAGAAATGATTCCCTTAAAGGTGTGAAAAATGGTTTCCTTAAATATTAAGATAAAGCAATTCCCTTAAATATTCTCTTATGGTGCATTCACACCGGACGCGTCGCAAGCGTCGTGAGCGGCGCTTTTCTATGCAAAGTCTATGGTGGACGAGCGTCGTGGAGCGGCGGGCGGTGGGGCGGCGCATCAGGAGCGTCATGAGCGTCGCTTTTCGAGCGTTTCGAGCGTCGACGCCCACGACGCTCGTCCCCGGCGTCAGGAGCGTCGCTTTTTGAGAGTTGGGAAAACTGAACTTTCGACGCGCTGCCGCTGAGCGTCAACCAATCAGAGACGATCCCTCCGGTGCTACGTCACTACGAGTGATCCGAGCACCGATGCGGGCCGGCCAGTGTTGCTAACTTGACGACTTTCTCGCTAAATCTGGCGACTTTCCAAAGCCTCTTGGTGACTTTTTTTTTTTGTCAAAAGCAACTAGCGACAAATCTAGCAACCTTCTCTGGTGCTCTGGAGACGTGACAGGACGTCTCGTTGCTGTCGTCAATGAGCAGCGGGTGCTGCGTGAGCCCCTCCCCCGTCCCAAAGCGCTCACAAGCGGTCAGTCTCAGCAGCGCTCCCCGCTGCAGTCAGAGCAGAGAGGAGCAGAGCAGCCAATAGCCACTTTTCCGACGACGACGCGGTCCAGCTTTATTTAACAAATAAAGCCAAGCTGCTCTCCTGATGCGATCCGCCATAGCTGGAAACAGAAATCAGCCTCCAGGACGCCAATAAGCTGACGCACGTCAAGAGCGTCGCGAGCTTTGTGACCACCCGGTGTCAAGCGTCGTGTTTAAAGCGTCACAAGCGTCAGCTTCGAGGCGTCCCAAGCGTCGACGACGCCCGCGACGCGTCCTGTGTGAATGCACCATTGAGGATGAAATAATTCCCTTAAATATTCCCTTACAGATTAAACAACCCCTTAAATATTCTATTTAGGATGAAACAATTCACTTAACTATTCCCTTAAGGATGAAACAATTCTCTGAAATATCACCTTAACTATGGAAACATTCCCTTAAATATTCCCTTGAATATGAAACAATTCCCCTAAATATTCCTTTAAAGACAACACGATCTCTTCAATTCAGTCGATTCCCAATCAATAACACCACCGTGTAATAAACCGTAAAAACTGCCACCATTTAAAAGCGTCACCGATCTGAGCACTTCCTCAAACCTCCGCTGTGCCGAGTGTTAAAGGCAGGTTCCTCCCAGCCTGTCATTCCTACACAGCGCTGCTTTTTAATTAAGGCGACTTTGTTGAATGGACGGCGGATGTTTTTGTACGCTGACTGAATCACTGTTGAAATCCGCGCCCGGAGCTGCAGCGCTTTGTGAGGCGTTCGGGTGCCGTGGCTAATGTGGGACGTTTCAGACTGTCAGGAGGATTTCACGCCGGCGCCGGATGTTGGAAATGTCGAGGTGCTTTTGAAATTCAGAGGATATGAGGAAAAACAAGAATAAGGTTTTGCAGCATTTTCTAAAAGTTGTGTTTTCTCTTGTTTCCATGGAGACAGAGTGGCTGTTTTGGAAAAGTTGCCTGTTCAGAATTTCAAATGAGAATTTTCAAAAAGCTGAATTGTTGACCTTTTCCAAGGAGATGGAGTTGCAACAATTTCAAAAAGTTGCCCCCCCCCCCCATTTGAACTTTGACAGAGTTTTAATGTTTTCAAAAAGTTGTGTTTTCCGCCATTTTTTAATGTAGATGCAGCATTTTCAAAAAGTTACCTTTTCTCCCATTTCAGTGAAGTTGCAACATTTGTGTTTCCTCCTCATTTCAATGGAGATGGATTGGTGGTATTTACAAAAAGTTGCATATTTCTTTTTTTTCAACAGACATGGACCGGCACTGTTTCCAAAAAGTTGCATTTTCCTGCTTTTCCAAGGAGGAAATCTCCAGTCTTGTTAGAATGAAATCACAACTTTTTTGAAAACACACCAACTCTGTTCCCGTTAAAAAAAAACACACACACACAACTTTTTATAAAGTTGTCATTGTGCCCCTGAGTGATGACATCATTCACCAGGAAACATGGCGGCAAAACCAAGGCTTCATATTTCACCAGGAAGGATGACAACAGGATGACATCATCTGTCATCATGGTAACGGGACCAACACATCTCTAGAGAATGAATGTTTTCACCATCAGAGCGTAGCGTCACCAACAAGCTGACAGTAAAAACCAAAAATATCTACACTGTTTAAAAAAAACCACTCTGACCTGAAGTTTTTAAAGAAGGATTAAATTCACTTAAAAATATTTCATCAAGATAAATAGAGATACTTTTAAGTTGAAATAACAAAAAACTCACCTATAGAACAAATGAAAAGTATCATAATTCAAGATACTTTTATTTTGAAATAAAAAAATTTAAAGATACAATTGAAATTTGTCTTAATTTCAGATACTTTTTGAAATAAGTACACAAAAATTGCAGATACAGCAAGTGAAATTTGTCTAATTTTAAGATGTTTTTACTTTTTCCTCTCATAAGTCAGACTTTTCCAGTTCACGAGTGAATCTCCTAAACTTTTCCAGTCTGGTGATTATTCTTGCATTTATCCTCAGGCCAAATTACCTTATTTTTTTAATTGTTGATGATTCAAACTTTGAAAACACCCTTTAAAGGCTGCAGCTGTGGAGTCAAGTTTTTTTTATTTTTTTATTTAATGCTCATGGTGTCAAATTATCTTCTGCTGTATTTGCTTATTATTTTTAATTTTTTATTGTTATATTATGATATATTTAAACTCTGTCTTGTTATTATTATCATTATTATTAGTAGTAATATTTTTTTTATTTTGTTTAGGTTCTATTAGGTTATATTGTTAGTTTTTTTTTGTTTTATTTGTTCTTTTTTAATTTCCTCCTCCCCCCTCTCCACTCCTCTTGTCTTTTTCCGACTTAATGAGTGAGAACAGTGATTGATGGACTCCAGAGTGAACGCTGACCCTCAGAGGGAGGTCAGTCGTCCCAGCTGTCAATCAACGTCACAGTTACACATGTCCTTATATGGAAGTGGTGGTGGTGGGTGGGGGGGGGGGGGGGGGGGACAAGGCAGGCTCTGTGGAGTTTGTTTCTTAGTGTTACCCCCCGAATAAAACACACTTCCTTTGAAAAGATAGAAAGGAATTGGGTTTATGGTGTGGAAATGACATCTGTTCCCATGGAAACGGCAGAACTACAGAAAAAAAAATGTAGCTAGCCTGACGCACAAGTCAAACAAACAGCTAACGTTGTCCGCCAGGTTTGACGACTTTGATCGCATTTCCATGACGACCACTCAGGTGAAAAACCAGAAAAAAACTTTCAGAAAACTTCTGCATTCTGAAATGATGTCTGTTTCCATGGAAACGACAAAAACACTGACATTGACGTCGTGAGAATCTACAGTGTGTTTAAATGATCTAAATATATCCTGGAGCGGGGGAGGGGAGGAGGAAAAGGGAGATGATTCCCCCTTCCTCCTCCTCCTCTTCCTCTTCTCTCTCCTCTCAGCCGGCGGGTGGAGAAATGTGAGAAATGATCGCTTTTCAAGGTCGTCCCTTGTGACCTTCACTTCACACCAGCAGGAATCCCGAAACTCTGGAACATCTATCTATTATACATCCACCTCTATCTATGATATATCTATATTTCCTCACAGTCTCAGATGACTTCTTATTCAGATTTTACAAAGTTTTTATTCATAAAAAGCTTCTTCAGTCTCAAAAGATTTATCACACTTGATATGGGAACCAAGAATCAGTTCTTCAAGAGAACCGGTTCTTTGATTCCCACAATGAAGAACCTTTTTATGAATGAGAACATTCATAAAAATATTGATAAAATATAAATAAAAAGTTCTTGGACACTGTGAGGAAACATATATATATATATATATATATATATATATATATATATATATATATATATATATATATATATATATACATATATATATATATATATATATATATATATATATATATATATATACATATATATATATATATATATATATATATATATATATATATATATATATATATATATAATAAATGTATAATAGATGCAGATGTATAATACACTGGAGAATATTTTGATAGAAAATAGATAGATCTATACATAACAGACTGAAAAAATACAGATATACAATAGATATACACTATATATAGATGTGTCATAGATTTAGATATATAACATATAAATATAGATATATAACAGACTGAAGCAAAATGTAGATATTCGACTGTTTACACAATATTTACGCCATGGTTACATCATGTTTCTGCTTTGTTTACAGTATTTTAACACCATTTTTACATATTTATGCCTTTTACAACATATTTAAGTTTTGTTTAAGTAACGTTGACAAAATGTTTATGGCATGTTTTCGCATTGTCATAATGTTTTGTTGTGTTTACGCTGTGTTTACGTAAAATTTAGGTCATGTTTAAACCACGTTTACATTGCACTGCAAAAACTCCAAATCTGAGCAAGTTTTTTTTACTTGTTTTGAGTGAAAATGTCGCATTTTACTTGATTAAATATTTTATTTGATCAAGACAGAAAAGCTTGATTTAAGAGAAATTCTCTGAAATCAAGAACATTTTCACTTGTTCTATTGGCAGATTTTTTTTTTTTTTTTACTAATTCCAAAGTAAAATTATCTTGATTTAAGAAAAAAATCTGCCAATAGAACAGTATATTAGTCAATACTAACATATTAAGAAATGACCAATACTGGACCGATACCAACACCAATACCAGATCAATACTGATATAGATGCTAATATATGATTCATCCCTGCATTTGGTGACTGATGGGAATTAAAAAGCTGCTAAAACTTTTTTTTATTCTGTTGGATTAGTGTCTGTTTCAAGGCCACCCCGTCCCCCCGACACACACACACACACACACACACACACACACACACACACACACACACACACACACTCCGCCGCTCGGTTCTCTCTCTAATGGGTCAATTTGAGTCGACTCCTCTCGGCGGCGATAAGAATGAAATCCGCCCGGCGACCGCTGATGATGTAATCCCCCTGCAACAAAGGCCGAGGCGTCACCACGGCGACCGGCCGGGATTAACTGCAGTAATGAATGAAGACACTCCAAGAGCCCAGTGATTAATCCTCTGGAAACAGCAGCTGCTGGAGAATACAGGCCTGTACTGCCTGGAGGGTGAGAAACCCAAACCCCAAAACCCCTGGCTCAAAGGCTGGGGAAGGATTAGACTAATGTCGGTACCAGTGTCGGGTCGGAGACGGCAGAGAGGCAGAGATGGACAGAATGGAGGTTATTAAAGACAATGGAGAGTAGGTTAGTACTGGTAGGTAATAGTGCCAACAATTGATATTGATACTGGTATCGGTACATGGTATTGGTACTCTGTATCACACTCGTCTCAATACTTGGTATCGGTGCTAATTTCAGAATCAGTATCGCACAGGTGTCAGTACTCAATATCGGTACTTGGTATAATCAAGCAGCTAAATGTTAGTACTGGTATCGGTACTGGTGTTGGTACTTAGTTTTTTTCAAGTAGCTAAAACCTTCGTATTGGTATCAGAACTGGTATTGGTTCTCGGTATCGGTGAATGGCTAACTTCTCACCTTGGTATCAGAACTCGGTATTGTGTGGAGTAAATTGTTACTGTTGGAATCAGTACACAGTATCTGTACAAAGCTAAAGGTTACTATTGGTAATGGTATCAGCAATTGATATCGATATTGGTACTGGTACTTGGTATTGGTACTCTGTATCAGTATTGTCAGTACTGGTCTCAATCCTTGGTATCGGTACTCAAATCGGTACTAATTTCGGACTCAGTATCGCACAAGTGTCAGTACTCAATATCGGTACTTGGTATCGGTACTTGCTATAATCAAGCAGCTGAATGTTAGTACTGGTATCGGTACTGGTATCAGTAATGGTGTTGGAACTTGTTTTTTTCAAGTAGCTAAAGGCTCATACTGGTATCAGTACTGGTATTGGTACTGTTTTGTCAAGTAGCTAAAGGTTTGTATTGGTATCAGAACTGGTATCAGTCAAGTACCGTTCTGGAGTACCAACTTCTCATTTTGGTATTAGTACTCGGTATTGGTAAGTAGTAAATTGTTACTCTTGGTATCAGCACTTGGTATCTGTACATCGCTAATGGTTAGCACTGGTATCGGTACTTGGTATTGGTACATAGGTAAGGGTTTGTACTTCTATCGGTACTTGGCATCAGTAAGTAGCTAAAGGTTAGTACTGGTATCAGTACCCGTATCGGTACATACCTGCTACTCCTGGTATCGGTATTCAGTATCAGTACTTCGCTAACTGTTACTCCTGGTATTCTTCCCTCATGAAGTTGCTTCCTGACTCTGGTTCTCTAACAGTTTATTGATCGGTCCATTTGAAACACAGGCTGTCGATCAACTTCAGTCCTTTACAATCTTCTCTCGAATGAAATGTCTCAGAAAAGTCTCAGTCTGTCTTCAGGTGTCATATATCAGAGGTCAAAGGTCAACAGGAAGGACAGTACCTGGATTCTGTGACCGTTTAAATCAAAACAGACACTTCTATCACTTTCAAAATAAAATTCTAAACTCATTCAACAATAAAACACTTATTTTGGTTTCTTTAAATGTATATTCATGAATTGAAATGTGCTGTTTTAAAAATTTTAGCCATCTGTGGTAGTTTTTCAGCTTTAATTCAGCTGTTTTGACAATTTGCAGAATTTCACATAAACACTAACAATTCCGAATTTCAGCATTTAAAAATGCTCTAAAACTCACCAAATTTGGCACAAACATCATGACTGATGGCAAATTTCATAAACTATTAAAAAAAATAATTCCAACACTGTCAAAATCTGCTCTCGAACGCCACCTAGATGCACTAAAATGACCGCCACGGCCCGTAGGAATTTCATAGAGCGATCAAACCAATGCTCGCCCGTTTGTTTGTCTCATCACAATCTAAAAATCACTCATTGACACCCCTGATCTAAATCCAACAGGAAGTCTGCAATTGACTTTCAAAATAAGATTTTTGCTCTAATTTGGTCCTCAAGAAAACATGTTTTTATCCAAGAGTGTTTGTCATAGAGATTAAATTACCACTAAAAGATAGAGGAGAATTTTCTCTTACAAAAGCTTCCAACAACTTTGTAATAAGTCACACGGTGTGGATTTCATTAGCCGTCAAAGTTTGATTCCCAAATTCTGCCTTGCTCCTGTCCCCATCCGCTATATTGGGAAAAAACTGTTCACAAATTGAAAAACCGCCTCAAACAAGTGGCAAGTGTAGCTAAATCGTGACTCCTATCGACAAACAGAGTACATGTGAAGAATCACAAGATCCTTCTGAACAAGATGATGTAACATATGTGGGGGAAATTTCAAAATAACTGTCCATTTTCATGACAGAGAAATGTTGTGGCCTCTGCCGATTTCTGCTGTCACTTGTAATAGCACGAGAAAGGAAAAATGTCTGCGTTTTTCAAAAACTGAGCCCTCTAGAGTCTAAAATAAAAGTCTGACTGTTTGGAAAACCTCACAGACTGAAGGAGAACTAATTTTACTGTCAGAATTGATCATTTTTTTCAAACATTTGCCAAAAATTGTGAGATTTGAGAGCAGTTTTGTCCAAATTAGAAACTTTTTTTTGTTCTTTTTTACTGCTGAGTCACTGTGGAGTCGTGTGACTCTCATGACCATATATGGAAGTAGAGCGATGACATCACCAGCTCTTCACTACAGATGAAGCTTTGATTTAAATACTGTTTTAATCATTTGTGTTTTGAACTATTTTAGCCATTTGTAGCAATTTAGGATGAAGATTTTAGCCTTTTTAACTTTTTTTAAAAAATAGAAACCTTTAAAAAAGGCATATTCTACAGTTTCAGCTTTTTTAATGCATTTATAACACTTTCAAATGACAATTTCAATTTTAAAACAAATGCAAACGAAAAATGCTGCAAATATATAAAAAACACACACAAAACCCCTAAACACCTGCAAGAGAAAAACGCTGCAAATTCAATCCACAACAGAAGTGCAGCGTTTTTCTCTTGCAGCATTTCGTTCTTGCATGTGTTTTATGTGTTTGTGAGTTTTTGGTTTTGTATCGTTCCTGTTTCCACCCGTCGGCCACCGCAATTCAAAACAAATACGTCATCAAAATGCGTTAGCTTCTCAACATGTAAAGACATGCGAAAATGCCCTTTTCTGTTAGACTCCTGCTCGTGCTTGATGCTTGTAATTCTTGGTAATTTGGCGATAACTTTACTTATTGTATCTTTCAGACGATGGTTAGTGTTCATCATGTCTGTTCTGGAAGAAGCTACTCCTGTTTTGCCACCAGAATTCACCAAAAAAATCTGAAAACGGAAAGCGGCAACGCTGATTGGCTCATCAGTCACATTCTCTTTGTATTGCCTCGTCCCCAGACCCTCCTCGGCTCCACAACCCAGGGGTGGATGAGGAGTGGGCGGGGCTGGCTTATGAGGATAGTGCGAATGCAGCACAGTTGTGGTGCGATTATGGTGCGATTATGGTGTGGTTGTGGTGTGGATACGGTGCGATTGCAGCACGGTTGTGGTGCGATTGTGGTGTGGTTGTGGTGCAATTGCAGCAGAGTTGTGGTGTGGTTGTGGCTCAATTGTGGTGCGGTTATGGTGCAGTTATGGTGCGATTGTGGTGTGATTGTGGTGTGGTTACGGTGCAATTGCAGCACAGTTGTGCTGTGATTGTTGTGTAATTGTGGTGCGATTGTGGTGTGTTTGTGGTGCGATTTTGTTGTGCTTGTGTTGCGATTGTGGTGTGGTTACGGTGCAATCGCAACACGGTTGTGCTGTTATTGTGGTGCAATTGTGGTGCGATTGTGGTGCGATTATGGTGCAATTGTGTTGCGTTTGTGCTGTGATTGTGGTGCAATTGTGGTGTGATTGTGGTGCAATTGTGGTGCAGTTGTGGTGCGATTATGGGTGCAGTTGTGGTGCAATTGTGGTGCGATTATGGGTGCAGTTGTGGTGCGATTGTGGTGCGGTTGTGGTGTGGTTATGGTGTGATTGTGGTGTGGTTATGGTGCGATTGTGGTGCAGTTGTGGTGTGGTTACGGTGCGATTGCAGCACAGTTGTGGTATGGTTGTTGTGCGATTGTGGTGTGGTTATGGTGTGATTGCAGCAGAGTTGACGTGTGGTTGTGGTGCAGTTCTGGTGCGATTGCGGTGCGATTGTTGTGCAATTGTGGTGCAATTGTGGTGCGATTGCAGCACAGTTGTAGTGTGGGGGTGGTGCGATTGTGGTGCGGTTATAGTGCGATTGTGGTGTGATTGTGGTGCAATTTTGGTGTGGTTACGGTGCGATTGCAGCACAATTGTAGTGCAATTGTGGTGCGATTGTGGGGAGTTGTGGTGCAATTGTGGTATTGTTTTTCGATGGTTGTGGTGCAAATACGGCACAGCAGTGGAGCATTCATGGCACGATTGTGGTGCAGTTTTTCTTGCAGCTCCGGAATCATTTGTCGAACTTGTAGTACGATTCCGGTGCAAATCTGGTGCGAATGCAAGACAGTTGTGGTGTGATTCTGATGCGATTGTGGCCTGATTGCAGCACGGTTTGTGATGCATTTCTGACACATTTCTGGTGTGAATCCAGTGCACTACAGGTTTGATTCCCTCCTCACTCCTCCACTGCACAACACTCCATTTACCTTCCTCTACCTCCAGACTCTACAGCCTCCTGATCCACATCAACTCTAAACCACAGGAGATCCATATTATCCAAAATAGACACTATTTCAAAATTAAACTACCTCAATATTATTTGTTTTCATGAAAAAAAAACATTGCAAAAAAAATGATCAACTTTGTTGTTATTTATTATAAAAAAGTCAAACAAAAACAAAAATTTGGTCACGTTTTCGTTTTGTTCCACTTCCTGTTAGGAGTGTTACTTTTAGGGGTGCCTGAAAACTCCTCCTGCAGCAGAGAGCAGCGCTCTCCCCCCCACCTGCTGCCATGCGCGCACACACACACACACACACACACACACACACACACACACACACACACACACACACACACACACACATCTCCAACATCTCCGCTGTGATTCTGGGATCCTCACTTCCACCATCAAGCTGACAGTGAAGGATCATGGGAGATTTTTTTTTTAACGCGTCGAGCAGGCGTGACGAGGTGCAAACACACACACACACACACACACACACACACACACACACACACATACACGAACGCACGCGCTGACGCGTGCTAACACAGACCCGAGTGTGTCTGAGCAGCGGGCTTGTAGTCAAACATCCGCCGAGGTGGTGTGTGAGCAACACACACACACACACACACACACACACACACACACACACACACACACACACACACACACACACACAGACACACACATACACACACAGAGAAGAGACACACACACCTGTGAAAAGCTAATTAAAGCAGCAAAAACTTTCATCTCAGACTGGAAAAAATGATGTTCTAGACGGGAGAGGACGGACCTCTCGGGAAAAATAAATGAGGTAAAACTAAAAAAGAAAAAAGATGTTAAGGAATATATGACATGAAAACCTCAGAAAAAAATACAAAAAAAAAATTAAAAAGGAAGACATTTTAGAAAACACGGTGCATTTCTAAAAGAAAAAAGAAAAAAACAATGAAAAATATGTAATAAATTATATTGTTTTAAAAAAAAATAAAAAAGGAAGATAATTAAAAAATAAAACAGGGGATTAACCTTTCCAAGAAATAAAAATCCAAATAAAATTCTGCTAAATATAAATGAATTAAAAGTAATTTTAAAAAATTGATTAAATAAAGTAATTAAAAATAAAAAAATAATATGTTTAAAAATGAATCTTAAAAACCTTAAAAAAAATGAAAAATTAAATAAATTAAAAAATAATTTCTGGATAGAAATGATGAACCTCACCTACAAAAAAAATGTAACAAAAAATTAAAATAAAATAAATAAAAAATGCAGAGGAGGGATTTTTTTAATGAAATGTCCTAAAAAAATTAAAAAAAAAAATTCAAAAAAGTCCTTCAGACTAGAGATGATGAACTTCTCCTATGAGCTAAATATACATTTAAAAAATAAAAACAAACAAAAAAAGAAAATATAGACTTTTCTAAACATTGTGTGAAAAATTCAAATATTTACAAAACAAAAATCTACAAACAAAAAATTAAAGATGGGGAAAGATTCAGGAGGAGGTGGAGGAAAAGAAAAGGGGGGGCAGCATTATACCCCCCCTCAGTCCGGACCCTGAGCGACGTGCCTCAACTGCAAAACAACGTCCGGTTAAACAACTGCCCCCCCTGCTGCCCCCCCTCCTCTGCTGCAACATCAACTTGTCCACAAAGTCACCGGCGTGCACGTCACATGCACGCCCCCGCCCCCACCCCCCCTTACCTTGGCTGCCGCAGACGAGCGCTGCGAGGAGCTGCACGAGTCCCAGCATCCTCCTGGGCTTTTATTTTGGAAGGGTAATAATCTCACAGCGAGACGGGCGAACCCAGACGCACGCGCGCGTGCACGTCACACACACATATATAGAGCGGTATTGTAAAGATCCAGGAGCGCGAGCGAGAACCGCCGCCGCCGAGTCGGAGCTCCAACGGAGAATGATCAGCAACGACTCGTCCGCTGGAGGAGAGAGAGAGAGAGCGAGAGAGAGAGAGAGAGAGAGAGAGAGAGAGAGAGGAGAGCTACCCACAACACCCCAAGAACGCTGCTGCTGCTGCTCTATGTCTCTCTCTCAACACCTCTCTCTCCCTCTCTCCCTCTCTCTCTCTCTCCTCTACCTCATTCTCTCTTTATGTCCCCATGTCTATGTCTCTGTCTCTCTTTCTGTGTCTCTATGTCTCTCTGTCTATGTTTCTATGTCCATGTCTCTCTCTCTCTCTCTCTCTGGGTCTCAATGTCCCTGTCTCTATATGTCTACATCTCTATGTCTCTCTATCTATATGTCTACATGTCTATGTATCCATGTCTCTATCGCTCTATGTCTCCACGTCTATATCTCGATGTATCGCTTTCTAAGTCTCAGTGTCTCTCTTTCTCTATGTCTCTCTCTCTATGCCCATGTCTCTATCTTTATGCCTCTATGTCCACGTCCCTCTATGTCTCTATGTCCATGGCTCTATGTCTCTCTCTCTATGTCTCCATGTCTATGTATCTATATATATCTATCTCTGTATGTCTCTATGTGTGTTTGTCTATGTCTCTCTCTCTATGTCTCTACATCTCTCTTTATGTGTCTGTCTCTTAATGGCTCTATGTCTCTAAATCCATGTCTCTATGTCTGTATCACGCTCTCTCTATGTTTCTATGTCTTTGTCTCCGTGTCTATGTCTCTCTCTCTCTCTCTCTCTCTCTCTCTCTCTCTCTCTCTCTCTCTCTCTCTCTCTCTCTCTCTCTCTCTCTTTCTGTTTTGTTTATGGTTAAGGAATCTGTCAAAATTACAAACCAAAAAGCTGAAATGTCCTTTTAATCTCTCACAAATCGACCAATCATCACTGAAGACTTCAAAATAGAAGCCTCGTGTATCATTTCATAGAAAAACATGTCAAAAGTCCGAATTCACATGAAAACACAGATGCTACATGCTACATGTAGCATCGAGCATGATACATGCCACATGCCACATGCTACATGCTAGATACTACATGCTAGATGCTACATGCTAGATGGTAGATACCACATGCTAGATTCTAGATGCTACAGGCTAGATACTACATGCCAGATGCTAAATACTACATGCTACATGCTAGATGCTACATGCTAGAGGTGGGAGAGTGGAGCCTGATCAAGTCATCTTCGTGCCATGTTTTTGCTTTGACCATGTATCACACCAGGTGAATCTAATCAACCCTGCTCCTCAGCTTGTCTGTGGTACAAGGTGAGGACAAAAACATGGCATGGAGATGACTTGATCAGGCTCCAATCTCCCACCTCTGCTACATGCTAGATGGTAGATACCACATGCTAGATGCTAGATGCTACAGGCTAGATACTACATGCCAGATGCTACATGCGCCATGCTCCATGCCAGATGCTAGCTGCCAAATGCTACATGCTAAAGCATTTCAGGAAAAACCTTGCATTTTCCCCGTTACCATGAAGACGGAGTTTAAGCAGTTTAAAAAAAGTTGCATATCTCCCGTCTTCACAGAGTCTGAGCTTTTCCAATAGTTGTAGTATTCCCATTTCCATGAAGACAGCGTCCTATCATTTTCAAAAAGCTGCATATATTCGCTTTCCACAGATTCTGAGCGTTTCCAACTGTTTCAACAGTCAGGAAATTCTAAAAATTTGTATTTTCCTCACAGAGTTGAAGCATTTTCAAAAAGTTCCGCCTTTGGAACCATTTTCAAAAAGTTGTATTGTCAGTAACTCTGACCACTGTTGTCATTGGACCATCAAAACAAAACAAAATTAACATGGGTAAACATAGTCATTCAGAATATCTGAACAAATCCATTGATCTTTTCCAATCATGGTGCATGCTGAAAGAAGCATTTGAATCAGTTCAGAGAGAAATGTAGCAATCGGATCTGTTTCCTGTGTAGATGTGTTTACCACATATAAGGAAATGTTTACATATTCACAGCGGATCACCAGAGTGTAAACAACTGCCGAGCCTCCCGCTCAGGGTGTTCAGTAAACATGGAGTCATGAGAGGATTCACAGCCGGAGAACGGAGAACGTGTCAAAAAGGAAAAAAATACAAGGGTTGGTGTTTATTTATGTTTATTTATGTTTATTTTTCACCTCAGTGCACCAAACAATTTGTCATTGAGCCAGATGTGTTGCTGTTGTTCTTTACAAATCCCGGTGGCAGCACAAACATTGAGGATATAATGTTTGTTTGGCAACAACAGGAAGTCATATTGGTGGATGAAAGAAACCAGGAAGTAGTGATGGGCTACAGGAACCAGGAAGTAGTGATGGATGACAGCAACCAGAAAGTACTGGTGGACTACAGGAACCAGGAAGTAGTTATGAGATACAGGAACCAGGAAGTAGTGATGAACTGCAGTAAAAAGGAAGTAGCGATGTACGACATCAATCAGGAAATGGTGACTGACTACAGAAACCAGGAAGTAGTGACAGACTGCAGGAACCAGGAAGAAGTGATGGACTACAAGAACCAGGAAGTAGTGATGGGCTACAGGAACCAGGAAGTAGTGATGGACTACCGGAACCAGGAAGTAGTGATGGACTACAGGAATTAGGAAGTAGTGATGGACTACAGGAACCAGGAAGTAGTGATGGGCTACAGGAACCAGGAAGTAGTGATGGGCTACAGAACCAGGAAGTAGTGATGGACTACAGGAACCAGGAAGTAGTGATGGGCTGCAGAACCAGGAAGTAGTGATGGGCTACAGGAACCAGGAAGTAGTGTCAGATTACACCACCCTGTTCACGGTTCTGTGTTTGGATATAGCTCTATCAAACTCGTTTCATAGATATAGATTTCGTACATATCATGAATTTCAATGAGAACTTGAGCAGTGTGGTATGCAATCTCTCTACTTTTGAGAAGAACTTTCAATCACACTCAAAAAAACTGCAGTGTTATTCCCGAAAATGCATCCGAATGAAAAAATAAAACACTCAGGTCGTGTTTTTCTTCTTCTATTATCCACTCAACACGACACATTTGAGCGGGAGAAGGAGAAAATGAAGCGGCGCCTCTTGTTTACAAACCTGCCGCCACATTATTTCCTCTGGGATCCGGACCTGACAAGAAGTGACACCTTCTTCTGATTTCGATATACGCTCATTCCCCTCTGTCCTCATATGGCTTTTCAAAATAAAAGAAGATAAATCAAAGAGACGCATCCCCCCGCAGCTGATGCTTGTTTAGAAAGTAGGCGTCGGTCTCACTGCTGATGTTTTGACAGCTGTTTTAAAATGTTGAGTGATGAGAAAATAAACAGGAAGTGGAGTCAAGGGTTGTTTGTTTGTTTTACAAATGAAATGAAAGCAGAGATAAAATAAACAGAGACATGGTTTGATTCATGTTCACTGTACTGATGTGGTTAACCAGTGGTTAATCACCAGTGGTTAACCTAGTGGTTCTTCAATGGTTTTCTGGTCATTAACCTGTGGTTCTCTCTGTTTCCATGGAGACGGATTTGGAACCTTTAAGAAATTAATTTTCCCCTAATTTTGTTGAGACGCAATATTTAAGAAAATAAAAGTGTTTTCACCACGTTTCCACACAGATGGAACATTTTAGAACTTTTATTTTTCCCCGTTTCCAAGGAGACGGAACTTTTTGGACATGTAGTTTTCCCCCATTTCCACGGAAACAGAATGTTTAAGAAATGAAATGCACTTTTCATAGTTTATGTTTAATAAATGTTTGACTTAAACTTCATCAATATTTTAAATAATTAGCAATTATATAAATCTAATAATCAACACAGACTGATTAAAAAATGTAGTTTTCCACCATTTCCGTAGAGACAGAACTTTTTTGACAATTTAGTTTTCTCCGTTTCCACGGAGATGGACTTGGAACATTTAAGAAATGTAGTTTTTCCCATTTTCATGGAGACAGACTAATAATCAACACAAACTTTGCACCTCTATGAAAAAAAAAAAAAAAATTTTAAAGTTTGTCTATGAAGCTGGAATTTCCCTGGCGCTCTTGAATGCACCAAACATTTCTCAGTGCAAATGGATGGAGATGTTTCGATAAACAACAATGTATTTAGTAGAACTTACCAGCTGTTCATCCACAGTTTGAAGAGTTTAGAACAGAGAGTGATACAGGTGTCTCCTCCAAACCCATCCTACTGGGAACATCAACCAGGAGCGTGGTTCCAACTGGTGTTTCTCCTCACTGATGGGGGAGGAGAGGAGAAGCAGCTCACAGGACAGTTTCCATTCCACTGGTGTTTCATGTGGTTTTCTGTTCGTCAAATCAACCTCAAAAAGATGGAAAAGAAAATAAAGCAGAATAAAAAAAAAATCTAATGAACCTTACAAAAAAGGTGCAAAATTAAATTAAGCTAAAAATAAATTCAAAATGTTAAAAAAGATGAAAAATTAAAAAAAAAATTAAACCACCTCTAAAAGATGCCAAATAAACTAATGCAAAGACAACAATCAAAACCTCAAAGCGATGCAAAAGAAAATAATGCAAAATACACACATTCAAATCAACCTCCAAAAGATGTAAAATAAAATACACCAAAATAAAAAAAAAAAAAGTTCAAATCAACCTCAAAAGGATGCAACATAGACCCCAGGAAATTACTTCTCTTTCCATTTCTAAGGAGAACAAGATGGAACTTTAAAGAAATGTAGTTTCCCCCTGATTCCAAGGAGACTAAACTTTTTTGGTAAATGTATTTTTCCCCATTTCCATGGGGACGGAACTTTATGAAATGCAGTTTACCCCGTTCAGTTTTAATTGTCCCCGTTTCCATGGAGATGAAAGATAACTGATTTTTTTTTTTTTTAACTCGGCTAATGTCAAGAGGATGTTTTAAAAGGCAGGAATTATTCCATGCTTTTAATCTGAAAGGTTGAAAAGTTTTGTTTACTCTGAGGGATGTAAAAGTGACTTGTTTAAAGGGTTTATGAGGCTGTAATTTTACACCGGTATCAGGATATTAAGCTGCCTTCAGAGAATGTCTGGGCATAAAGAACTTTAAATCCAGAAAATAAATCGGGTTTTTGGGAATAGTTTGTCATATAAGCCAGTCTTACGTAATTTACGTAGAGTCGGTGGGTTATGAAAACCCAACGACAGTGTGTCGAAAATCCCCCGCATGGGGCCCTTTCTGATTACTTACCGGTTAGTTGCTAGAAGGGGGCCCTGACAGACGGCAGATATCAGCGACACAACTTGAAACCCCCGGATACATTACAGTGACACGCCTGGAACCTACGTAATGGGGCCCCACTACTACCTGGATGGGTGCAAAATCTGCTGTAACTACAAGAAAATCATTTGTGGATAGCAGGGACAAAGCATTTGTGTGTAACTGAAGAATGACAAGTGATATGTCTACTGAACAATCCCTGGGATATTTTTCTTTTTCTGTTTCCATTCTCTGCTTATGGCAGATTTTTATGAAGCTCGGCATTTCTTGCAAATTGGCGTGTCGTCAAACTTGTCCGCTTCCACTTTTAGGAACCCAAAAACTCCCATACCACCGACATCACATTTTTTGGGTTAGGATAGAGCGTCTAGCTGTCATTGTCAGCCACCGCCGACATGTTTAGTTCACTCGTGACGCTTGCTAACTGGGAGCCACCCGACCTAGGAGCCGTGCTAGCTAGGAGCTGTGCGGCTACCGCTGCTCCGGCTGTGTTTATATGTGAGGGGGAGGGGGAGGGGTGCTGCAGGAGGGAGACGAAGCATGATGGAAGAACAGGAGCGGATTTTGAAAATACAATTCAACATTTTTCAAGTGGCACTAGATCCTCTTTGCGATATTATCATATGGGCATTTTGAACACGATATTGAAATTAATTTTTTTAATACCACGATTATCGTCAATACCGGTATACCGCGACAGCCCTAGTTCAGATGTGTACGGAAGGATCCAGACCCTTGATCTGGTCCATTTTGCAATCTTCGGGAAGAAATCCGGATCCTGATTTGGGTCCGGTTTCGGATTGTAGGAAAGAACCAAGATCCTGGATCATGTCCGGGTTGGAACTGGAAGGAAAGATCCAGATCCTGGTTTGGGTTTGGTTTGGAATTGAAGAGAAGTATCCAGATCCTGGTTCAGGTAGGGGCAGGAATTATAGGGAAGTATCTAGACCCTGGTTTTGGTCTGGTCTGGAATTGGTAGACAAGGATATAGATCCTGATTTGGGTCCTGGGTGGATCTGGAGGGAAAGATCCAGACCCTGGATCAAGCCCGGGTCAGATATAGAGGAAAAGGATCTAGGCCCGGGTTTGGGTCCAGATTGGAATTGTGGGAAAGGAACGAGGTAGAGCTTCAACTGAGCATTGGTGGTTCAGTGGCAGAGTTATCGCCTCCCAAGTGTGAGGCCTGGGTTCGATTCCTGGCCAATGCAACTTGCCTTTACCAGAATCTTCAGTTTAGGATCAATGACCCTACTCTGGATCCTGGTTTGGGTCCAGGTGGAACTGTAGGGAAAGACTGTACCACACCCCTCGTTCTAGTAGGGAATTATGGGTAATCATCATTCCATCTGCCTGGAAATCCTCTTTAAATTTGACTGAAATCAATTCCTGACTGTCAAATAAACAGATCACATCAACTGTTGTCAAAACTAAAAAGATGAAGTCATTGCTGTTTGTTTGTTTGTTGATTATTTGTTGTCAAGGTGACGAGAGACTGAAGAATCTTCTGGATATTAATCCCTCAGAAATGGATCCTCTTGGCTCTTCCCTCTACTCGCTCTACTCGCTCGTTATTCCCCCTCATATATCTCTTTTTCTCTGGGAGGGTGGGGGAGGGGCTAGAGGGGGCGGGGTCAATGACAGGCAGTCATAGGGTCAACAGATTATCTCCCTAATCCGTCAGTCGGTCCGGGGATGATTCTCACCGTAATTATACTTGTGGCGCCTCAATTAGAACGGGGGGGGGGGGGGGGGGGGGGGGGTGAAGTGTGAAGTGTGTGTGTGTGTGTGTGTGTGTGTGTGGGGGGGGGGGGGGGGGGGGTCCTCCGCCCGTCATATCACTGTGTTGGGGTCAAAGATTAACCGTCCCTAATGGAGAAGACATGATGCTAATTGGGGCGTCAATTAGCTCCCTGTCGGATTATGGGGGGAGGGGATCAAGAGGGGGAGGGGGGTCAGGGGGGGTTCAGGCTCTAGAGATCATTTCATCCCTGATGGCTCCAGCTGGAGGTCAAAGGTTAACGGAAATGATCAGGAACTAAAGACCTGCGCTCCTCACTTACGAGACTCTGCAGCTGATTTTCTCAATGCTTTTAAAATGTACAGCATGTTTTGTTTTAATGTTGGGAAAACTTTTATTTTGAAAAACTTGTGACTCAGAGATGTTTTCTTGTTAATTATGTGGTGAAATTGTGTCAATGTGAGGAGGAGTGAGGATGAAGAGCAGCTGGAAACCAAGATGTGAACAGAAGAGAACATCCTGTCATTCAGTCAGTCAAGCAAGAAAGATAGGAAGTAAACAACCAACCAACGATGTACACAAACCATAACACAACAATGGACCAACCAAAAACTTAACCAACCAACCAACCAACCAACCAAACAAGCCCCCCACCAACCAACCAACCAACCAACCAACCAACCATCCAACCAACCAACCAACCAACCAACCAACCAACCCAGCCACCAACCAACCAACCAACCAACCAACCAACCAACCAACCAACCAACCAACCAACCAACCCAGCCACCAACCAACCAACCAACCAACCAACCAACCAACCAACCAACCAACCAACCAACCCAGCCACCAACCAACCAACCAACCAACCAACCAACCAACCAACCAACCAACCAACCAACCAACCAGCCGAACAACCAACCAACCCGCCAACCAACCAACCAATCAACCAACCAACCAACAAACCAACCAACCAACAAAGTACACAAACAACAAAGCAACAACCAACCTAAAACCAACCAAAGCCGTAACTAATCGAAACAACAACAAACCAACCAACCATAGAAATAACCCTCTAACAAACCAACTAAAGAAGCAACCATCCAGCAAAACACCCTGTATATATGTAAATGATGTGTTTGTCATCTACTCCTTATATGTCTATGTTGTCTGCTCTTTATATGTCTAGCATAGAGTTGTGTGTCTGGAATATTTCATCCAATTTTCAAAAGTGTTTCAAAAGCGCTCAGTAAAGCATGCTTATATCAGATATACCTGGAAACACATGGCACATTTTATTTATATATACTTTATATGTACTATAACAGATTACAGTTACTATATTTGTATCCTAATTACACAACACTATTAAATGTATCTCAAAATAAAAGCATAAAAATCTGCATCTATTCTATCTTTGACTTGTTGCTCAAACTGAAAAAAAATAGTTTGAATCAAATCAATCAAATTTATTTCATATTGTTCCCATCGATCTTTCACAGTTTACACACAAACGCAAACACACACACACACACACACGCACACACACACACACACACACACACACACACACATCAGCTGTCACACACATCAAGCCCTAATCTGTGGAGCAAAGCTGACTTTTCCACATCAAGATGAGCGAGATGTGTGTGTGTGTGTGTGTGTGTGTGTGTGTGTGTGTGTGTGTGTGTGTCTGTTGGGGTATTATCAGCTCTGGAGGAAGATAAGAGCGACGCTGGCAGTCTTCTGTAAGAACAAAAATTATAAAATAAAAGCCCTGAAAGGTCATGGGAGCCGGACTGACAGGTGAGAAGACGCTGAAGGTCACAGAGATTGACGGTTTGAATCCCTCTGATCACTGACGGCTCGCGTCTCGCGCCGTTTGTCTCCGGATTGAGGAAGAAATCTGATCCTTGGTTTAAGAAACTGGTGAGATTATCCACCTTTATTGTTAGGTTTGACCTCCTGAGTGTTTTTTTTTTCTTGTTGTTTTTTTCTTTTTGCAGACAGAATGAAAACAAATAGTTTGAAAAACATAGAGTTTGTTTTTTAAGATCAGATTGTATCAGGATACAGTCAGAGTATATCAGATTGTATTCAGAATATATTAGAAAACAGTCCGATTATATCAGGACATATTCAGATTTTATTGGGATATATTCAGATTATATCAGGATATATTCAGATTATGTCAAGATATATTCAGAATATATCAGGATATATTCATATTTTATTAGGGTATATTCATATTATATCAGGATATATTCAGATTATATCAGGATATATTCAGATTGCAGCAAAAGTTACTCAGATTATACCAGAAACTAGTTTTTTTTCACTAAAATTGGAAAAAAAAACTTCGCGGAAAACGTTTACGACAGTGAGCTTTCACAGGAGATCAGTAGGGGGAGCGCTAAAGCAAAAGTTGCATGGTTCTACTTTAACTTGAAAGAAATGTGTAATTCCCGGTGAAATTTCGTACTCGATCTTTCAGTTTGCACGCCCCCAGTTTACTACTAGCTATATTATCGAGAGAAAAAAAAAGCTTGTGGTGTCGTTGCCCTTCTCTACACCTCCTTTTCTTGTTAAGGCCCTGTCTGTCCACTTGCTTGTTTCATCGACTTTTTGTTTCTTCCACTTTTTTGTGGGGGGGAAAAAAATAATAAAACAAAAAATTGGTTCTGGTTTGGTTTGGTGTCGGCCTCTGTGTTGGTTGTCGGCTCTGTTTTGGTGCTGTTTACATCGTGGTTTGTGATTGTTTTCTGTTGCATGTGGTGTGTTTTGTGAATTTGGATATATGTTTTGCTGTCGTCCAACCCCCACCCCCCCACCACCCTCCTTACCCCGTTCCCCCTCTCTTTATCTCTCTCTCTCTTTCTCTGTCTCTCGCTCTCTGAGCGTTTCCGTCCCGGTCCTGTCCGGCAGCCATGTCGTATGCCAGTTTCAAGTAAAGGCAGCAGCAGGAGGAGATTCAGTCTCTTCCTGCTGATAACATTAAAACCTGTTCGGACAGTAAAAGGCTACAATCATACAAAATTACACGCCCCAGCGGCCCAACAGGATAAGGGAAAATAAATAATGAATAAATAAATAAATAAATAACTTGAAAGAAATGACAAAAAGCCCTGCAGTCACTATTACATTACTACTACCACCACTAATTTTACTACTACTACTACTACTGCTACTACTACTACTTCAATTACTGCTCCCACCACTATAACTACCATTACTATTGCTACTGTTACTACTACTAGCATCACTACTACCACTACTAATTTTACTACTACTCCTACTACTGCTGCTAGTACTACTGCTACTACTGTTACCACCACTATTACCATACTAATATTATCATTACCATTACCAGCATGATCTAAGCTACCATTACTACTACCACTAGTAATACTACTACTTGTACTTCCACCACACTCTGCACTTCCACCACCACTACTATCACTACCATTAATACTAGTATTACTAGTATTACTAGTATTACTAGCACTGCTCTCCCTCCTCTGCTGGTCTCCAGTGTTTCACCGCTCAGCCTTCCTTTAATGTGTCTCCAGCTCACTGATCAAAACACTCCTACCTCCCACACACACACACACACACACACACACACACACACACACACTTCTTTCCTCTAATCACACCCTTTGATTTCTCGTTCTCTCCCTCGAAGCTTTCTGTATTGATCGATCAATCAGCGCCTCTTCTTCTCTGCTTCTGAAGTGTTTCTCAATCATCACCGCACTCCGTTTGCAGCTTCGCTTCGTGTTTGGAGAAAATATTAAAGAAATGTAATGACGAGATGGGGAGCCCAGATGTTTCTGGAGTCAGGACTTGTTTTAATTAGAGATCTGAGCTTGTTCAAACTGGATTCTTCATTTTTAATAAGTGGTTCAGGCTGACAGGCTGGAGAAGAAATATGAAGTTAGTGAAAAAAGAATCTTTTCAAAATGCTTGTTTTGAGTTCTCGTTTGATTTCTATATGTCTGTGTTTATACTGTCTTTATTTTATTTGTTTATTTTACTTTATTTAATTGATAATTATGAATTTACTTCATTTCTTTTATTAATTTAAAAATGCACAAATTCCTGTGTTGTTTTTATCATTACTTATTATATATTTGTTAATAAATAATTAAATATTTTTAAATGTTTTTACATGTTTTCCTAATGAAAAGTTATTTTATAGCTTTTTTTAATGTTTAAATATTTAAAAGACCAAACCTAAAGAATTGGAACTCTCTATATTTGAAAGAGAAATAAGCCAGAAACTTATTAAAAAAAAAATCAAAATCATTTTCATTGTTCACCTGTCTCCATCTAAGCTTATTAAAAATAGATTGATCATTTTTAAGTGGTGCATTTGAAGTGGTTCAAACTCACAGGCTGGAAAATAAATGATTTTAGTGCCAGAGAATCTCATTTTCTACGATTAATTTTTGTCAAGCTTGTTAACTGATTGGTCTGAGTTCTGCTTTGCTTTCTGTCCAATAAATAAATAATAATACTGACCCTAGATGGTGTTGCTTTAACTCCCAGTAACACTGTGAGGAACCTGGGAGTGATCTTTGACCTGGACTGATCCTTTAACTCCCACATTAAACAGGTCTGCAGGACCCCCTTCTGTCACCTGCGTAATATTTCTAAAATCAGGAACATGCTGACTCAAAGCGATGCTGAGAAATTAATCCATGCATTTGTTACCTCCAGAGTAGACTACTGTAATTCCTTGTTATCAGGAGGCCCCAATACTTGCCTAAAAAGTCTCCAGCTCATTCAAAATGCTGCAGCAAGAGTTCTCACAAGAACCAGTAGGAGAGATCACAATATTACGGTGTGTTTCCACCGGACGCGTTTAACACGTTTAACGCGACTGCATTCGCACGACAAATGACACCGTGCCACGCTAGACGCCCGAGTTTTGTTGCTGGTATGTGAATTCAGTCATGCGACGCGTCACGCTGGTACAAATATACAACACAAAACATCCTGCAGAAACATCACAGCCTCCTCATCACCGTCTCCTGCACAGCAGCAGTGGACAGGATTCTTCTGTTTGTCCCACAGTCCTGTGTGCACCCGGCTGTGTGTGTGTGTGTGTGTGTGTGTGTGTGTGTGTGTGTGTGTGTGTGTGTGTTCTTGTATTTCTATCCTTGTCGGGGCCAAATGTCCCCACAAGGATAGCAAAACGTGGAACGACGTGCCTTGTGGGGACCTTTTTCGGTCCTAAGTAGGAGAAACAGTGTTTTCTTGACCATGTTGTTGTTACTGAAAAAAGTAAAAGTGCAAAAACATTTCTTTAGGGTTAGGCTTTGTTGTGGTGTGGGTTAGGGTTAGGGTAAGGGTCAGGGTTAGGGGCTAGACATGAATGGGAGTCAATGGACGGTCCCCACGAGGATAGAAATACGAGACTGTGCGCATGCGGGTGTGTGTGTCAGCGTGAGTGAGTGGGTGTAAGTGTTGGGTTGGGGTGGGGGGAGTGAGGTGGGAGAGGACAGGGTGGGAGGGGTGGGTCGGGGGGTGGACGCGGGGGGGGGGGGGGGGGGGGGGGGGGGGGGGGGTTGAGGCCCTGGATCTCGTGGTGCGTGGCCGGAGCGCTGGGGCTCTTGGGCCTTGGGCTCTCGGCCCTGCGGGGTGGACCGGCTCCTGCCGGTCGTGGCTCCGTGGGGCCCGGGCCCCGGGACCGCTGGTGTCCCCGGCCGGGGCTTTCCTCTGCCCCATTTCTGAACTGGAGCGTGGGCGTCTGCCTGGGGGAGCGGCTTGGATCCGGGCTCTTTGATGACCGCCGGCTGTCTGGGCTCTGAGGGCCTCTCTGGCCTGCTTCTGGCCTTCTCAGGGGTCAGAGGTCATATATGCATGATCACTATCACCATCACTATCACCATCATATTCACATGATCACGTTGATCTTTAATCACTCTTCACATACTGGGTTACCTTGTCTTCTTGTGGTGGTTACAATAATGGTGATCTGTAGTAGAGTTTACTACTAGTTACTACTAGTTACCAGTCTGTTCACTACTACGGTTCATCAGGGGGGAAAAAAGAAAAAGTAAAAAAAATTATACAAATGTATGGTTCTGTCAGTTTTTGTGTTGGTTGTCGGCTCTGTTTTGGTGTTGTCTAGATTGGGGTTTGGGATGGTTTTTGGTTGCGTGTGGTACGTTGACAACACTGTTTTGCATTTGTTGTGAATTTGTACATAGGTTGTGCGCCCCCCCCCCCCCCCCCCCCCCCCGTTCTCCCTCTCTTTATTTTTCTCTCTTTTCTTTCTCTCGCTCTCTGAGCGTTTCCGTCCCGGTCCTGTCCAGCAGCCATGCCGGATGCCAGCTTTAAATAAAGGCAGCAGCAGGAGGAGATTAATTCTCGTCCTGCTGCTAACATTAAAATCTGTTCAGATAGTAAAAGGCTATAATCATACAATATTGCACGCCCCAGCTGCTGAACAGGACAAGGGGAAAAAAAAAAAAGAAAAGTTCAATTATTTCAACTCGAGCGATGAGCGACGAGTGATGAAGCGGCGGGCTTCGGGTGGTGAGCGGCGAGCGGTGGGTGGGGCCGACTGGCAGTGCAAGTCGAAGGGCGCGCGGATTTTTCACTGGAAACGCTCGCCACCAGCCACCTGCGATGTCATCGCTCGCCACCAGCCGCCTGCGATGTCATCGCTCGCCGTCCGCCGCTCAAGATTGAGCGACAATCGCGTCATTACATTGACTTTGTATATAATCTCATTGCACGGAAAATTTGCGTCGTGTCCGGTGGAAAAACACCGTTAGCTTACCTTCACTGGCTTCCTGATAAATCTAGAACAGAATTTAAAATCCTCCTCTTAACCTATAAAGCCCTGAACAACCAGGAACCATCATATCTTAAAGAGCTATTAGTCCCATACTGTCCCAGGAGAACACTTCGTTCTCAGAGTGCTGGTCTGCTGGAGGTTCCTAGGTTCTCAAAAAGTAGAACAGGAAGTAGAGCCTTTAGCTATCAGGCTCTTGTTATGTGGAACCAGCTCCCAGTGTCTGTAAGGGTGGCTGACTCAGTCTCTGCTTTTAAGACTAGGCTTAAGACCTTTCTATTCAGTACAGCTTACAGTTAGTGGTCACGTCCTCTCTCTCTCTCTCAACTATTATGTAACTGTTCTGTAAGGTGATGTTGGGAAAATGAGTCGTGGATTTATTGTATAAATCTGTGAACCTGTGTCCACTTCAATGGAAATAAAATGATCTCTCCCCCTCTCTCTCTCTTTCCACTGTGGGAGACCAAAAGGTCAGAACACCAAAACCCTGGACCAAGAGGCTGTCTCTTAGGTGGACTAGAGTCATGCTTGAGGGATCGCAGACAGAACATCAATCAGCTGATCCATTGAGACAGCCTGGATCCAATGGGTGCAATTCTAATTGGGCATCAATCAAAACAGCTGCTCCACTGATTAATCGAGGTAACCCGGACCCAGTGGGTGTAAGGTTCTACTGAACCTCGGGTTCCTACCATGTGGAACCGGCTCCCAGTTCTGATCCTTCTCTCGTTTCAATGTAATTTCATTGTATTGCTACATATCGATGATTGTTCCTCTTGTAACCTATGTCCCCTGTGTTTATATTTGAATTGTATGTAGATACTGTAGTGTTATGATAATAGGGACAAAGGAACCTTTGATGAGGAGAAACCGGACCCAGTGGGTGTAAGCGTTTACTGAACCCCGGGCTCCTACCATGTGGAACCGGCTCCCAGTTCTGCTCCTTCTCTCGTTTCAATGTAATTTCATTGTGCTACTGTAATTTCATTGTATTGCTACATGTCATTGATGATTGTTCCTCTTGTAACCTATGTACCCTGTGTTTTATATATGAATCGTATGTAGATACAAGAACCTGGCTGTCCTATCTCCTTCTCTTTCTGTCCCCTCACCCCAACCGGAACAGCAGAAAGCCGCCACCTCCGAGCCTGGTTGTGCAAAGGTTTCTTCCTGTTTCAAGAGAGTTTTTCCTTTCCACAGTCGCTTATGCTGCTCATGTGGATCTGTTGGGTTTCTCTGTAAAAGTGTCTAGAAACGACCATGTTGTAATTGGCACGTCATAAATAAAGCTCAATTGAATTGAATTGAATTGAAATAAATAAAGCACAAAAAAGGGGAAAACAGACCATAAAGATCACAATTTAATGTTAATTTTTTGGGGGGATTTTTTGAATAATTAAAAAAAATATTAAAAGTTAAACCGACACTAAGGAACTTTTCAACCTTAATAAAACATTTTAATATCTTTTGTGATGATACATCGATTTACAACTAGTTGAATGACCCCTCTGTCATGGGCTGAGGGCGTCAGTATTGCTTTCACTTGGACTAAGCAACTGTGAGGAGGGTGGTAGGAACCCTGCGCGCTGAAAAACTCCAAATGCGCGGACTGCTTTACGGCACGCGTCACATCATGACATAACATTGTTTAGCCACCATTAGATTCATTACCTCGTCGCTATTCATCCTTCACACAGCCACTGGAAACAAATGAAGGCGAGTTCAGTCCGACAGCACGCCACCGGGAGCAGCATTTTACGACGTCACGCGCTAGTCCTCATGGGAACTGTAGTATTCCTTCAGGCAAAACACTACCGCTTTTGTCCACTGGCGCCGCCAAAATCAACGAAAACTGAAAGTTCCTTAGTGTTGCTTTAATTGATATGTTTTTGAATTTTTTTTTAAAATATTTTAAAAACCAGCACAACCCAGAAAGTTAGAACTCTAAAAACCTGTATGTTCTTTCAAGGAGCAACTATGAAAAAAAAGTCTAATTGTTTTATAAATTATTAATAATTTAAATATTGATATATTTATTTTATTTTTTAAAATAACTACACTAATAGTACTTAAGAGCATTCTATTTTTTCACCTGTTTGAATCAATATTGTCCTGTAGTCCATCACTACTTCCTGGTTCCTGTAACCATCATGACTTCCCGGTTCCTGTTGTCCATCAATGCTTCCTGGCTTCTGTAGTCCATCACTACTTCCTGGTTCCTGTAACCATCATGACTTCCTGGTTCCTGTAGTCCATCACTACTTCCCAACTATTCGAAAACAGCTCCATCATCTCCTTGTCAATGGAGATGCAAAAAACACCACTTTTTGAAAAGACTTTAACTGCTTCACCATGGAACAGATGCAACCAGCCAACATTCTGACTGCAACTCATAACTGTGAACACTGTTAAACTGAATCAGATTAAAGTGTTCAAATAACTTAGCTAGATCAGATTGAAGTGGTTCTATCGTTTAATAGATTCAATGAGATTGAAGTGTTTATATGGGTTGATTTAACCATATTGAAGTGTGGAAATAGTTTAATTTAATCAGATTGTAATGTTTGTATAGTTTAATAAAATCATAATGAAATGTTTATATGGTTTAATTAAATCAGATTGAAGTGTTTATACAGTTTAATTAAACCATATTGAAGTGTATAAATAGTTTCATTTAATCAGCTTGAAGTGTTTTTTAGGGTTATGTGTTATCTAATTAAAGTGTTTATATGTTACATGCAAACAGATCAAAGTGGTTGTATGGTTTACATTAATCATTTTAAATTGTTTATATAGTTTACATTTAATCAGAGTGAAGTGTTTATTTAGTTTAATTAAACCAGATTGAAGTGTTTATATAGTTGTATTTAATCAGATTGAAGCGTTAGATTATGTGTTATCTAATTGAAGCATTTATGTGGTTAAATGTAATCAGATCAAAGTGTTCATATAGATATGTGTAATCTAGTTAAAGTGTTTATATGATTTACCTTAATCAAATTAAATTGTTTATATAGTTTACATTTAATCAGATTGAAGTGTTTATATGCTTTCATGTAATCAGATTACATTGGTCAATGTAACCTAATGCAATGTCTTGCAGTTGTATCAACATATTGTCCTGTAAACACACACAGCTTACAGCACGGCCTCAAATACACACACACACACACACACACACACACACACACCTGTCACACACACACCCATCACCCCCACTCCCCCTCTGGCGGACATCAGCGTCCCGTGAGTCCGTTCTCCTCGCCACTGCCGCCGCTAATAACCGCTATAATCGACGTCCCCCTCCCCCGAGTCTGATGATGTTTTCAGTATTTATACTTCCAGACAGCTTGGTTCATAACCCCCCCACCCCCCGCCGTTCCTCACTCCAGTAAATTAATTCTGACCCGCCGCTGCTGTACATCACGCCGTGACCGGGTTTTTTTTTTTTTCTGGATCCGCCGCCGTAGAGAGCGGTTTATCGATCCTCCACAGTGGAGGTTTTAATAAGCGCTCTGCATAACAAGTGTTTTACTGCGGGATAAATCAGGGGGGCGGACGGCGGCCGTCACACTGACAAGTACACTGCGAGCCAGGAGACGGGGGGGTGGGGGGGTGGGGGGTGGGGGGCATGAACAAGATGGAGGCTTCGACTATGGCTAGATGAACTATACAATGTTTTCATTTTTTGCAATGGTCCCAAATTTTCCTTCTTTTTTTAATTTGTGATTTTGAAGAAATCGGAAAATACTATAGGTCACTTAATTATATCTATTTTTTTAATGATTTATTTATTTATTTATTTATTTATTTATTTATTTATTTGTAGGTGTTTTTTGCTGGGTTTTTTTGGTTTGGTTTTTTAAGAAAACTAAAGAACTATTTGGGAACACTTATTATTTTAATTAACTATTGTTTAATTTAATTTCATATTATCATTTAAACATATCCAAATATTATTTTTTTATTTAGTTGACCAATTATTTTTTTTATTACATTTTTCCAAATACCCATTCTTATTTTGCAAAAACATTTTTGATATTTTCAAAAATTTCCTTTTTTTACTTTGATTTATTTAATTTATTTGTTCTTTTGGTCGTGTTTCTAAATTCCCCAACTTTATGATTAATTGCCAATAATAAAGTCAATATTTCTACAGCTCTTCATTAATTAAGCGCTGTCAAAACGGACAGACCGAATTTTCTTTCAAAATAAAGTACCACTGATCGCATCTGTGTTGACTTTCAAACTGTCAAAATAAAGCTGACTTTCCTCAGTTATGTAATTTATCACAATTTAAAAAAATATATTTTGCAACATGAATTGATCACAATTAATATGACTAACTCTAACAGCCCTGGAGCATCACAATAATGTGTCCTGCAGGAGGAATTCAGTCAGCCTTGGGAGGGAGGAGGGCGAGGTTGGGGGGGGTGAGGGTCGTGGGGGGTGCGGGGTGCGGGGGGGGGGGGGGGGGGGGGGCGGTTGTTAGGACACTGAGTGAGATTGATGGCCGGAGAAATGGGTGGTGAGGGGCGGGGTGGGGTGGTTGGGGGGGGTCTAGTTCCATCCATGTCCTGTTACTGCTCCAGGTCTCCAGAGTTCAGTCCAGCCACAATAATATCACTTTGTGTCAGACATGAGTGAAAGCCCCCCTCCACACACACACACACACACACGCACGCTCAGTCTTGTATTTCTATCCTTGTGGGGACCGTCCATTGACTCCCATTCATGTCTAGCCCCTAACCCTGACCCTTACCCTAACCCTAACCCACACCACAACAAAGCCTAACCCTAAAGAAATGTTTTTGCACTTTTACTTTTTTCAGTAACAACAACATGGTCAAGAAAACACTGTTTCTCCTACTTAGGACCGGAAAAAGGTCCCCACAAGGCACGTCGTTCCACGTTTTGCTATCCTTGTGGGGACATTTGGCCCCGACAAGGATAGAAATACAAGAACGCACGCCCACACACACACACACACTCACACACACACACTCACACTCCAGGAGGGCGGTTGATTGATGTCTGCTGTAACTGCAGCTTCTTCTTCCCAGTCTGGAGGAAAAGCTGCAGGTTGGAAACAGAGGAACAGCCACTGTGACTGTACTGCGGTTACCGGGGCGACTGAGCAGAACCTCATGAGGGCTTATCTAGAACAGTTGTAGATCCATGTTCCATCTGTCTGGAATATACTGTAGCTACATGTAAAAAAAAACCCCAAAAAAGAATAACTTACTACTTTCAGTAAAGTATTGTATTCACAAGGCAAAGCTGTGTAAATGACGTCTGTTTCCATGAAAATGGAAGAAACACTGAAAATAACATCTGTTTCAAAAGAAACGAGAGAAACAAAGAATAACATCTGTTTCCATGGAAACGGGACAAACACTGAGAATAACATCTGTTTCTAAGGAAACGGGAGAAACACTGAGAATAACATCTGTTTCCATGGAAATGGAAGAAACACTGAAAATAACATCTGTTTCCAAGGAAACGGGAGAAACAGAATAATGGAGTCAAAAACTGGGTTTGATGTTATTAGAACTTAAATCGAACGTCTTGTTCAGTGTTCTCCTGTTTTCTTTGAAGATGGAACTTCTTCTTCCAGGTTCTTATATCTTGTTTGAAAGCGGAACCAAAACACGGTGTTCTTCCCTTATCTTACTTCTTGTTTGAAGATGGAACCTAAAATACCAAGGTCTTCTTCTGTGTTCTTATGATTTATTTTGAAGACGGAACGTTCCACATCGTGTTCTAATGTCTTGTTTGATAACATAACAAAAAAACCCTGTTTTGTTGCCTGTTCCACAGCAGAATGTCTTGTTTCTGGTTCTTACTTCTTGTTTCACAACAGAACCCAAAACACTGACATCTTCTTCTGTGTTCTTTTGTCTTGATTGAAGGTGGAACAGAAAAAAACCTGACGTTTTGTTCCGGGTTCTTGCATCTTGTTTTCAGACGGACCATCTTGTTCCTTGTTCTCATTTCTTAATTTGACTCGAGAACCTAAAAATCTTCCATCTTGCTTCATTTGATTGAACATCTTTGATCTCTAAGTTCTCTAAGTTCTCCTCCAGAATTGATGATGTCATGATGGGAAAACTGATGATGTGTGTGTGTGTGTGTGTGTGTGTGTGTGTGTGTTTGATTAGAGGGATCAGAATTTTGTACTTTTTTGTATATGACCGATTTTACTGTTCAGCACACTTTGTGCTGTTTTTATGAATATGAAAAGTGCGCAATAAAGTTTGATTGATTGATTGATTGATTGATTGATTGATTGATTGATTGATTGATTGAGTGATTGATTGATTGGAGGAACCATTTGAGAACCAGACTGGAGGAACCTTCAGTGGGACCAGTGAGAGGGGTTTCCTGTATCAACCAATCAGAGTGGAGGAAGGAGGAGCTACAGAGCTATGGTTGGTGTTGGCTTTAGGTTTCAGACTGGGTTGGTGGTTGTGTTTAAATCTAAGGTTGGGGTTGGGGGTCATGGCTGGGGGTTGGCTTTAGGGTTCAGGTAATGGATTGGGGTCATAGTTGGGTTTAGGACTGTGGGTTGGGTTGGGGGTCATTGTTGGGTTTTGAGGTTGTGGTTGGGGTTCGGTCTTAGTTTAGGTGTATGGTTGGGTTTGGGGGTCACAGTAAGATTTAGGGTTGGGATCATGGTTGGGTTTAGGTCTCAGGTTGGATTTAGGTCCAAGGTTGGGTTTGAGGTCACGTTTGGTTTAGGCTTTAGGGATGGGGACATGGTTTGGTTTCCATCTTGGCTTGGATTTGGGGTCATGGTTGGGTTTAGTGTTTATGGTTGGGGTCATGGATTGGGGTCATACTTGGGTTTAGGTCTTAGGTTGGTTTAGGGTCATGGTTGGGGGTTGGCTTTAGGGTTGGGGTCATGGATTGGGGTTATGATTGGGCTACGATCCAGGGTTTGGGTTGGGGCCTTGGTTCAATTAAGGTTCAAGGTTGGGCATTGGGATCGTGGTTTGTGTTGGTCTTGGGTTGGATTTGGGGTCATTGTTGGGTTTAGGGTTTAGGCAATTAATTGGGGTCATTATTGGGTTCTTGATCTCAGGTTTGGGTTGGGTTCATGGTTAGATTTCTAGTCTAGCCGCTCGCTGGATAAACTTGCTCAGAGGTCTCAAACTCTGAGTGACTCTGGAACTGAACCATCTAACCATCATTTAAACACCAAACAGGGTTCAAAGATAAACAAACTACCACTAAGCATTACATCATACATAGCCATATGTCCATAGACCTCTATATAGCTACTAACATGAACCTCTATCATGTGTGTTTAAATTGGGTAGGAACAATGACATCGTTTTTTATTTATTGACTTTGAAAGTTTGACTACAAATTAAAAGTATTCATCAAACTGACAAACCTTTTAAATTTTCTGTTCTACAAAAGTCTTGAGAAACTTTTAATGTGAAATTTCCTTTAAGTGCTTCTTGAATGTGTTCTACATTACTACATCCGAGTGATTCACTGCTGTTTTTCTATAAATGGAAACTTCTTTCATCCTGTTGCCTAGCAACAGTACATTATTTCATTCACAGACTTCAGTCGAAATAGCTGAGAGGTGTTTGTTTTATTTTTATTTTATTTTGAAAAGCTTTTGGTTGAAAGTTTATTTTTCAAAAACAGTTAAGTCCACGTTTTCAAATTATGTTTTCATCCCCGTTTCCATGGCAGCTGTGTCAATTTACAAGTATTGAAAGAAAAGCTTTTTGATAGTGGCTCGAAAATGTGAAACTTTTTAAAAATGTTCCATCACCATGAAAATGGGGAAAATGCCACTTTTCTGAAGTATTTCAATTCTTTTTTTTTTTTTTTTTAAATGTAACTTTTTTGAAAATAATCCAAATGTGTTTCAGTAAAAACAATGGGTACACAAAGTTTTTGAGACTCGCATTTCAGTGAAAATTAGGAAATGCAACTTTAAAAAAAATGCTTTGACTAAATGAAAATGGAAGATAAAAACATGTTTTTTAAAACAGACTAACTCCATCTCTCATAAAATGGGAGGAGAAAACAACTTTTTAACAATGATCCTAATCTATGAAAAAGGAGAGAAAGCTACTTTTTTAAGAAAATTTTTAGACTGAGTTCGTGTGAAAATGGGGGAAACATTTTTAAAACTGTCCGACTTTGTTTCCATGAAAATGGGTGAAAAGCAACTTTTTAAAATCCTCTGTTTCTTAAAAAAATTGGGAAAATCGACTTCTTGAAAACGTTTTCATTCCGTCTCTGTGGTAGCAAGAAAATGCAACTTAAAACTTTAAAACTCTCTGACTCCACAATAATGGGGGGAAGAAAAATGGGATATCAAATGAAAATGGGGAAAAAGCTACTTTTTGAAAATGCTCAGAATGTGCCTCTGTGAAATTTGGTGAAAATACGTGTTTTTAAAAATGATCCAATTCCAGTTCTATGAAAATGGTAGGCAAGGCATTTTTTTTTTTTTTTTTTTTTTGAAAACGCTCCCACTCCATGAACATGGGGGACAAGCAACTTTTTGAAAAAGCTCTGCTTCATCTCTGTGGTAACAAGAAAATGCAACTTTTTAAAATGCTCCAAATTAAAAAGAAACAATAATGTACTTGTATACTTGCTGTGTTTTTTTTTCTATTAAGAAAATAACAATAACTGCTTGATTGACGACTCTATTTTCCGCCTCGTCCCATTGTTGAAAACACTTCTAAAAACCTGCACTTGCTTCGAGGTCGTTCCATTAGCCTCCCGTCACCTCTCCGCTCTATTTATTTATGTCTACGTTTGTCCAGAGCGGCTGTTGAACCGGTGTTCTGCAGTAATCATATGGAGATTTTATTCAAAAGCTCCGCAGCGGCGGCAGGTACTGAACCGACGGCGGCCGGTGTTATGAATAGATTCACAACACCCCCCACCCCCCGTGTCACCGGGAGCTTATCTCGGCGTGGCGGAGGCGCCGCTCGCCGCTCGCCGTCCTCCTGACAGGAATCAGTCAATCCCCAGTAGGGAGATGTCATTTTCTGATCTGCACAGTTTTTCCTTCTTTTTTTTCTCTCTCTCTGTTTCTGTCTTGGGAAAACAGGCGAGTCGAGCCGAGGCGTACGAGACGACCTTCAAGGATGGATGATCCCATGAGATCCATGTAGAAAAGTTTTCTACATGCCTCAGACTGGAGGAAATAGATTAACATGACAGGAACCGGGAAGTAGGGACAAGTTACAGGTACCAAGAAGTAGTGACGGACTACAGGAACCAGGAAGTAGTGATGGAACCAGGAAGTAGTGATGGAAGCAGGGTGTAGTGATCATAGACATATTAAAGAGTACACCCCGCATTGGCCGCTACCAAGAATGGGCGCTGTCGAGAAATGCGGCCGCCATCTTGGTCCGGTTGTCCGCCTCACTCTGCACCGCTGTTTGACCGGAGCAGTGAAGTCTCAGCGCATTAAATGAATCGTAGTTCGCTCAATAGTAAGCATTTTTTTTTTTATCTGCAAATGTCATTCAAAGAGGCATGATAAGAGGCCACAATTTTTGGCGTTTTCAAATGTTTATAATGAATAAAATAATATTTTAGAAGATGCCGGCAGAGCTGTAGATGCCATAGTATAATAATTAATCATGGATATATCCAGGTTTAGAGCTCGGTTCCTACTATGTCTCAAAAATTATTAATAACTGGCGGTTTTAATAGGCTAATTTAATATTTTTAATTATTTTGTTTAGTTTAATTTTATATATCTATTTATCTATTTATATACACATATCAAAAATATAATATAATGTCATATAGAAGCAGACTGTCTGTTTTCAAATGAAGACAAGATAGATAGATAGATAGATAGATAGATAGATAGATAGATAGATAGATAGATAGATAGATAGATAGAGGGAGAGAGAGACAGAGGGAGAGACAATCACAATGATAAGTAATTTATTCCCTGTAACCAGTATAATATTTCCCTTCAACAACGCTAACAGCCTTATTGTGATGCTCCTACTCTTTGGGGGAGATCTGGAAACTTAAAGACTTAGAATACACTTAAAGCATGTTTTCCGTGTTGTCATTTTGCTTGTTTTTCCCTTTTCTTTTGTTTCGTTGTTGTTTTTGCTTTTTTCTACTCATTGTGTGTCTTTTTGTTCTTGTTTTTTGGGGGGTGGGGGTGGGGGGGGTCACCTGTTTGGACGGATTCTCTCTATCATGATCACTGTGAACGCTGGAATCAGTTATTTCTCTTCATCAATGGGGGACAATCTAGATATTCAAGTTCCTGTCCCTGCTTCGTCTATGTTCAACTACTGACCTAATCCATACACAATGAGAGATACATGAGATACCTGGGAATTGCTTTTGATTGTGTTTTTTTGTTTATTTTTTTGTAAGATTTCTCTTTTTTTCTTTTCTTTACTCTTTATTTTTCTTTTTCTATTTTTGTGCTGGATTTTATGTCATCTTCGTATGTACGCCTTTTACATGGTCATTTCTTTTTGTTTTTTCACTTTGAGTTTGTGCAGGAGCGACATTTGTACAAGCTTTTATGTTTTATTTTTCGTTCCCATGCACATACTCATTGTTTTGACTATATGTGCAAAAAAAAAAAAGATGGATGGAATAACGCCATCTTTAAGGCGGACAACCTTGTCCTGTCCTGTGGACGTCCTGCTCTCTGAAGTCTGACTATACAGCACAGATGAGTCTCTTGCTGGGAAATTCTCCCTCCTTAGAGCGATCTCCCACTTCTTCCTCACATTTCAAGAGGCACCCAGCTGCTCTTGTGTGCACATTTCTGTCTTTTGGAAATATGCAAAATGAAACAGGAGATCAACACAAAATAATCTTAAAAAGAGCTCACTTTCTACTTCTTTCATTCTATTTTATTCCTTAAAGTTTCTTAGAACCTCTCATTCTCTTTTTTCAAGTTAATGCAAATTTGTTCCTAAAAGTTCCTATACTTGTTAATGAGCAAGCTGTTTGCAAATGACTCTACAGTCAGGTGTGATGTTGAAAAAACATTGAATCCTATTTGTGAAAAGTTATTCCTTGAACCCTGCTCGCTACCGTCCCACACACAGGTGTCACACACACTGCTCCGGCTGAATCCCCATACGAACGACTGGAGCGTCTGCGCCTCTCGACCGGACCAAGATGGTGGCCGTATTTCTCGTTGCTGGTGGCCATATTTCTCGTTGTGCAGCGCCCCAAGCGGGGTCTACTCTTTATTATGTCTATGGTAGTGATGGGATAGAGGAAAAAGGAAGTAATGATGGAAAACAGGAAACAGGAAGTAATGATGGAAAACAGGAACCAGGAAGTAGTCTTGAGCCTTCATGGTTGGTTTGTCAGTTGGTTACTTTTTCTGTTGGTTGGGTTGGTTACTATTTTAGTTTGTTAGTGTCGTGTTTTTAAAAGTAACACAGGAGGCAATAAATCAGCTGCACAAACGATGTCTTCTCTAACTCAGTTTTCTCTTTATTTCTTCCGTTCTTCTCTTGACTCTACAAAACAGTTCCACAACACTCCCATGCCCACAGCGCCCCCACATGGTAACATAACATAACTCAAGAACTCTCACAGCAATAAAGAATCAACATACCAGAACACCACATCTCCCCTTTCTAGAGAACAAAGGGTAGACTGCCTTTGTCTCATCAGACCTTAGAGGATTATTCTGCCTCTTTTGAAGAAAGGTCTGTTCCTATCCAAATCCTGAGCATAAGAAAACAGTAAACCAAACTCTTTAGCGGTTTTCCAATCAAATGTAATCAAACAATTACTGTTTCTCAAATTTTCACGTTTTAAAATAAAAGTGTTTAAACTGCCCCCTATAGTAGTAACATAAAATGTCCATAACATAAAATAATATAGGGGCTTCTTTCATTTTCTTCTGAAGGCTCAGTACTGTCCATTATGATGCATGTTAGTTTATAAGTTAAGCCTCTTGGGTTTAACGATGACTCTCCCAGACCTGGTTCTGGGAAGAGGATTCTCTGCAGGTGAAACTTGGGTTACCACGGCAGGTGACCAGGATGCCTGTGGTGGAGACCGTTCTGGCTCCTGCTGTGGCGGCAGTGAATCTCTGTTGTGAGCAGTTGGTTGTAGCGGTATTAGGTGCTGACGGTTTCGCCTCACCACACCCTGAGGTAAATCCACCAAGTATGACCTTGGAGTGGCGTGGTGCTGGAGTATAGTTCCAGATACTTTGGCGTTGGTTTCCCATATCCGCTGACCTGGTGGTAAGTCACTGAGAGCTTGTGCACGGTGGCGCCTGTTGTAGTTCCCAGCATTTTCCAACCTCCTCTCCTTTTCCTTACTGGTGAATGTGACACTGTCAGGCAGTGCAGGTTCCAGCTGAGAGGGAAGAGTCGGCACCGTAGTACGAAGACGTCGACCCATGAGGAGCTCAGCCGGACTGTATCCATTCTGAAGAGGTGTGGCTCTATATGAGAGAAGAGCCAGGTAGGGGTCAGCTGACTTTTTCAGGAGATTTTTCACAGTCTGGACCGCCCGTTCTGCTTCACCATTACTCTGCGGAAATCCTGGGCTGCTTGTGATGTGTCTGAACCCGTATGAAGCTGCAAAGGAAGCAAAAGCTTGCCCAGAAAACTGTGGCCCATTATCCGACATCAGGATCTCTGGGATGCCATGGCGAGCGAAGATTGACTTCAGATGAGCAATGACGTCAGTGGACTTGGTGTGAGACAAGTGGGCAATCTCCACATACCTGGAGAAGTAATCGACGATGAGCAAGTATGTTTTACTCCCAGGACAAACAGATCTGTTCCCACCTTTTGCCATGGTCTTTCGGGGCACTCTGATGGCATAAGTGGCTCTTTGGGATTGTGACGCTCCTGTATGCACGTCCTGCAGTTAAGCACCATGTCGTTCACTTGCTGGCTGAGTCCCGGCCACCACACAGATTGACGTGCACGTGCTTTACACTTCACTACACCAAGATGTCCTTCATGTAGTTTCTCAAGAACATCATTCCGCATTGCAGAAGGTATTACAAGCCGTGTGTCTTTTAGCAGTAAGCCGTCTTTCACTGTGAGTGTGGATCGCTCAGGCCAGTAGTTCTTCAGCACTGGTTCCTGTTTTGCATGTGCTGGCCATCCTTCTGTGCACAGTGTCATGATGCGTGAGCAGACGCTGTCGGCTTTCAGCTGCTCTTTCAGATTTTCTATGCATGGTGGGCTGACAGGTAGGCTTTGAATGACACAGTCCACATAAATGTTGGTGCTTTCCATCAACTCCTGCTCATCAGTGGACATGTGTGTTTTTACAGGTGAGCGTGAAAGTGTATCTGCTGTACACAGTGATTTTCCTGGTACATGCTCGATGGAGTATGAATAACGCATCAGTCTCATCCTGAAGCGCTGTATTCTCGGTGGCAAAAGATCCAATGCTTGAACTCCCAGCAGGCTGAGAAGGGGTTTGTGGTCGGTCTCCAAACAAAAATGTTTTCCTATGAGGAAATCACGGAACCGCTCGCAGGCCCATGTGAGGCCCAGTGCCTCCTTCTCAACTTGTGCATACCGTTGCTCAGTTGGTGTGAGTGACCGAGAAGCATAAGCCACAGGCTTCCATTCTTTCTCCCACCTCTGGAGAAGAACACCCCCTAAACCATAAGATGATGCATCAGCAGAAACTTTGGTGTCTCTGCCTGGGTCATACATGGCGAGCACAGGTGGAGAGGAGAGAGCTTTCTTTAAAGATGCAAATGCAGCTGCCTGGTCCACATCCCAGACCCAGCAGTTCTTCTTCGAGAGAAGGTCACGGAGCGGTTTGTCTTTTTCCGCTAGCTGAGGGATGAACTTTCCCAGCTGGTTGACCATGCCCAGAAAACTCCTCAACTCGCTCACATTTGTGGGTGCTGTCATGTCTGTGATGGCTTCTGTCTTTCTTGGGTCGGGACGGATGCCTGCGGTTGTGATGATATGACCCAGGAAGGCTATCTCGCTCTTGGAGAGTTCACATTTATCCACATTCAATGTGATGCCTGCTTTTTGCAATCTTTGCAGCACAGCATGGAGTCGAGTGTCATGCTCTTCCTGGTCCCGCCCCCACACCAACAGATCATCAATGTGGCAGACCACACCTTCGAGCCCCTCTGTGACCTCTGCCATCCTGCACTGGAAATGTTCGGGCGCAGAGGCGATGCCGAATGGAAGACGGTTAAAGTGGAACCGGCCAAATGGTGTTATGAACGTAGTGTACTTGGCTGATTCTTGTGTCAGTGGAATTTGCCAGAACCCCATGTTGGCATCCAATTTGCTGAACACTTTTGCTCCTGTAAGCGTTCCCAGGCTCTGATCCACTGACGGCAGGATGAACTTTTCACGGCACACATACTTATTCAAACCTGTCAGATCCACACACAGCCGCACCTTTTTACTGTCCTTTTTAGGCACGACCACCATGCCGGCACACCAATCCGTCGGCTCTTCCACCCGACTGATTACGCCCAGAGCTTCCATGCGCTGGAGTTCCTTTTTAACTTCACCCACCAAAGGGAGAGGAATCCTCCTGGGGGTTTTCACTGAATGTGGCACAGCACCTGGTTTGAGCTTGATTGTGTAAGGCTGCTTTAGCATGCCTAGCCCACTGCACAGCTTAGGGTAGCTTGTCTTAAGGGTCTCCATGTCAATGCTGTCGACACGGATGAGCAAGCCAAGGGCTTTGATGGCTGGCAACCCAAGCAAGGCTGTGCTCAGGTTTTTTGACCACATACCACCTTCTCCATGGTCTGCTTGGAACCTTTCCTAAGCACCAAATCGGTGAACCCCGACACCTCCAGAGGAATCCGTCCTGGGCCAAACAAAGGTTTTTCAGGTCTTTTGAGAACCACCTGTTGTGTGTTGGAAAAGATGTTGTTAAACTCTGTCTGTGACACAGCGGTGACATCTGCTCCAGTGTCAAGTTTGAAGGTGATATTTTTGTCCATTATTTCTATGTCAGCAGTCCATGTATTAGCATCTGACGTCACAGAACCCAGAAAGAAGCTTTCCTCCTCTTCCTCTATACCATGCACGGCTTTTCCGGCACGGCACACACGCTGGTAGTGACCCTTTTTCCCACAGCAATGGCACTTGGCATCATTTGCAGGGCACTCATGTTTTGTATGAGGTGTGCCACCACATTTGTAGCATTGGGAGGCTTTCTGGTCTTTGCACTGACTGCTGCGTGGCTTTTGTCCATTACTTTTGAACTTGTGGAATTTTGGTTTTTCCTTTTGCTGTCTGCCTTTGAATACTCTGTCCACAGAACATTCATCCATTTGTTTTACACCACTGGCTTCAGTCCTCAGTGTGCTTTGCTGCTTTTTGACTTCCTCTGATTGCCTTGCAATATTTATGGCTTTTTCCAAATCAAGATCTTTTTCCATCTGCATGCGTTCTGAGAGTCGTGTGTCAGCCAGTCCGACTACTATCCTGTCTCGAATCAACTCATCATGCAATGTCCCATAATTGCAGTGCTCTGCTAATGCATACAGAGCAGTGACGAATGCATCAACAGTCTCATTTGGCTCCTGTTTGCGCATATTAAAGCGTGCACGTTCATAGACAATGTTCTTTTTCACTATGAAGAATGACTGGAAGCCGTCTCTTACTTTAGTGTACTGACACTGGTCTGCTTCACTGAGTTTCAAGCTTCTCAAGACATCATCTGCTTCATCTCCCATACAATAAATCAGATTGTTCACCTGGTTTTCCTCGGAGCTTGCAGATAAGTTGCTTGCTTGACGAAATCTTTCAAATCGTCGTATCCATTTTGTCCATTCGTGAGGCTTGGAAAAGTCAAAGGGGTCCGGTGGCTGAATGCTAAACGTAGCGCTGGGTGTGTTAGCCATCCTGCTAGCTCCTTCCCCACTGTGCTCGTCTTCACTGTCACTCATCTGCTCACCAAAACTCTTCTTTTCCTCCCAGATGGACCGTTTCACAGCACTTCTGACACCATGTCGTGTTTTTAAAAGTAACACAGGAGGCAATAAATCAGCTGCACAAACGATGTCTTCTCTAACTCAGTTTTCTCTTTATTTCTTCCGTTCTTCTCTTGACTCTACAAAACAGTTCCACAACACTCCCATGCCCACAGCGCCCCCACATGGTAACATAACATAACTCAAGAACTCTCACAGCAATAAAGAATCAACATACCAGAACACCACAGTTAGTAGGTTAGTTTGTCGGACAGTTGGTTTCTTACATCTGGCTGTAAATTTGGCTGAATGTTTTGTTGGTTGGGTGGTCAATTTTTCGGTTGGCTGGTCCGTTATATCTGGCTGGTTCGTTGGTTGGTTGATTCATCGGTTACATCTGGTTGTGTCACGGTGCGAGGTGGGAGGACCCACGCACAGGCAGCTAGGCGGGGTTCAAAACTCATTTATTTGCAGGTAACGGGAACGCAGGATACAGGGATGAGCAGAGCTGGGCAGAGCTGAGGCAGGCCAGGACACACAAGCAGAGCAACACAGACAGACCCAAAAAGAGCCGACAAGACTCACCAGGAGAATCAGACTTAAATAGGGGCAGACACAGGTGTGGCACATTAAGAGGTAACGAGGCAGGAGAACATGAGGGCAAACAAACACAAAACAGGGCCCCAGCACCCCCACATGGCTGCAGGGGCACAGGGCATGACAGTACCCCCCTCCTAATGTGCGCCTCCTGGCACACAACGAGGCAACAATCCCGGGCAGAGGAGGGGCGCAGACAGGAGGGGACAGAAACCAGATTCAGACGGGGACGGGAGCAGGACTGAAGTAAAACAGAACAGGAACGGGAACAGGACTGCACACTAAAGCAATAACAGTGATGGGGAAAGGACTCCTCCCTCCCCAAAGGCCATCCAGGAGTGGAGAAGCGGGGGAAACGGTCGCCAAACGATCCGGGAGCGAGTTTTCTTCGCCGGCGGGGCCGGGCAACACAATCCGGGGGTAGGTTAGTCGCTTGGTTGGTTGGTCACTTGGTTGGTTGGTTGCTTGTTTGGTTGGTTGGCTGGTTTGTTGGCTGATTGGTTGGTTGGTTGGTTGGTTGGTTTGTTGGTTGGTTGGTGGGTTCATTTGTTGGTTAGTTACATTACTTAGGGTTACTTAGGTGATTTGTTAGTTGGTTAGCTAAGTCTTAACAGAGCCGGCTGTGTTCACTCACAATTTGCACCTCATACTGAGAGATGCCACATTCCCGTCCCCATTATTGCTACTATTCCTTCCACTGTCCTGCGCCCCCTTGTGGTCTTCTGGCTAAATGAAAACTTTCAATTCAAACACAGTGTGAGACACAACAAGCAGCAGTCCCCCCCCCCCCCCCCCCACACACACACACACACACACCCCCACACCCCCCACTGCTATTTAATATTATAAACAGTCCCCTTAAGTACATCTAATCTTCAGATATAAATAAATAGAGAAACGCACTGCAGAGAACTAATTTACTGCAGCGGATTCTTATTAATCACTGAAAAACAAACATTTTTATTATTTTATTTTCCAGCTTTATCAAGTGTTTACTTACCAACGGCGCTTGTTTGATTCTCAAGAGTCTCTGGTGATGAAAAGACTCCCGGTTAATTGATTGGTAGTTTGAACAATGATGCACAAGCTCCGGTTTAATTACACACACTGTGTGTGTGTGTGTGTGTGTGTGTGTGTTCGCAGGGGGATTGGCTGCTCGGGGCGACACGGCGGGAAACGTTTTATTTTTGTTTTTAAGTACAAAGCACCATACATTTTATTTTTAAATCCCAAAATGCTTGTTAACTTTTAATTTGCTTCAAATCAACATAAAAACCAGCAGATGTAGAATCAAAGCTGAAGTAGAGAACATATGTTTATATTTAGGGATGATAGGGGTGTGTCAAAATAAGAGTATGGCAAGAGGACTTTTTTTTTTAACTACAAGAAGCATTGCACTTTTTTTAATCCCAAAATGCTTGTTAACTTTTAATTTGCCTCAAGAGGAAATCAAATCAGCTCTCTCTATTGTATCAGTCTTTACAGAAAGAAAAGAGAAAACAAAAGTAAAACACACAAAAAAATTTGGTCCCTACCCCACCCCTTTCCCTTGGAAAAAAAAATCAAAATAAATACATTAAAAAATCTTTGATATTTTTTTTCTTTATTGGGATTCTGCAGAAGTAAGGCAAAAAAAATCAATCAAAGAAGAAATAAAAAATAAACTACATGAAATTAAACAAAATTAATTAAAATAAAGTCAAATTAAATTAAATCACACTAAATAAAAAAATGTGACATTATGAAGTTGTCATTCTTCAGTCATGCTGAGTGAAAAGATGTAATCAGTGTGAAAGGTCGTCAAGTTTTATTGAAGGTTTTCAAGGAACCTTCCACAGAGAATCGAATCCTCTTGGGACTTGACCTACAAAACTAAATGAACAAATAAATAAATAAATAAATAAGTAAATTTTTTTTATAATTTTTTTCCCTTGGGATAGGGATATAGGGGTCGGTTGGGACCCCTGTTTTTTTTTTTTTTTATCTTTTTTTCTTTCTTTTGTGTCTTCCTTTGTTTTAATGCCACCTACATAACCCCAATGTACTAATAGTAAATGTAGATGGTATAGGGCTTTGTTGCTTTGTTCTTTATTTTGTTCGCACCCCGTTCCACAAAACAAGATAAGACCACAAGCTGTGGAATCTCAAAAAAAAAAAAAAAAAAAAAAAAAAAGAGAGAGAGAGAGAAAGAGAGAACAGCAGATGTAGAATCAAAGCAAAAGTAGAAAACATATGTTTGCATTTAGGGAAAATAGGAGTGTGTCAAAATAAGAGCGTGACCGGACGGTTTAAATAAGGAGCAATAACCGCAGGAGAGCAGTTATTTTCCTGATGACTGTTTGAAGGCAAACGCCAGAAATAATAAAGCGTTTGGAAGAGAAGCAAAGGAGTTGAGTGTGTCTCATGCAGATACTCCAGGATCACAACAGAATTCTAAAGAGGCAGAGTGAAATGAAGGAAATGCTGATTTTCTTCACAGTGGTTGAAAGACCGACTGCTGCTGGTGCTTTATTCTACACAAAGGTATGAGTTTAATGGAGAATTTAGCAGGTGACATGTGTTAGTGAAATACTAGAAACTACTTCAAATCAGCTTGAAAGGAACATTTTGTTTGGATTCCCAGTCAGACAGGGAACAAAGGCTTTAGCTTTGAAACTATATTAACAGATAGAACAGATGTAGCAGTGAGATGTGGGCTTGTAGCTAAAGGGTCAAGTTAGTGAATGTGGAGTCGATCAGAATATTACAGAGATACAGGAGAAGCAGGTTTATAGCGGGTGTTCTTTCAAATATCTGAGGAGATAAATCAGTAGCTAGAGAGGTAGATAGGAAGGTAGGGAGGAAGGTAGGGAGGGAGGTATGAAGGTAAAAAGGTAGAGAGGTAGGCAGATAGGAAATTAGGTCGGTAGGTTCGTTGATTGGTTGGTAGGTAGGTAGGAAGGTAAGTAGGAAGGTATGAAGGTCGGAAGGTAGGTAGGTAGGTAGGTAGGTAGGTAGGTATGAAGGTAGGTAGGTAGGTAGGTAAGTAGGTAGGTTCGTAGGAAGGTATGAAGGTAGGTAGGTAGGTAGGTAGGTAAGTAGGTAGGTAGGTAGGTAGAGAGGTAGGAAGGTAGGTAAGTAGGAAATTAGGTCAGTGGGCTCGTTGCTTGGTAGGTAGGTAGTAGATAGGTAAGTAGGTAGGTAGTAGGTAGGAAGGTAGGTAGGTAGAAAGGCAGGTAGGGAGGTAGGGAGGTAAGAAGCAGTGTAGGTAGGTAGGTTGGTTGGTAGGTAGGTAGGTAGGTAGGGAGATAGGAAAGTAGGTAGCAAGGTAGGGATGTCGGTAGTAAGGTAAGGAGGTAGGGAGGGAGGAAAGAAGGTAGCTAGTTAGGTGGGTAGGTAGAAAGGTAGGGAGGTAGATACATAGGAAAGTAAGTAGGCAGTGGGTTGGTAGGGAGGTAGCAGTTAATTATTTTGTGATAAATAAGCAGGCCAGTATCTGGGTAGACATGCAGGAAAGTACTAGTCCATGAGTAAGTATGTAGATCAGATAGCTAAGTAAGTAGGTAGTAAGTAGGCAGGTCAGCAAGAAGGTAGGTGGGTGGGCAGTTAATCGGTAATATGGAGGTAGATAGTCGGTAGGTAAATAGTTGGTAGATAGGTAAGTAGGTAGTATGGAGGCAGGTCAGCAGGTATGTTTATTCAAGTCGGTCAGCAGGTAGGCACGTAGTATGTAGACAGGTCAGTAGGTAGGTAGGGTGGTAGGTAGGTAGGTATTTCAGGAGGGAGGGAGGGAGGTAGTTAAAGCAATACTCTGAAGATTTTTGACCCACGCCCTTTCCCTATCACTGACAAAGTTAGACACGCTCATAAATACCTTTTTTGTGTCTGTGTTCCAGTGGCTGATTCCCAGCTGTTAGCATCGTAGTTAGCTTAGCTCAATTGCTGGAAGTCAACAGGAAACAGATCCGGACTGACGAAACTGGACAAAATACTCCTTCCAGTGGTCCAGTGGATGGCGTATAAGCACGTGAAGTAAATCCGAATGGTTATAAAAGCTTTTAAAGAGTGTTTTCTTTTCAATCCGTTAAAATAACGTTTTGATACAAACAGACCTGCGCATGCGCAGTGCTCCGTGGAAGGATGTACCAGAGCACAGCAGTAGAAGCCATATGACTCAGCCGCTGTGCTCCGGTATATCCTTCCGTAGAGCACTATGTTTGTGCAGATCTGTGTGTATCAAAATGTTATTTTAACGAAATCTTTGGAGTATTCCTTTAAGTCGTTATCCAGTAGAAAGGTTGGTAGCAGGTAGATCAATAGATAGTTAGGTAGTTAATAGCAAAGTCATTAGGTAGTATGTAGGCAGGACAAAAGGTAGGTCAGTGGTAGGTAGGTATTTGCAGGTGATTCTGAGTTTCTTCTTCAAGAGAAGTAGAGGGGTTGAGCGTGTCTCATGTAGATACTTCAGGATCACAACAGAATTCTAAACAGGCAGAGTGAAATGAAGGAAATGCTGTTTTTCTTCACAGAGGCTGAAAGAGCGACTGCCGGTGGTGCTTTACTCTATACAAATGTTCCCTGTCAGAAAGGGAACAAAGGGTTTTAGCTTGAAACTATATTAACACCGAGAACATCTGTAGCAGTGAGATGTGGTTCTATAGCTAAAGGGTCAAGTTACCGAATGTGGAGCCGTTCAGAACATCAGAGAGATAAAAAAGCAGAAGCAGGTTTATAGAGGCTGTTCTTGCAAATAACTGAGGAGATGAATAAGTAGGTAAAATAGATAGAAGACTTTATTAATCTCACAGTGGAGAAATTTACTGAAACAAAAAGCTCATAGAACACACAGGGGGGCAAAAAGTAATGAAAGGTGCAATACGAATAAGTAATAGTGCAAATCGTAGTCAGGATAGGAAGCTAAAAACAAGAAAGACCTAACTAACTGCAAGTACAACATAAATCTTAAAATGTAACAGGAACTTAATACTATATTCAGTATATACAATACAATATGCAATAATACAACATGTTGTGGAATTTTTGGTGAATCAGAGCCAAAGATGACGAGTCAAGGTGTTGACGCTGCACAAGGAGGATTTATTGAGGATTGCAGAGGAAGCACACACAAATCAGCTGATTGAGAGCAAGGCTGTTGCTCCGGGGAGAATCCAGCCCGACTCTGGCATGACTTCCGGCCACGCCATCTCATATAGCTAGATCTCACGAGACTAGCAGACGCTGTTTCCAAGTGACTTCAGACAAAACAGAGCGGCCTTCACACTGTGTTCCTGAGAACTTTGAAAACAAAGCATTATTCCACATCAATCCCTCCTGTTGTTAAATTTCAATTTAAACAAAACCAGACACAAAATAAATTTGAATTTTAACAATAATCTAACTCACTATCGGAAACAGTAAAGCCAGACAAAGTAAAACCACTTTTCATTTGCATCACATGTCAATATTAATGTTCTCCATAAACATCAATAAGATCAGTTCCTCCAAGTGCATTGTCATTTTTATTTTTTATGTCCTAAGTTACCTATGTTTCAACGACCATTTCCAACTGACCCACTGTCACAAAAACACCAAGCAGCACTCAGTCATGGATGCACAATTTAAACAAACCAGCAACCCATGGGACAGTGACAGCTGGAAATACCTTCATGCCAAACAATCAGTCCTGGTCCAGGCCGATCAACCAGGAAGGCAAAAGACAATCAGTGGCCGCGATGTGTCCAATCAAGCTAAACTAAGAAAAGAAAGAAAAACCATTAAAATCAGCAAAAACATTGAACACCACCATAAAACACTGAACATCTGGTCGTTCTCAAAGTCAGTCATCAATGTCAATGTTAGTTTGTTAGTAAGTTAGTTTATCAGCCGTAACACAGTCATAGTCACATTCACACATATTCAATTGAGCAGATATTTCAAAGGTAAATTAAAACCACAGAACATGGCTTCATAACCCGACCCCCCTGCTGACAGGCACTCTGTGCTTTATTCACCAGCAGCAGAATGTGACACATGTACTACGCATCCGTCGCCCCGAACCAAAACCTGCTGCAGTGATAATCTCTGCTGGAACATCAGCTGCTCACAGACTATTTAGGAGCCCAGGAACCCAGTCAGGAGTCTGCAAGAGAAATAAGCATCAGGGTGAAACCGTGATCCATGTGTCCGAACCGGAATACCTGTAGAGAACCGTCCTTTCTCTTGAAATAGAGATGACAGGGCAGTCCGTAGCCAGGTAATCCCAGACCAGAGGCCGATGTTTAGTCTTCCTCCAGATGTTGACCCTCCTGTGACCTGGTCTCTGTTCACTCCAGTCCTGCAGAAACATCCTTGTGTGGTTGTTTCGAACACAGAGTCTACAGCTGCAAACCAAAAATCCAGTGACGACAGCATTCTGCCAGACCTAGAAAAGACAACGTCTCTTCTTTTAGTCTGTAGCGGCAGATTAGACCACAGTTCAGGTCTTCCCAAAGACCAGGACCTGTTCTTCTCCTCCAGATCCTCTCCTCAGAACGTGTCCAAGGAACGTCACTTTCAGCTGCAGCTGGGCTCAGGATGCTCGGTGGCCTCCCTCAGGAAGACGGTTCAGGAGTAGAACAGTGTCAGGCTCTTCAAGCTTCCTTCAACCTTTTAATCCGAAAACATCATCCTCATGCTGTATCAGAGTTCCACCTGACAGGTCCAGATCCAGATCCCCTCACTGCTGATGCACGAACTCCCAGACTAGAGACAAAGTCCTGGGCCAAATGTGAAGCATTATTTACCTTTTTAGGTGAATGCAGGTAAATATTGCCTTTCAGGATCCAATCTGAGTGAAAATAATGCAGCAGACAGGTCAGACAGGTCAACGACTGGATAGTAGCATGAGTCAGAGGTCCAAAAGACAAAATGATTTTAAAATCAGTAGATTTTGAAGTAGCAGATAGTACAGTTCAGTTGATTTCTATAAAATCTTGGAAAAAATGTCCACCCATCAGGTCCTCTTCATCTTGGTGTAAAAAGAGTCGATACTAAACATCACTGAATCATTCAATGACTTCATAAAACATTCAATACCTCCCATGACTTCTGGACAAACATTCTATTGTCTATCTGTATCAGTTAGACATTTAGCTCCAGTGTGATTCTGTGAGGTTTAGTCGATGCTAAATCTGAGTAATCTCTTTATAGTTAGTCCACAAATTCTCCAATTAAATCAAATAAAGGTGCAAATGTAATTCATTTCAGTATATTTCAAAGTTAGGAATGTAGATTCATAGACAGTAACAAATTCTTGTAGCACAGTCATGTAAAAACATTGTCATGCTAGTTTTGTTATGTCGAAGGGGAAGGTCGAGATAAACCTCTCGCTTCTGTCTCCCCCTCCACTCAGTTTGAAAACCCGGAATGTGACCTCCAAGTTATTTCATTGAAACTGTATTGAAACAAATTCATTTAATTAATTCACTTTAATTCTTCACCCATCTGAGCAATTGGTCGATAATTAAAACCATTTCACTAAAGCCCCACACCCTGTGTTCAGGTTACAGTGATGTGGGGGAGAAGTGACCATCATGGAGGCTTCCTGCTGCCTCTGGTTCAGTCTGATCAGGACGGTTCAGCCCGTCGACCCACTGATATCTTCCTCGTGACTTATAAAACAAACAAAACACATAATTCATTCAAAAGCTAAAAAAGTAAGGAATTTAAAACTCTTTAAAGTCTAATCTCTCTTCCCCCCAGTGTGTGTGTTCATGGCCTGACCTTGTCGCGGTCATGCTGCCTCATATTTTTCATCACGTAGCAGTACGCCGTTATCACGTCCGATGTTTTCACGTCGTAATCAAACCCACCGCCTCCACAGCCTCCTCCCAGCCAGCCACCCAGCCACCAGGAGCAGCCGTCTCCAAAAATGTGTCCACTGCTTTCGCAGTCACAACATCTCCCCTCCTGTATGGAAAGTCTCAGCAGAACAGAAGAACAGAGAATCGCCACACATGTCATCATCACAGAAAAAAACGGACGAGCCCCCAAACTGTTGTGGAATTTTTGGTGAATCAGAGCCAAAGATGACGAGTCAAGGTGTTGACGCTGCACAAGGAGGATTTATTGAGGATTGCAGAGGAAGCACACACAAATCAGCTGATTGAGAGCAAGGCTGTTGCTCCGGGGAGAATCCAGCCCGACTCTGGCATGACTTCCGGCCACGCCATCTCATATAGCTAGATCTCACGAGACTAGCAGACGCTGTTTCCAAGTGACTTCAGACAAAACAGAGCGGCCTTCACACTGTGTTCCTGAGAACTTTGAAAACAAAGCATTATTCCACATCACAACATATAATTATAAAGTACAATATATAATATATACAATATGTTAATTGCAGAGTGAATGGATACAGCACAGTGAAAGAATTTTAAAGTGTTGTTGAGTTTCTTAAGGGGGTTAAAGTGACCATGGTTGCAGGATTTTATAATGTCCAGTGTTATTACACATATTGTTCACAGTAGAATTGTACAGTCTGACAGCAGTGGGGATGAAGGACCTGCGGTAGCGCTCTTTCCTGCACTGAGTGTGTCTCAGTTGGCCACTGAAGGAGTTCCTGAGTTCCTCTACCATCCGGTGCAGGGAGGAAGTAAGTAGGAATAGGTAGGTAGGTAGGCTGGTAGGAAGGGAGAGAGGGAGGGAGGGAGGGGGGTAGGGAGGTAGGTAGGTAGGCAGTAGGTAGGAAGAGAGGGATGGTGGTAGAAGGTAGGGAGGTGGGTAGGAGGGTAGGGAGGTAGTAGTATGTAGGCAGGTAGGGAGGTAGTAGGCAGGTAGATAGGTAGGTAGGTCGGTAGGTAGGGAGATGGGGGAAGGGAGTTAGGGAGGGAGGTAGTAGGTAAGTAGGTACATAGTAGGTAGTAATGTAGGGAGATAGTAGGTAGGTATGAAGGAAGGGAGGTAGTAGGTAGGTAGGTAGATAGGGAGGTAGGAAGTAGGTAGGTAGGTAGATAGGTATGCAGGTAGGACAGAAGGAAGGTAGTGGGTACATAGGTAGGTAGGGAGGGAAGAAGGCAAATAGGGAGGAAGGGAGTTCCTAGTAATTTGGTAGATCAGTCAATAGGTGTGTGTAGGCAGGTCAGTAGGTGGCTAGGTACCAAGTAGGTACTTAGTGTGTAGGTAAAGAGGCCCGAGATAGATAGGTCAGTCGGTAGGCAGGTTGGTTGGTTGGTTGATAGGTAGGTTAAGCATGCAGTAGATAGAAAGTAAGTTGGTAAGCAGGTAGTCAATAGGTATTAATATTTAACTAATATGCATTTCTTTTTGAAGAGAAGCAGAGGGGTTGAGTGTGTTTCATGCAGGTACTTCAGGATCACAACAGAATTCTAAAGAGGCAGAGTGAAATGAAGGAAATGCTGATTTTCTTCACAGTGGCTGAAAGAGCGACTGCCGCTGGTGCTTTATTCCACACAAAGGTATGAGTTTAATAGAGAATTTAGCAGGTGAGATGTTGTAGTGAAAAACTAGATACTACTTCAAATCAGCTTGAAAGGAACATTTTGTTTGGATTCCCAGTCAGAAAGGGAACAAAGGCTTTTAGCTTGAAACAATATTAACAGATAGAACAGCTGTAGCAGTGAGACGTAGGTTTATAGCTAAAGGGTCAAGTTACTGAATGTGGAGTTGATCAGAATATGAGAGATACGGGAGAAGAATCAAGTTTATAGAGGCTGTTCTTTCAAATATCTGAGGAGATTAATAAGTAGCTGGGGAGGGAGTTAGTAGGATAATAGGTCGGCTGGTAGGTAGGTTGTAGGTAGGAAGGTAGGTAGATCAGAAGGTAGGGAGGTAGGGGAGGAAGGGAGTTAGGGAGGGAGGGAGGTAGGGAGGTCAAGAGGGAGGGAGAGAGGTAGATACATAGGTAGGAAGGTAGGGAGGTATGTAGAGAGGGAGGTAGTAGATAGTACATAAGTAGGTAGGTAGGTAAGTAGTAAATAGGTTGGTTGATAGCAGGTAGGTAAGTAGGTAGTTTGTAGCTAGTATGTAAGTAGGTAGGTAGGTGGTAGCTAAGTACTTAGGTAGTAAGTAGGTACGTAGGTAGTATGTAGATAGGTCAGTAGGTAGGTTGGTAGGTAAGTAGCTACTAGGTAGGATGGTGGCAGGTAGGCAAGGTAAGAAGTTAGTAGGTAGGTAAGTAGATAGATAGGAAGAAGTATGGCATATGTAGGTAAGCGTTAGGTCGGTAGTAGGCAGTAGCTAGGTATTACAAATAATGTATTTTTGAAGAGAAGCAGAGGGGTTGAGTGTGCCTCATGCAGATACTTCAGTGTCACAACAGAATTCTAAAGAGGCAGAGTGAAATGAAGGAAACGTTTATTTTCTTCACAGTGGCTGAAGCGACTGCCGCTGGTGCTTTATTCTACAAATGTTTGAGTTTTTCCTGCTATTTATTGGAGAATTAAGCAGGTGAGATGTGGAAGAAACTGCTTCAAATCAGTTTGAAAGGAACATTTTGCTTGGATTCCCTGTCAGAAAGAGAACAAAGGCTTGAAACTATATTAACATCTAGAACATCTGTAGCAGTAAGATGTGTGTAACACTCTTTGCTCTCAATTTAAATTATGCTCACACAAATATATGAAATGACATTATTTAAAATGACTGGACCAGTAGGTTCGGCTCCTAACAGGAGATAGAAAATGAATGAGACTCGGACCACGGTTTGAAAAGATGAATTGCCGGCATATATTGTTAAACAGTATTATAAACACAATACAATGAAACAAAATAAAATATTGTTTAACAGAAATTCCCTGTGGTACCACACTTTCTTTTAGTAAGATTCAGTTTAGATCACTCGTTCTTACCTCGGTGCACCCTTCTTTCAATTAATATCAAATACAATCAGTTACAAATCAAGTTAATCACTATAGTCAAGTTCAGCATTTCATCAACCAAAAGTTCATCAACCAACTTAACAAATTGTTTCCCTTGTTTAGTCATTTTCACTCAGTTGCTCAAATTCCACTTCTGTGTGTGTGTGAAGAAGTGTCCAGTTGATTGGACTGTTGAATTGTCCATCTGAGGTTGATTCCATCCAGTGTAATAACAAAACCAAGGAACGAAAGTATCACAAATTACAATATATCTCAATTAATTCAGTCTTTCAATCATTAAAGTATAAACTGCAGCACAAATCCTGCGTGTAATGAAAGCAAATAGTGAAAATTGAATTATTTCCACTGCTGTTGTAGTGAAATACATCACTTTTTTCAGTATCTCAAAAAGAGCTCACATTCAGCTTGTGAAAAATAAATACAGGATCATCTAACATAGATACACAAAAACACACCTTAAAATACTCTTCTCAAGTGCTCTTTACAGTGCAAATCAAAGCTTTAAACAATGAGCAAAAGTTTTTCATTTCTCTCACCAATCTCGACGGCAGGGGCATAAAATTGTGCTGCATCGTGTAGTTTCACTTTCGCTTTTCTTTAGCAAAAAACACAGATAACACAAACTAATTAGAATTTCTCAGGCTTAGAGTAACTTTTTATGAATGAAAACCTTAAGAAAACGTATTTACAATTGAGATTAGGATGAGAATGATCACAAATAAACTCTTTTCTTACCGATCTGCAACCCATGCAGACGATAAGTGGCGTTTGGCACAACCGGAAGAGAAAAAAAGAATGCGCAGTTTTAAGGCAGCTCATTGGTCTAGAGCATTACACACGTCATCCACTCACAGTTAACCATTTATTCACTGGGTAAAATTAAATTATTAATTAAACAATTAATTGCTTTAAATGACAGGTTTTTTTTAAATCATTTTTTTCTGGGATTTGCAGTATTTTTCAAATGTGGGTTACATGTGTGTTTGTAGCTAAAGGGTCAAGGTAGTGAATCGACAAAAACACCTCAAAATATATAAATAGGATGAAAGTTTATAGATGTTGTTCCTTCAAATGTCAGATTAGATGGTTAAGCAGGTAGGGAGGTAGTCGGTAGGTAGTAAGGTCGGGAGGTTGTGAGTATGTGGTACATATTTTGTAGGTAGGTAGGTAGGTAGGTAGATGGGTAGATAGTAGGCAGGTAGGCAGTTTAGAAGGTAGTAAGTATGTAGTAAGTAAGTAGTTAGAATGTAGGTAGGTAGGTAAGTTTTAGGCAGCCTGCTGGGAAGCATCATATTACAAAATCTATACTGTTTGCATTTCTCTTTAAATCCTGTCATGGTACTATAAGTTCAACAAAGAAGCTGATTAGTTTCACCGAACCTGTTTTAATGACACACATTGTAAATTCACTCCAGTTCAAGTAAAGAATGAGAGTCCATTTATTTTCTTTCATTATTTTTTATTAACATTAATTTTTTAACATGAACAATATTAAAACATGGTACCAGACTATAAGCTGAAGACATAAATGCAGAAAACAGAACAAAAAAACAACAACAACAAAAACAAAAAAAACAGCAATGACAGAATCAAAATTAGCCAGACTTTTTTTTTTTTTATAATTGTACATCTTTTCAGAATGGCTATATTTATTTATATTGCAATTCTCTAATATTTTTTCAAGTACTTCTCTCTCTTCTCTTTTATCTTGTTTCTTTTTGTTTGTTTTTTTATTGTGAAGAGTGAACAAAAGTTTTTTGTTTTTTTTTCCACACCAAACTGGTTGAAGTGTCCATGACTCTTACAAGAAAACACACACAAGCACAAAAAAAAAAAAAACCTGCACATGAACTGGGTGTAACAGCTTTAAGCTTCCCCACGTCAATAGTTAATAGTAAGTAGGTAGACAGTCAGTAGGGAGTTAAGTAATAGGTAGTTAAGACGGTAGTGATTGTTGGGTAGGTTAGTAGGTAAGTAGGTAATACGTAGTCAGGTCAGTGGGTTAGTCAGTAAAATGCAGGAAGATAGCTAGATAAGTAGGTAGATTAGCAGGGACAAATATAAGTAGGTATCTGGATAGGTAAGTAGATAGTAAGTCAGTAAGTAGGCCGGTGTTTGGTTGGTCGGTCAGTAGGTAGAAGGTAGGTAGGTAAGTAAATCGGTAGGTAGGTAGGGTGGTCAAAATGTAGATGCCACCGCTGCCACGGTGATTCGCTTTTCCACAGCACGAATCAGCGCTGGAAACGGTTTTTATTCTGTGTGAATGAGGACAGCTGGTGAAAAAAAGACGGACTCTTCCGAAGAGGTAATAATTGTTTTCTTATTTTTTTGCCACAGAAATGCAAATAGCTTATTACAAATGGGAGACAAGGAGCCTGCTAGTTTGTAACTGATAGCTTAGTGCAGGGCTACTCAACCCTGGTCCTCGTGGGCCGCAATCCAGCATGTTTTAGATGTTTCCCTCTTCCAACACAGCTGATTCAAATGATCAGGATCGTTATCAGCCTGATCATTTGAATCAGCTGTGTTGGAAGAGGGAAACATCTAAAACATGCTGGATTGCGGCCCACGAGGACCAGGGTTGAGTAGCCCTGGCTTAGTGGATGAAAAGACCCAGTGGTGGTCAGCAGAAATCATTTGTTGTCCATTGGTCTCCGGTAGCTGCTTCTTGATGAAAAACGAAGTGTGACACACAAAGCACAGTGTTTCCTGCTGGAAAAAAAGTTTGGCCGGGAAGGGGGGGGGGGGGGGGGGGGGGGGGGGGGGGTGTCGCTGCTAACGCTGCGAACGGCTAAGGCTGCGTTATTTCCTATGCGCCAGCGCGTGAATGTCGCCGGTCGACACGCAAAGCAAGAATTAGATAAATTGAAAGATCCCGCGACATGTTAGAGGAGCCGATCGGCTTAATCTGCATTTTGTCATCTCCACTAGTAGTAGCTTGACTAAAACGGACATTCAAAGACATTTAAAGTTACGCACTATAGCTTTAAGATACAGAGACTTATCTCTTGGTTTAATATTCTTATATCAAGATCTGTTTTTAAGTCATTCACTTGCTGCATGGACAGATAATTTCAGTACTTTAAAGAGTACTTTTCTTTAATTTAGTGTTGATACCTTGTATTTAGGTTATCCTTTTTTGCAGTGTAGGACAATAGGTTGATAGGTGGGTTGCACTGCAAAAACTCCAAATCTGAGGAAGTTTTTTAAACTTGTTTTGAGTGAAAATGTCTCATTGTACTTGATTTAAGATAAATTCATTTAAATATTATATTTCATCAAGATAAAAAGGCTTGATTTAAGAGAAAATTCTCTGAAATTAAGAAAATTTTCACTTGTTCTGTTGGCAGATTTTTTTTTTCTTAAATTAAGACACTTTTACTTTGAAATTAGTAAAAAAAAAAAACCAAAAAAAAAAAAAAACCTGCCAGTAGAATGAATAAAAAATTTTCTTGATTTCAGAGACTTTTCTCTTAAATCCAGCCTGTCTATCTGGATGAAATATAATATTTAAGTAAATTTATCATAAATCAAGTAAAATGAGACATTTTTACTCAAAACAAGTCTAAAAAACTTCCTCAGATGTGGAGTTTTTGCAGTGTGGTCGGTCTTTACTCAGGGTAGGACGGTAAGTGGGTAGTTGGTCAGTCAGTAGGTAGAAGGTAGGAAGGTAAGCAGATGAGCAGGAAGGTAGGTAGTGAGCAAGTTTAACACTCTCGGTTGGTCTTTTACCTGTAAATTTGAAACAATAACATATGACAAAATCTAGAATGTGTGCATCTATTTTGAAATAATGTTATTACTCTAATTTTAACAAAGAAGCTAATTACATCCACCGAACCTGCTTTAATGACACAAACCTCGTATTTACCCCAATTCAAATCAAGAATACGAGTATTGTTTTCTGCTAAATCAGCTTAACTCCACAGTTTTCACCCTGAGCTGGTTGAAGTGTCTCTGAGCAACAATATATGACTCCCTATTAAAAAATAAATAAATAAATAAATAAAACCTGCTCATGAACTGGGTGTAACAGCTTTAAGCTTCCCCAGCTTATCTATAATTGCAGCGGCCGAGTCCCGTTCCTTTTTGTTGCACAGGGAGTTTTTTTTTTTTCCGTTAATGGCTTGTTATTGATCGATCCTGCCTTTCCAAACCCCAATTTTTCTTGGTAATCGGGTAATTGACTCTGCGTGAAGTCGATTCCAGAGTGAATCGCTTTTTTAACGGCGAAGTTGATTGTTTTCTACCGGGAAAACCGGCGAACATCAGCATTTACATTTTCTTTTATTTATTTTTTAAATTTAGGCTATCATTTCCTCTGCATTCAGTGATCTCTGTTGATATACTATAACATTTAATTTATTTTCATAATTGATGTCTCCTCACTGTATGCGACAAATTTGGGAATGTAAGTGTATGTGAATATAGTTGTGTGTTTGTGTCGGTGTGAGTGTGTGTGTGTGTGTGTGTGTGTGCGTGTGTGCGTGTGTGTGTTTACAAGCATGATTAAGGTGATTGTGTGGTTATTTGTGTTTTTTCATATACTGATTTTGTTGCTGTATTATTATTATTATTACGAAATGGACTTTGAGTTATTTTTTTTTAGCATAAAAACTTCCTTATAAATAAAGTTTGACTCATTGAATTGCATACATTTTTTGTTAATGTTATTAGTGAAATTTAATTTTTTTATTCTTTTTTATTAGTAGTAAATAATGCATTTCTGTCCCTTGTTTTCCTTGTTTTTCTTTTTTTAATCTACTGAAATTATTATTATTATTATTATCATTATTATTATTTAATTTATATAGTTTTTTACATTTTAATTCATTCAATCAATTTAATTTGTTTAACTATTATTTCATTTAACATGATCATATAATGTTTTTCTGTCTCTTTGCTGTTTGTTAAAATAACTGTACTTTTTTCTTCTGTCGGTTGGTATTAGTATTTATTAGGGACCGAGCCCTCCGGGCATGGTGGCCGCAGGCCACCATGCCCGGAGGGCAAGGTCTCTATTGTTCTTCGTTCGTTTGTCGTTCTCCTCCTCCTCCTCCTCGTTCTCTATTATTAGGGACCGAGCCCGGAGGGCATGGTGGCCGCAGGCCACCATGCCCGGAGGGCAAGGTCTCTATTGTTCTTCGTTCGTTTGTCGTTCTCGTTCTCCTCCTCCTCCTCCTCCTCGTTCTCTATTATTATACTAACGCCCAAATAAACGCGAATTTGACCCCCTAAACATGCACGAAAACTCACCAAATTTGGCAAGCAAATCATGACCGGCGAAAAATTTTATAAAATGGAAAAATTGGCCCCATCTGCTCTCTAGCGCCACCTAGATCCCAAAGAACGTCTAAAACAGTCGCTACGGCCCGCAGGAATGTCGTAGAGAGATCAAACCAACACTCATGCGTTCGTCTCATCAAGATCTACATTTCACGCGCTCACACCCCTGACCTAAATCCAACAGGAAGTCCGCTATTTCCCTTTCAAAGTAAAATTTTGATCAAAATCACTCCTCACGAAAAAATTATCTCCTCCGACACCGTTTGTCATACACACATAAGAGTCACGCGACGTGAAAGAGGACAAATTTCTCTACAAAAGTTGTGAACAACTTTGTCAAAAGTCTAACGGTGTGGATTTTATTAGCGTTCAAAGTTGGAAGTCTGAAATCCTGCCTTGCTCCGGCCCTCATCCGTTATCATGGGGAAAAAAGGAAAAAAGTCGCCTTTTTTCAGCACCTCAAACAAGTGGCGACTGCAGCTAAACCGTGACTGCTATCAACAAACCGAGCACACGTAAAGTTCCAGCAGGTTCTCCTGAACAAGATGATGTAACATAAGTGGGGAAATATGATGATATATGCATGTTGACACAGGTAAGAATTGGGGTGCGCTCTGCATTTTTTTTGCTCTCACTTATAATGGAGCCGGATGGGGAAAAATCTCGCGCTTCTCACAAACTGAGGCCTCTGCGGTCCAAACTAAAAGTCTCAATGCTCTGAAAGCCTCACCAACTGAAAGACAACTAATTTTCCTATCAAACGTGATATTTTTTGTTCAGTTTTGCCAAACAGGAAAGGTACAAGGAGCAGTTGTTTCGCAGAAGGAAACTGTAATTTTCTCCTCTCTCCACTCTAACTGAAATGACCATATATGGACATGCAGAGCAGTTACACAGCTGACAGCAGCTGTCAATCAAACTCTGACACTCAATGACTTCATTCAGTGACTCAGGAAAGCAGATGGCAAAAGCTAACTACTCCTTGTTAATGGATGGGAGATGCTAACGACTCCATGTTAGTGGATGGAACATGCTAACAACTCCATGTTAGTGGATGACTGAAGCCACCAGCTCCATGTTAATGGATGGAACATGCTAAGAACTCCATGTTAGTGGATGGGAGATGCTAACTCCTGCTTGTTAGTGGATGACAGATGCTAGCTACTCCATGTTAGTGGATGGGAGATGCTAACTACTCCATGTTAGTGGATGGGAGATGCGAGCTACTCCATGTTAGTGGATGGGAGATGCTAACTACTCCATGTTAGTGGATGGGAGATGCTAACTACTCCATGTTAGTGGATGGGAGATGCTAGCTACTCCATGTTAGTGGATGGGAGATGCTAACTACTCCATGTTAGTGGATGGGAGATGCTAGCTACTCCATGTTAGTGGATGGGAGATGCTAACTACTCCATGTTAGTGGATGGGAGATGCTAACTACTCCATGTCAGTGGATGGGAGATGCTAACGACTCCATGTTAGTGGATGGGAGATGCTAACAACTCAATGTTAGTGGATGGGAGATGCTAACAGCTCCATGTTAGCGGATGGGAGATGCTAACAGCTCCATGTTAGTGGATAGTAGATGCTAACAGCTACATGTTAGTGGATGGGAGATACTAACAGCTACATGTTAGTGGATGACAGACGCTAACAGCTACATCTTAGACAAAGGGAGATGCTAACAACTTGCATGTTCCTGGGTGGACGTCTCAGTCGCAGGCCGGCGGGGAGGCTCGGTCCCGACCAATGCCGCTTGCGGCTTTAATTATACTAACGCCCAAATAAACGCGAATTTGACCCCCTAAACATGCACGAAAACTCACCAAATTTGGCACGCAAATCATGACCGGCGAAAAATTTTATAAAATGGAAAAATTGGCCCCATCTGCTCTCTAGCGCCACCTAGATCCCAAAAAACGTCTAAAACAGTCGCTACGGCCCGCAGGAATGTCGGAGAGAGATCAAACCAACACTCATGCGTTCGTCTCATCAAGATCTACATTTCACGCGCTCACACCCCTGACCTAAATCCAACAGGAAGTCCGCTATTTCCCTTTCAAAGTAAAATTTTGATCAAAATCACTCCTCACGAAAAAATTATCTCCTCCGAGACCGTTTGTCGCACACACATAAGAGTCACGCGACGTGAAAGAGGACAAATTTCTCTACAAAAGTTGTGAACAACTTTGTCAAAAGTCTAACGGTGTGGATTTTATTAGCGTTCAAATTTGGAAGTCTGAAATCCTGCCTTGCTCCGGCCCTCATCCGTTATAATGGGGAAAAAAGGAAAAAAGTCGCCTTTTTTCAGCACCTCAAACAAGTGGCGACTGCGGCTAAACCGTGACTGCTATCAACAAACCGAGCACACGTAAAGTTCCAGCAGGTTCTCCTGAACAAGATGATGTAACATAAGTGGGGAAATATGATGATATATGCATGTTGACACAGGTAAGAATTGGGGTGCGCTCTGCATTTTTTTTGCTCTCAGTTATAATGGAGCCGGATGGGGAAAAATCTCGCGCTTCTCACAAACTGAGGCCTCCTGGGGTCCAAACTAAAAGTCTCAATGCTCTGAAAGCCTCACCAACTGAAAGACAACTAATTTTCCTATCAAACGTGATATTTTTTGTTCAGTTTTGCCAAACAGGAAAGGTACAAGGAGAAGTTGTTTCGCAGAAGGAAACTGTAATTTTCTCCTCTCTCCACTCTAACTGAAATGACCATATATGGACATGCAGAGCAGTTACACAGCTGACAGCAGCTGTCAATCAAACTCTGACACTCAATGACTTCATTCAGTGACTCAGGAAAGCAGATGGCAAAAGCTAACTACTCCTTGTTAATGGATGGGAGATGCTAACGACTCCATGTTAGTGGATGGAACATGCTAAGAACTCCATGTTAGTGGATGGGAGATGCTAACTACTCCATGTTAGTGGATGGGAGATGCGAGCTACTCCATGTTAGTGGATGGGAGATGCTAACTACTCCATGTTAGTGGATGGGAGATGCTAACTGATCCATGTTAGTGGATGGGAGATGCTAACTACTCCATGTTAGTGGATGGGAGATGCTAGCTACTCCATGTTAGTGGATGGGAGATGCTAACTACTCCATGTTAGTGGATGGGAGATACTAGCTACTCCATGTTAGTGGATGGGAGATGCTAACTACTCCATGTTAGTGGATGGGAGATGCTAACTACTCCATGTTAGTGGATGGGAGATGCTAACTACTCCATGTTAGTGGATGGGAGATGCTAACTCCTGCTTGTTAGTGGATGACAGATGCTAGCTACTCCATGTTAGTGGATGGGAGATGCTAACTACTCCTTGTTAGTGGATGGGAGATGCGAGCTACTCCATGTTAGTGGATGGGAGATGCTAACTACTCCATGTTAGTGGATGGGAGATGCTAACTACTCCATGTTAGTGGATGGAAGATGCTAACTACTCCATGTTAGTGGATGGGAGATGCTAGCTACTCCATGTTAGTGGATGGGAGATGCTAACTACTCCATGTTAGTGGATGGGAGATGCTAGCTACTCCATGTTAGTGGATGGGAGATGCTAACTACTCCATGTTAGTGGATGGGAGATGCTAACGACTCCATGTTAGTGGATGGGAGATGCTAACAACTCAATGTTAGTGGATGGGAGATGCTAACAGCTCCATGTTAGCGGATGGGAAATGCTAACAGCTCCATGTTAGTGGATAGTAGATGCTAACAGCTACATGTTAGTGGATGGGAGATACTAACAGCTACATGTTAGTGGATGACAGACGCTAACAGCTACATCTTAGACAAAGGGAGATGCTAACAACTTGCATGTTCCTGGGTGGACGTCTCAGTCGTAGGCCGGCGGGGAGGCTCGGTCCCGACCAATGCCGCTTGCGGCTTTAATTTATTTATTTATTGTTAAGACCTCAGAGCCAATCCTCCACATTTTATAGCAAACTCAAAAAAAGGGAATAAAACGTGTCTGATTGCCTTGAAAACCCACCGCTGTCGTGATGGAATCCTTTGTCTCCTCATGTGTGACATTGGCGTCTCTCCGAAGGACGACAATATAATCCTTCTTTTTTTCTCTCTCTCCTTTACGTCGCTGCAGTTTTTTTTTTTTTTTTTTTTTTTTTTTTATAACCTTCAACGTGAAAATCGCTTTTTCTCCTGCGAGAAAGAAACTTGATTTGTTTCCTGTCTGATAAAAAATGATAATGGAATAAAACATGTAGAGGCTCATAAAGCATCTCTTTATGGATTTTTCTCACTGACAGGAGGCGAAAAGGAGACTTTGAGGGAGGAAATCATCAATATGAGTCATATTTACGTCAGTTTGAAGCTTGAATTAGCAGAAAATGAGGTTAAAATGAGAACACTGTAAAACATTAAAATATTTAATTTTTTCAACTTATTTTGAGTGAAAATTTGTTATTTTACTTGATTTAAGATGAATTAGCAACATAAAAGACTTGTTTTAAAGGGGCTGTATCATGCTTTTTTAGCTAGTCCAAACCCTATTATTGGCATTAACATGGTAATAGTTTATTTTTGGCGCTAAGGAAAAGTCATGTTGTGTGAAATAAAAGATTTTCTGGGGCTAATTCTGAAACCCGGAAGAGAAAACGCTCTGTTTCACTGAAAATCCCGCCTCTCCCCCTGTGGACTTTGACTGACAGCTACTTCAACCAATCAGCGCTTCAAAACAAATACGTCATGCGTTAGCTTCTCTAAGGGTTAGCTTTAGCCCTTTAGCTTTAGCTTCTCTACATGCAAAAAACGTCTTTTCCTGTTAGAAACTCACCAAGCGCAGACCCTTCAGACTCTTGCTCTTGCTTGATTGTTGCTTTCAGACGATGGTTAAAGTTTATGTCCGTAATCAGAGATATATTCATATAGCCTATAGGGCTCATAATAACATGCTCCCTCACTACATCCAAGTCTTGTTCAAACCCAGAGAGAGACAGTACAATTTGAGAGGAGACATGAATTTCAAAACGGCTTCAGTGAGGACCAGCTTGAAAAGAAAAGTCGATGTGTTTCGTTTAGAGGTGTCAATTTATGGAATGATGTGGATGATACATTAAAGGGCTCCAAAAATATTCATACTTTAAAAAAAAATGTATAAGGTCAGTATTATCAATAAATCTAAAGTTACTGTTTAAACTAAGCTACTCTGGAAAACTTTTAAAGTACAAAAACGACTGTAATCAAATTATGGCTGAGCGTGTGTGTTTGTGTGTGGGTGTGAAAAATTGGGTGTGTCTTGAACATAGAATAGTGTGTAGGTGTGAGATGTATCGGAGTAAGAAATGCTGAGAGGTGAAATAAAAAAAAAAAATAGAAAAAATAAATAAATAAGGAGAAGAGGAAGCAACACCTGGATGAACTAGATCGGTTGTAGTTCTTGAGTTCTTTTCTTTGTGAAAATATATTTTGTTGCTGTCTTGGGGTAGGCGATACAAGTGCTAAACTTCTGCCTATACCCTTTCAGTGAAATGTATTGTTTTAAGTGTAAGAATTATGCTACTTGTGTTTTCCTGTAAAAAGAAGACTGAAATAAACCAACAAACTAAGATACAAAAAGCGGCAGCGCTGATTGCCGAGGGCCTGCGGGGCGGGGGTGGGGGGGTCTCCTCAGTGGAAAATGCGAATCAGCTGCGTGCTGGTCAGAGGAGAGTGGGCGTGTTGTCTGCGTGGGGGTGGGGTGGGAGAAGAGTGGTGGGGAGGAGTTCAACTTTTGTGACGTACTTTGGTTTGAAGAGTTTCAAACGAGCTGTTGTAGAGAGCAGCAGACTGAAAGAGATTACTCAGACATGCGTGGATGAAGGCAAATAACATTTTGGGGGTGGTTTTAACGGGAAAACTACTTTGTAGCATGCTTAAAACCTTAAAAAAAAAAAGTGGATTTTGCATGATATAGCTCCTTTAAGAAAAGTTCTCTGAAATCAAGACAATTTTCACGGCTTCAATTTGCTGATTTTTTTTTTAATTATTCCAAAATGAAAGTATCTTAATTTGAGAATAAAGTTTCTGTTAATGTTCTTACATATTTCAAAGTAAAATTATCCTAATTTTCAAGAAAAAAAAAAGCTTATGTCAATGTTTTTACTTGTTTCAAAGTATAAGCATCTTAATTCGAGAAAAAAAAAGTGTCAATGTTTTTAGTTATTTCAAAGTAAAAGTATCTCAATTTAATAAAAAAAAAATCTACCAATAGAACAAATAAAAAGTGTCTAGATTTAAGAGAAGTTAAATCCATGAAGGCCACAGTTATCAGATTCAGGACTGTTGGATCAAGAACTAAGAGATTTAGAACCAACAGATCTAGAGCCAAGAGATTTACTCCCATAAGATCTAGAAATATCACATCCAGAACCATCAGATCCAGAATAATCAAACCCAAACCCCATAGATACACAGTCATCGGCTCAAGAACCAAGAGATTAACAAACAGCTGTTCCAGAACCATCAGATCAATGATCGTCAGATCCAGATCTATCAGTTCTGGAACCACTAGATCAGGAAACATCAGATCCAGAGACACTGGATCCAGAATAAACAGATACAGAACCAATGGATCCACAGACACTGGACCAAGAAACAACAGATCCAGGACCATGAGATCCACAGACATGGGATCCCGAATAAACAGATCCAGAACCACAAGATCCACAAACGTCGGGTCCAGAATCAACAGATCCACAAACATCAGATCCAGAACCATGAGATCCACAGACATTAGATGTAAAGCTAAACAGATTTCTGTACATTGGATCCAGTGCCGACAGATCAAGAGCCATCAGATCCACAATCAACAGGCCCAGAACCAGCTGATCCAGTGATACTGGATCCAGAACCATCTTCATTTGTGGTCTTTATTTTCTTTTTTTCAATCCCTTCTTCAATCTCTATATTTTCATTTTCCAGCAGTATCTTTCTCATTTTCTGCCTTTTTTCTTTTGAACAATAAAATATGAACCTGATACTTTTAACAAACCCAATGTTTTTTATTTTTTTTATTTTGACTGATTCTTTTTTTCTTCTTTTAGATTTCTATTATTATTCTTATTAACGTGTGCTCTGTTATTTATTAATTATTTGCAATTTCCTCACTATTTTGCACCCCCTCTGTGTCCTATGAGCCTCTCGGAAATCAAGACAGTTTTCACCTCTTCTGTTGGGATGATTTTTTTTTCTTTTTTACTTTTTACAAAGTTAAAGTATCTTAAATCAGGACAAATTTCAATTGTTCATTTTTATTCTATGTTTACTTTTTTCAAAGTAGAAATATCTTAAATCAAGATAAATTTCACTTGTTCTATTGGTAGATTTGTTTACTTATTTCAAAATAAAAGTATATTAAACAAAGACAAATTTCACTTGTTCTATTAGCACAATTGTTTTAATCATTTGAAAGTAAAAATATCTTCATATAGGAATAAAAAATCTGCTAATATAAACAAGCGAAAACATCGTTCTCATACACTGCAAAAAGTCCAAATCTGAGCCAGGTTTTTCAACTTGTTTTGAGTGAAAATATCTCATTTTACTTGATTTAAGATAAATTTACTTACATTTTATATTTGATCAAGATAAAAAGGCTTGATTTGAGAGAAAATTCTCTGAATCAAGAAAAAAAATTTGCTTGTTCTATTGGCAGATTTTTTTCCTTAAATTAAAAAGAAAATACTTGAAATTAGTAAAAAGAAAACTGCCAATAGAAAAGCAAAAATGTTCTTGATTTCAGAGAATTTTCTCTTAAATCAAGCCATTTTATCTTGATCAGATATAAGATTTACGCACATTTATCTTAAATCAAGTAAAATGAGACATTTTCATTCAAAACAAGTTGAAAAAACCAGCTCAGATTTGGACTTTTTGCAGTGTACATCCTCTTAATTTAAAAATGCCAAGTTTTTGGTCGCACATTTTTAAAACAAAAATTTGTGTTGTTTTTTTCATTTGTTTCTGACTTTTAACAATTTTAAGAAGCTTTTTTTATTGTGTTTATCCCTGTTTGACCCTCAAAAATGACAACAATTTTTATTGCTCTTAATTTGAAAATCTCAACTTATCGTCACACCATTTGAAAAAAAAAACATTTATTTTTTGTTGTTTCTGACTTCTGACAAATTTATTTTTTGTTTATTTTTTCCATATTTTTTTAAAGTTGTGTTTCCCCATTTAACTAAAAACATGCATTTGTATATTTAATTTCAAATTAAAACGTCAAGTCCTTGCTCCTGGCATTGAGGACGGCGCCTCATCAATCAACCAACCTGATCGTGTGTCGGCGGAGCAACTTTTTAATCGTGGTGGTTACAAGCTGCTGATCACTGTGGGTCTGTCACACTGATGGGGGGCTGGGGGGGGGGGGGGGGGTTGTGTCATTTCCCATTAATAACAGTGATGACATCATTGGGGGGGAACTGAAGGGGGAAGTGACAAGGTCACTGAGAAGACACTGAGCAGGTCTGACAGGAGGACGGCCAGGGAGACGCTTTCTAATGGATTCTTTTTCTCAAAATCGTCGCAGGCGAGGGAGAGAACGAGGCGGAGAACATGGAGTTAACAGATGGTTAATGGAGAGTGTTAGACAGGTTAACGGATGGGTTAGTGGGGAACACTAGAGATTTCAGATAACCAGAAGAACCAGACGATGAAGAGACGTTCTAAATCCAGATGGTATAGAACCAGAATGATGTTCTGGAGCCAGATAGTCCACAATCACAATAAGAACTGCTGTGCTAGATCTGGATGCTCTGGAACCAAAATGAGAAGAGATGTTCAAGACCCAGATGATCTAGAACCAGAATAAGAAGAGATGTTCTAGATCCAGATGATCTAGAAACAGACTAAGTAGAGACTTTCTAGAACCAGAGGGGTTAGAGAACCCAATTTTCTAGAACCAGACTAGGAGGAGTCATTTTATCATTGAATGCTATTGGCTCATTTAAATTAGGGGCGGGGCTTAAACAAAAGCTGGTTTCTCAGTCTATTTATAGACATGGCACTTACCTTCACCTAGCTTTCTTTTTGATATTAGCTAGCGTAATGACGATCACTGCTTCTGGCATTATGCCATCATGTGACCATGAGTCATTTTATCATTAAATGTGATTGATCTGTTTATATAAGGGGGCGGGGCTTAGATTAAAGCTATTTTCTCAGTTTATAGACAACTTAAAGTCATTGCACTGTTAAGCCCTGCCCCATTTAGTATCCATTGACTGCTGCAGCTGTCTGCATGCTTCCATGGCAACTGCGACTTATTGTCTCCACCTAGCTTACTTTTTAGCTATCAGCAGAGACATTTAATACCTTACTGACATTTGTTGCTGCTAGCATTATATCATCATGTGACCGTGAGTCATTTTATCATCAAATGCTATTGGTTCATTTAAATTAGGGGCGGGGCTTAGCTAAAAGCTGGTTTCTCAGTCTGTTTATAGACACTGCGCCTTACCTTCTCCACCTAGCTAGCAGCATCAATATTATCTGGCTAGCTGCTGCTAACATAACGTCATCATGTGACTTCATTTTATTGTTGAATGCTATTGGTTTGTTTAAATGAGGGGGCAGGGCTTGGATAGAAGCTAATTCCTCAGTCAACAGAGTTATTTATAGACATGCTGACTGACTTTCTCACTTTTTAGCTAGCAGCTACATTAACTAGCTCAAGGATGCCTGTTGCTGCTAGCATTATGTCATTTTCTCTTTTGATATGATTGGTCCATTTAAATCAGTCTGTTGATGGATATGGCAAATTACCTTCTCCACCTAGCTTACTTTTTAGCTAACTATATTGATATTAGCTTGCTTCAGGATGCTCATGAGTGTTAGCATGATGTCATGAGACTAAGGGTCATTGTATCGTTGAGTATGATCAGTCGGTTTAAATTAGGGGGCAGGGCTTAGCTTAAAGCTGGTTTCTCTGTATATTTATAGACATGGCAATTTACCTCCACTTAGCTTACTTTTTAACTAGCACAATTGACATTAGCTCGCTTAAGGATGCTAGTTGCTGCTAGCATTATGTCATGTTCTCACTGAATGTGGTTGGTCTATTTAAATTAGGGGGTGGGGCTTGGATAAAGCCTGGTTTCCCAGTCTGATTTTAGACATGACAACTTAATGTCTCCACGTAGCTTACTTTTTAGCTAGCAGCAATATTAGCTAATGTAAAGATGTTCACTTCTACTAGCATTATGCCATTTTCTCACTGAATGTGATTGGTCCATTTATATTATGGGGCGGGGCTTAGCTCAAAACTGGTTTCTCAGTCTATTTATTGACACAGCAGACAGAGGAGAGCCGTTTTGGTAAAAACTGAATATATTAAACCGCCGCTGGCCTCGTCTGGCCGCTCCATACATAATGAAGCCGTGAATGTCGCACATTATTCATCTGTCGCTCCGAAAACTGACGGGAAGGAAATATACGCTCAATTAATCACAACTATTGCCTGTTTTTTTTTTGTTTTTGGTTAATCTATTATATTTGTTGTTGCTCTCAGCCACTCTCTGGATTCATTTTCATTTCTTCACTGACACAAAAATAAAAGAGGGACTGATCAGATGGTGATGGAGAGGATCATAAAAACACTGCAGCTGTTTGTTTTTGTTTTTGTTTTTAGATGTGAATTTTAAAATAGCAGCAGGCGTCTCAGCAGCGTCCTTGAAAGAATTTTGATGACAGCGATTAAGAAAAGATGATGAGTTGGATGGGAGAATGAGAAAAGCAAAAAAAAAAAAAATGAGGAAAAAATAATGGAAGTGACATAAAGAACATAAAATATGTGATAATAAAGTGATAGTAGGTGATAATAGAGTGAAAATGAAAATAAATTGACATACAGGGATAAAAAAATAATTTAGAAAAGAACAAAATAGAGAAAATAGAAAACGAAAAAGAAAGACAGAAAGGGCATTGAGAGAAAAAAGAAAAAAATGTAAAAAAAATGGGAAAAAGAGATAAATTAGGAGGTAAAATGGAAAAAAAAGTAAAAAAATAAGTGAAAAAGTGATGAAAAACAATGATAAAAAGGAAGAAAATTAGAAAACTAAAGGAAAAAAACCAGGAAAAGAGACAAAATAAAAAAGTGAAAAATGAGTGAAGTGAAAAAGAGGAAAATGGATTAAAGCAAAAAGGGGGAAAGAAAAAAGAAGAAAAGAAAAAAAGGAAACGGAGTTAAAAAAAAAAAAGCATAAAAGGTTATAAAAAGAAAAAGGACAGAAATAGAGAGAAAAAATGAAAACAAAACAGAGTAAGAGGAAAAATAGTGTTTCAGTCATCCCAGGTCCTTTTGAAGCTTCCTCTGAATGAACACATCAATCCATGTGTGTGTGTGTGTATGTGTGTGTGTGTCATGAATGATCCTCTTCAGCCCTCACACACACACTTCACACACAGCCAGACGGGTTTACATCTCTCAAGGCGCCTCTAAAAAAAAATCACTGTGCCGACAGTGAAGGAGTGTAATCTGCTGGAGACAGAGGAAGTGTGATCGCCTCGGCAACCACACACACATGCACGCACACACACACACACACACACACACACACCCACAGTACATGTACACATCCTCACCAGAGGGGGGTGAAAACATGAATCAGTAGAAAAATTACAGGAAAATAAAGGATGCTTGGCAGCTGATCTGAAACCAGGAGGTTAAGTTTAAAACCCCTGAACCTGCTGATCTGAGATCCAGCATGGTGGGACTACCCTGAGACCAGGTCTATAGTTTCTTGGTGAGGATTTCCTGGTCTTGGTCTTAACTTAGTCTCAGCCCTTGTATTGGTCCCTTCAGGTCTTGCTCTTCACTCGATCTTGGTGTCCTAAAGTCTTGATCTTGTCCTGGCCTTGAGATTCTCTAGTCTTGGTCTTAATCTTGGTTTCAGCTGATTAATCTTAGTGTTCGGCTTGGTGTTTGGATTTTTGATCTTGGACTTGACCTCAAAGTCTTGACTTTGGTCTCATCCACTTTTAAGTCTTGTTTCGTTCCTGGTCTTGGTATGCTCCAGTTTAGTCTTAAGATACTCTGGCCTTGGTCTTAACTTGGTTTCTGACCCCTGAAGACTTGATATTGACTCAGTCTTTTTTTAAACCTTAAAATCTTGGTCTTGTCTTGGTCTCTGGATGTTTTGGTCTTGGCCTCGACTTCTTAAAGTCTTGGTCTTATCTTGGTCTCTGTCTTGGCCCCTTTGAGTGTTGGTCCTTCTTGGTCTTAGGATGCTCTGGTCTTGGTCTGAAATTGGTTTCTGACCCCTAAAATCTCAGTCTTGACTCAGTCTTAAAGTCTTGGTCTTTGTCTTGGCTCCAACTCGTTCCTTTAAGTCTTCTTAGTATACTCTAGTTGTGGTCTTGGCTTCTTTAAATTTTAGTTCTTTTGTGGTCTTGGTAAGCTCTGGTCTTGGTCTTGATTTTTGGTCTCAGCTGATTAGTCGGAGGATGATCTGGTCTTGGTCTGAACTTGGTTTCTGACTCCTAAAGTCTCAGTCTTGACTCTGCATTTTTCTCTTAAAGTCTTGGCCTCATCTCGGTCTCTGGATGCTTTGGTCTTGGTCTTGACCCGTTACAGTCTTGGCCTTGGTCTTGGCTCCTTTAAGTCTTAGTCCTTTCTCGGTCTTGATTTTGATCTTGGCCAGTGAGTCCTGACTGTATTTTTCCATGAAAGTCTCGGTCTATTCTTGGATTTGGGATGCTCTGGTCTTGGTTTTGACTTGGTCTCATCCCCTTTAAAACTTGGTTCGTTCTTGGTCTTGGTATTGTCCTGTTTTGGACTTGTTTTGGTCTTGGCCAGTTAGTTTTAACTCTGTATTTCCTCCTTAAAATCCTGGTCTTGACTCTATTGTTCTCTTAAAGTCTTGGTCTTGGTTGTAACTCGGTCTTGGTTTCCTAAAGTCTTGATCTTGTCTTGGCCTTGAAATTCTCTGGTCTTGGTCTTGATTTGGTCTCAGCCGATTAGTCTTAGGATCCTTTGTCTTGGTCTCTAGATGTGTTGGTCTTGGACTTGACTCCTTAAAGTCATGACTTGGTGACTTGGTCTTTTAGTCTTGGTAAGCTCTTGTTTTGGTCTTGAGTTTGTCTCAGCCTCTTAGTCCTGGTCTTGGCATTCTCTGGTCTTGGTCTTGACTCTGTATTTTTCCCTTTAAATCTTGGTCTTGGTCTTGACACCAGCTTGGTCCCTTAAAGGAATACTCCGAATATTTTTGACCCCCACCTTATCCCTGATCCCTGTCACTGACAAAGTTAGATAAGCTCATAAATACCTTTTTTTGTGTCAGTGTGTCCAGTGGCTGGATCCCAGCTGTTAGCATCGCAGTTAGCTTAGCTCAATTACTGGAGGTGAAGAGGAAACAGCCAGACTGACGAAAGTGGACAAAATACTCCTTCCAGTGGTCCAGGGGACGGCGTATTAGCACGTGAAGTAAATTCGAATGGTTCTAAAACATTTTAAAAGACGTGTTTTCTTTTTAATCCATTAAAATAATGATTTGATCCACACAGACCTGCGCATGTGCAGTGCTCCGCGGAAGGATACACCGGAGCACAGCAGTAGAAACCATAGACTCAGCCGCTGTGCACCGGTATATCCTAAGCACTATGCTTGTGCAGATCTGTGTGTATCAAAACATTATTTTAACAGATTGAAAAGAAAACACGTCTTTTAAAATGTTTTATAACAATTTGGATTTACTTCATCCCACAAGGGGGGATTTTATTAAATGTTCTGTGAGGGCATCATTTTATTTTTCTATTATTTTACTTTTTAATCTGTCCTGAATATGTGCTGCTTGTGCTTTATGACATGTTTGAGGTTTACTTTATAATTATTTTCACGCTCCGCCAGGTTTTTCTGCACTGCACCACAGATCCACACTGACTCAAACTTGCGTGCACGATGTCAGACCTGTCATGAGATTTCATCTTTCCAAAAGATCACGATCATATTGTTAAATGCTGATCCCATCTTTCATATGGACGTACGGCGGGCATACGCCCATATACCGTCATACGACCGTTTGATAAATGAGGGCCTTCGTGTTTTGGCCTTGGTCTTGACCCATCAAAGTCATTGTCTTGTTTTTGACTCAGTCTCTGTACTTTAAAGTCTTGGTCTTACTCCCTGGATGTTTAGGTCTTGGTCTTATTTTTGACCCCTTGAAGTCTTGGTCTTGGTCTTATTTTTGACCCCTTGAAGTCTTGGTCTTGGTCTTATTTTTGACCCCTTAAAGTCTTGGTCTTGACTCAGTCTCAGCCTCTTAAAGTCTTGGTTTTGGTCTTCACTCAGTCTTGGAACCTTTAAAGTCTTGGTATTGTCTTGGTCTCTGGATGTTTTGGTCTTGGTCTTAGCCTTAACCCCTTAAAGTCTTGGTCTTGGTCTCTGGATGTTGAGCTCTTGGTCTTGACCACGTAAAATCTTGGTCTTGGTCTTTGCTCTGTCTCAGCGTCTTAAAGCCTTGGTCTTGTTGTGGTCTCTAGATGTTTAGGTCTAGGTCTTGACCCCTTAAACTTATAACTACATTAAACTTATAACTTATAACTACTTAAACTTATAACTTAAACTTATAACTACTTATAACTACCCCTTATAACTACAGTAAACCAAACTAAACTAAACTAAACTAAACTAAACTAAATTAAATTAAATTAAATTAAATTAAATTAAATTAAATTAAATTAAATTAAATTAAATTAAACTAAACCAAACCAAACCAAATTACACTAAACAAAATTAAACTAAACCAAACTAAATTAAACTAAACTAAACTATACTAACTAAATACTAGTCTAAACAGTTAAGTATCCACAAAGCTGCCCCAGGAGCTAGAACGCTGTGGGAAGTACGGTGCACTGAGCCCTGTCCTCTAATGTCTGAATGTTATTCCCTTTAGTCCGTTCATTGCTTTTCACCTGCTGTCCCCCCCTTCGAGGGGGAGTCTTCTCCAGTTTCAGTTGCTGACTCCACTATTACGAAGGCCTATGAACAAGCTCCGTCCGGACCGGGAGGACACCCCTGTCGGTCCTGCCCGTGGACTGGCTTCGGTTCTACTGCTGGGATCCGTGGTTCTTGTGCTGGACCGTCCAACGGACTGTCCTCAACATTGTCCTAGGCTTTACTTCTTATTGTCTCATGCTAGCTGTTGCCAAAGCTGTCCGTCCCTGGGAGAGGGATCCCTCCATACTGTGGTTCTCCCCAAGATTTCTTCTTTTCCCACTGGGTTTTTGGAGTTTTTTCTTGCCGGATGTGAGGGTCGAAGGCGGTGGTTGCTTCGTTCTGTCTCGTTACTGTAAATATTGACATATTACCATTATGCTTATTCACTGTTTTTACTTTTACCGACAAATGTAACATCTTGAAGCCCTCTGAGGCAACTGTTGTTGTGATACTGGGCTATACAAAAATAAATTGATTGATTGATTGATTGATTAAAGTCTTGGTCTTGTCTTGGTCTCTTTATGTTTTGGTCCTGGTCTTGACCCCTTAAAGTCTTGATCTTGGTCTCTGGATGTTGAGCTCTTGGTCTTAGTCTTGACCCCTTAAAGTCTTGGTCTTTACTCTGTCTCAGCATCTTAAAGTCTTGATGTTTTTTTTGTCTCTAGATCTTCTGGTCTTGGTCTCCAGATGTTTTAGTCTTAGTCTTGATCCAGTAAAGGCTTCATCTTGTCTTGGTCTCTAGATGTTCTGGTCTTGGTCTTGACCCCTTAAAGGGCAACTTCGGTTTTTTTACATCTGGACATTATTTCTAGGTGTGTGAATGCTCATATACTCACTCAGACAAACATTGTGCAGCATGGATTCCCTCAGAAGTTATTTAGATCCAACCGATTTAGCTGGGGCCACGGCAAGGGAGCTTCAGTGCTGGACATAATCTCTGCAAAGTCGCTCATTTAGGCCATATTTTTTCATCCATCGCCAGTGTTATCATAACGTCAGCTCAGGTGGGTCAGCTCAGCTGACGAGCTGACGGTTTTCACTAACTTAGCCACAATTAGCTTGGATGGGAACTTCGCGGAGCTCCTCTCCCCAGCAGAGAGGCACTTTGGCTGGGCCTCAGCTGTCACGTCGCACGGGCGTCTGACTTCCAGGGCCAAGTTGGTCCGAGTTGGGGCTGAGGTGGGTAAACGGCCCGGAGCATGCTCCACGGAGTCTCCGGAGGTCTCCAGGCCGGCCTGGCCGCACCGCGTGTGGGCCGTGGTGCTCGCGGGGACGCACCACGTTCGGGGGTTTTTAAGTTTCGTTTTCCCTCGCGTTTTTTTTTTCTTTCCTTTTTTCTCTTCTTTTTTATAATAATTTGGACTTGTGCTCCACTGGGAGGCTGTGATCTGTGGGAGAGAGATGATAACTGGACCGAGATCTACTATGATCGGCGCCGCAGCCGCGGACAGGACCAGGAAGCTCAGCAGGGGCGGATGAGAGGTTTCCCTGGACGCAGGGGAGATTCCGGTGGGGATCGTGGGGGGAGGCATTCATACAACTAAAATATTCATGTTCTGACTCAATAAAAAATACTTGTTCTGTAAATAGTTCCTTTACTATTGTGACCAAAAATATTCAAATTTTATTTCTGAGGGTTTTGTGTGAATAAATAATCATTTATATAACTTTAAAAATATTCATGTTCTGACTAAAATAAAAAATAAAAAATCTGTACATTGTATCATTGAGACTGTTCTGTAAATAGTTTTCAAATGAAGAATCAATATAGCAACTTCTGAGCAATCCATATCAATTTCAGACTTAAAATAGTGCACCAATTTCTGCCCCAGTCTGTTTCCAGTTAAGCCACGCCCACTTCCGGTTTAGACCACGCCCCCTCCGAGTACAGATGCGGATACAGATCATTTGGATGGGTAAACAGATACAGATACAGATACAGATAGTGGTGTACTCGCTCATCCCTAATATATACATACAAACACATACACATACATACACATACATATGTATACACATATACATACATACACACATGCATATACACACATACACATACATATTACCATTATCAGTACCACTGCCCTTATCACATCATCAACACATATCAACATATAGAAGGATATCCCCAGTAAATGTAATCAATGGTGCTAATAGTTTATATTTAACTTTAATTTAAGCATGGTGTTATATGGCCCTGCTGCCAGAGGGGGGCAGTCCTCAGGCAATAGGACCACCCTTTGGAAGTGTCTGTACTGTGCATTAAAAAGACAAGAACTGGGAGTCTACTGCCAGATGGTGGTGACCTCCCAGCTTGCCTGCCCTATACTGAAGACTTGTTAAGTGTAATATTTAATATGTATTTGTTTAAGATTAGCACCATTATCACTTACTATATTAATTTTATGTTTGCAAAGTAAAATAACATGTTATACATTGATAATAGATATAATAACACAATATCAAAGTATTGTGCTTGATTAAGATATAATAGTAGTTGTAGTAATAGTAGCTAGTTGTGGCTAAGTTAGTGAAAACTGTCAGCTCGTCAGCTGAGCTGACCCACCTGAAGACGGTAGATGAGCTGACTTTATGATAACACTGGTGATGGATGAAAAAATACAGCCGAAATGAGCGAATTTGTAGAGATTATGTCCCACGCTAAGGCTCCCTTGCCGTGGCCCCTGCTAAGTGCGGCTGAATCGGTTGGATGTAAATAACTTCTGAAGGACTCTGTGCTGCACAATGTTTGTCTGAGTGAGTATATGAGCATGCACACACCTAGAAATAAGGTCCAGGTGTCAAAAAACCGAAGTTGCCCTTTAAAGTCTTGGTCATCGTCTTGACTATGTCTCAGCCTCTTACAGCCTTGATCTTCTTGTTGTCTCTAGATGTTCTGGTCTTGGTCTTGTGTTGATTCAGGTTCGTCTGGTCCTGGTCTTGACTCTGATGCTGCTGTAACATCAGCTCCAGCCTTTCAAATCTAAGAATCAGAACTTCTTCAGCATGTAGCATGTTAGCACATTGATGCTAATGCTACTCTATATTAACAAGAAAGACACCTTTCAGTTCAGCATCCCCTGTGTGTGTGTGTGTGTGCACGCGCGCGCGTGTGTGTGTGTGTGTGTGTGTGTGTGTGTGTGTGTGTGTGTGTGTGTGTGTGTGAAAGCTTCGTATTCTCTTTGCATTTCTGTCAGAGAGTCATCAAAATAAAAGCATGAATAATTGAGGGGTGACGTGCTGATCCCACAGCTGGAGAGACGGTTTCCTCTGTAATGAGGAGGAAATGAAGACGGCGGCATCACGATCAACATGTTAGCCTCGACTCTCTAATCAGAACTGTTCACAATTTAACATTTTAAACAAGAAACTTTTTATAAATGAGAATGTTTGGACCTGTTGTTCGCCTGATTTTGATTAATTCAAACTGTATTTGATTAGAAATCAATCATCCAATAAAAATAACTACTTCTTGTTTCCTGTAGCCCATCACTACTTCCTGTTTCCTGTAGCCCATCACTACTTCCTGTTTCCTGTAGCCCATCACTACTTCCTGTTTCCTGTAGTCCGTAACTACTTCCTGGTTCCTGTAGTCCATCACTATTTCCTGTTTCCTGTAGTCCGTCACTACTTCCTGTTTCCTGTAGCCCATCACTACTTCCTGTTTCCTGTAGTCCGTCACTACTTCCTGGTTCCTGTAGTCCATCACTATTTCCTGGTTTGTGTAGCCCATCACTACTTCCTGGTTCCTGTAGCCCATCATTACTTCCTGGTTCTCTCATTTCCAGTGTTTCTATCATATCTATAGAAACTGTATTTGTTTAAAGCAGCTGTCGTTTCCATGACAACAGCCATGTTTCTCAATACATTGCGACATAAAACACAGAAGTGACACATATTAATCCAGTTTCTGATCAAATTTGATCACTTTTTTTGAAAATAACTGTCAGATTTGTATTATATCACATCAACCCTGTTTATTTTTTGAAAAGCAAAACATACAAGTGTGACCATTTATTCCCATCTTTGAAAAAAAAAAAAAAAGAAAGAAAAAAAAAGATTCCAGAGGAAAACACACTCGGTGTGTATCATTCCTCCAGCAGAGCAGACACATTTTCCAAAAGCGACACCTTGTACCTCAGAGTAATGACTTCTCTGCGGGGGGGGTGGCGGGAACAGCAGGGGGGGGAGGTCATCTTTCTGTAAGAGCCCTGGAACATCCCGCTGTTTCCGAGGCTCCATTTGACCTCCAGCCGCTTGACCTTCCGCGAGACGGTTTTAAAAACAGGAGCAGTGGCGGTTTTTATGGCCGAGGCCTGCAAGGTCCTGCTGACCGGCTGGATATTAGCAGGATAAATCAAACTACCAGGATCAGGAGGGGAGGGGCGAGTTTTAGAATGTGGCCAGGCTCTGTTTCCATGGGGACGGAGGGGAAAATGCAACTTTTGGAAAAGTTCATCAATACATAGAAACTGGTAAAAAAAAAAAAAAAAAAAAAAAAGAACTTCATGTCCATGTACATGATATCATGTCTATGGGAAAATAGAAATTACAAGTTTTTGAAATGGTTTTAGGTATATAGAGACAGGAAAAGCAAAACTTTTTGAAAATGTTATTACTATGTGGAAATGGCTAGAAAGAAAAGAAACTTCATATTCATGTCCATCACATAATGTCCAAGGAAGGGTAGAAAGTTAAACTTTTTGAAAAGGCTTAACTACACACAAACAAGATAAGCACAACAAATTTAAAAAAAAATGTTATGACTATTAGGGTTGCACCGATACCATTTTTTGTTCGCCGATACCAATGCCGATACCTGGCTGTGTAGCATCGGCCGATACCGATACCCTGCCGAAACCACGCTTCTTCTAATTGTCAGAAACTGTCACGTCCTCTGCCTCGGCCACCACATGGGGGCAGTGCTGCTGCTTTTCCTCCTTCTCCTTGTTTCTGTTCTCCTCATTTACTACATACCGTATTTTTTGGGCCACAAGACGCACTGGAATATGAAAATGTAACATCCAGCAGCATGACAGGAAGATGAGTTGGATTCTTAATGCTGGTTTATTAAGCTTTAGAACTTACTGTGGTTGTAACCACGGCAAAACTACAGCAAAACATCCATCCATCCATCCATCCATCCATCCATCCACCACTTATCTGGACTGGGTCTCAAAACAACAGTCTTAAGAAAAAAACAGCTGAGAGGCGGCTCTCTCTCCGCTTTTCCAACACACACACATGCTGGCTTCCTGGCCCCGCCCCCTGCTCCCTCCCAGCCACTCAGGCCACAGTGGTGCATTCAAGTTACTTGAAAACATAGGAACTCACAGAACTCAATATACCGGTTAAAAAATAAGAACTACATCAAAGATGCTACTGAAGTAAGTCTGTATTTAAATAATAAGGCGAATTAAGCAACGCCATTGTGGGATCCTCCTTCTTTGTTGTTTTTCGGCAGCTTGTGTTCCAATGGTTGCACTACGGCCTCTTTATGTTACCATCGACCGGGACACACCACACTGCAGGCTCCTGACTACTGCAGCTGCACAGTTCCTACAGAAAGCGCAGCGCAGAGGATGTGCAACGATACTGATTGATTAAAAAAGCAACGTATTTACTGCGGGCGGCAGAGCGGAACGACACACATTATGTGGAATGTGGCAGTAACCCTGGACCTGTACCTCCAGTTAGCTCCTTTTACCCGCCTCAGCCGCTCGCCGCTCGGCCAGACCTGCTCCTGGAGACCGGCTGCTGTCCTCACTTCACCGGGGAACTGGGTTAAACTCCAGACTCAGTCTGCTCCTGTGGCTGGAGACCAGCTTCATCTCATGACACTAACATAACTCCTTTTCTGCTCTTCAGACTCAGATCCATGCTCTGTAACAAGACCTGCATCCTCACTGGGATGTAAAATCATTGCTATCATTCGCTGAAAACACAGATCACACAGTGTGAATGTCGAAGAATCAATTCACACGGCGGTGCGTTCAAGTGCAATATGAAAGTCGGAAAAAGGCATCGGCGTGTTATTTGTGAGTACTCACCGATACCGATACCAGCGTTTTAGTGCGGTATCAGGGCCACTGCCGATACCAGTATCGGTATCGGTGCAACCCTAATGACTATGTGGAAATGGGGAGATAAAAGTAAATGCTATATCCATGTCCATGACATCATGACCATGGAAATGTAGGAAGAGCAACTTTTTGAAAAAGTTCTGATTCCATGTAAACAGGAAATAATGCAACTTTTTTGAAAATGAAACTTGTTGGAAAAGGGGAAATTCAACTTTTTGAAAATGTGCCTCCTTGTACAATGGAAAATGCAGCTCTTTGAAAATGACTCCTTGTAAATGGACAAAAAGTGCAACTTTTTTATGTTAAAACTCTATGGAAACAGAGAATGTGCAAGTTTTAGAACCTGGTACTCCTTGGAAAACAGGGAAAATGCAACTTTTTGAAAATGCTAAAACTCAGAGGAAGAAAAACCTAACTTTTTGAAAAAAGTTAAACTCCTTGGAAGAAGAGAAGAAAGGCAACAGTTTAAAAATGTTGAGACTCCTTGGAAGAAAGGAAAAAATGCAACTTGCTTTCTTATGGTTAGTTAACACTAACGACATCTAACCAACTGACCACCGCTTCGTATCCGGGGGCAACCAGCCTTCATCAGTCCAGGATTTAATCCTGACCTCAAATGACACGGTTGAATTCCCAAAGCCTCTTACTCCTCCTCCGTGATTATCATCAACTGTCACCACCGCGGACTGGACAGAGTAACGAACTTTTCAAATGAAGCTGAGAAGGATGACATCATTAATCTGCTGCTTTAATCCCTTTGATCATTAACATCAGCCGTCGGGTGAAAATGTACTAACGTTTACAAAAGATCAGCTGACAACATGTGTTACATTACATTATATTACATTATTTTCCAATATACTAGTTATACTATATTGTATACTAATTGCAATATATTTTAAATTATAATAAAATAAAATAATATCATTCCAAAAAAATATAGAAAATTGAATTTATTATTTTCAGTGTTTTTTGTCATTATAATAATTAACATAAAAAAAATAATAATACCTATTATTATTATTATTATTATTATTATTATTATTATTATTATTATTATTGTTATTAGAGTAGATTTCAGTGGTTCAGATGACAATTGAGGAAATATCCACAATTAAATGAGGAAATCATGAATGATGATATTAGATCCAGTGGGAACTGAACTTTATAGATATTTTTTTAAATAAATAAATAAATAAATAAATAAATAAATAAATAAATAAATATTTTTTTTTTTACTTTTTCCAGTCCTGGGATTTAAAAAAAATAGGTTTGACAAATATTTCCATTTGTGTTAATATTTGGTTTTTATTTTATTTAGCTGTTGTTGTAATTCACTGTTGTCATAAACTGATTCAGTTTTTTTGTAATTTTGTTTCCCTCTTCTCTTATTTGCGTGTTTGCCATTTTGTTTTTGATACTGGTATTTGTTTATTTTTATTCATAAATATAAATTGCACAATTTATAAATAATTTTAGTTATACTATTTTTCATTCTGAAGGTAATTTCTCCCCGAATGGTTTATCATCACAAACTTAAGTTTGTTATAAAAGAGAAAAATGTTTTTGCCTATTTCCATGGAATCTGAGTACTTTTCAAAAAAGCTGTTTACACATTTTCAACAATTAACGTTTGTCGACATTTTAGTGGGACTTCAGTCAGAACATTTTCATAAAGTTCCTCCTACAGAGCCACTTTTTTTTTTTACATTCTAAAACATCCTCGACAACTAAAGCGATGCTGCGGTTGCCTAGCAACACCTCTTCGTTGACAAGCATCCCTGTTTGAATCTCAGTGAGGTCAAGAGTTTCTTCACAGCCAACATGAGAGGAGAGATTCTGATTTAATTTAAAGCTCATGTCCGGAGTTTTGAACGAGAGAGGTTTTTTTTTTAATCCAATGTCTCAGGTTCCGCCCTCCCTCTGCTTTCATGAACGACCAAGCCACTCCCCTTTAATTGTGCACGCTGTTATCCGTCGGGTGAAAATGAGAGCCTCCGAGTCCTACAGCAACCTACATGGTTAGCTGTTTACGGTGGATGTTCAGCAGACAGTGGATATATCCGAGGTAAGCGGACCGGCTGCTGCGGAGCTAACTCTCCTCTGCCTGGGCGAGCTGCCGTGCTCTCTGCCTGGGCGCACACTTTGATTGACGGCACGAGAATGCGGAAGCTCGAAATCTATTGGCTGAAGCTGACCGGCGCTTTTTCGGATAACATGGGGGTCTATGAGACGAAGGCGGGGCTCATAAATAAATTTTTATATTGCTTTATGCTAATATTATATTGTAGTATCGAACCAGACTGACACATTTAAGCTCTGTTGAAAAATGACACATACGTTGGAAACGAACGGAAACTCTGGACACAAGCTTTAATTACCAAAGTAAAAGCTGGGCTCCATCAGGTAATAATTACAGTCACTCAGACTGGAATGCAGTTTGTTTTGACTCTTCGTGCCAAGAAGGTGTCAAATTACAACAGGATGGAAGGTTTGTAAAGGTGAAACTGAAGCCAGTAACATTGTTCTTTAATAGATTAGTGCAAAATGAAATGAATCAAATGTAGAAGATTAAAGGAAAAGTCTGAAGAAAGAAGGAAAAAATAACTTTAAGCTGCGAAAACTTTCAGAAGCTTCCTGTGTTGAGTGGATCAAACATTTTAATAGTGTTTAGAATGAAGCATGGATGCTGTGAAGCTGTTTAGGATGCAGCATGTAGCATCACTGCTATTTGAGCCTTAAAACTCTTTAACGTGTATCATGTAGCATGGATATGTAATTTGTAGCATATAAAATGCAGTGTGTAGCATACAGCATGTAGCATTTAGCATATCTCATATAACAACTACAATGTAGCATATAGCATGTAGCATTTAGCATACATCATATAACAACTACAATGTAGCATGTAGCATTTAGCATGTATCATATAACAACTACAATGTAGTATATAGCATACAGCATATAACAAATATAATTTTGCAAATACAATATAGCACATAGCATGTAGCATTGAGCATATATCCTGCAGAAAATACAATTTAACATATACCATATGACATGTAGCAAATAACATCACATATCAAATACAGTATAACATATAGCATATATCATATAGCAAATACAATATAACATAACATATAGCATATACAAAGTAACATATAGCATATATTATATAGCAAATACAATGTGACATATAGCATATATCATAGCAAACACAATATGGCATATAGTATATATCATATTGTGGAGGTTGCGGAAGAAGGAGATGGACGCTGGACTGAGATTGAGCGTGATTTATTCTTCGCACCGACCGTGACAGCTGTCATCCAGGAAGCCTCCATTGATAGAACACTTCCGCCTATTTATCCCCATCAACAGTGCAACACACCCCCTTACGTCACCAACCCTGCCCCTTCTAGTGTGAGGTAACTCCCTCCCCACAGACACCACAATATAGTAAATATAATGTAACATATATCATATAGCAAATACAATGTAACATATAACATATAGCATATAGCATATACAAAGAAACATATAGCATATATTATATAACAAATACAATGTAGCATATAGCATATATCATAAACTAAATATAATGTAACATATAGCATATATCATATAGCAAATACAATGTCACATATAACATATAGCACATAAAGCATATACAAAGTAACATATAGCATATAACATAGCAAATACATATATAGTATATATCATATAGTAAATATAATGTAACATATATAATTTTTCATATAGCAAATCCAATGCAGCATATAGCATATATCAAGTGTATCATATACAAGTATCGTGTAGCATGTAGCATGTAGCATCAGTGGTGTTTGAGGCTGAAATAACAGAATCCTATGTTGTGACTGAAGCTCAAATTCTCCTCTGATCTGCTGCAGAGAGGAAGTGAAGCACCAAACCCCGACAGCAACTCATCACAGCCCCGCCTCTATTAGCGGAAGAGAAAAGAACAAATATGAGATGACGGTTCAAATCCCTCGGTTCAGAATGCACAATGACCCAGAGCAGTGAATGTGAAGAGTCACTGAGACGAACGAGTGTGACGCTCTGCTGACGGATGTGTTTACAGCCAGGGGAACAGATGGCCGTTCTGCTTACCGATCTCTTTATTCTCACTTCCCGCCTGGCTCGACGGCACATGGGGTAATTAGGAGAAAGGCTGCAGAGTAGAGGCTGAAAGGGAAATAAAGAAATTAAGGATCAGCCGTTATGTTCATGGAGCAGATGAAGGTGATGACAGAGGATCAGGGATGGGTGGAAAATATATTGATCCACATTTTCATGTTCTCGGGTTTCATTCAGAAATGGGACTGAATGTCAGAATTGTTAAAAAAAAAAAAAAAAAAAGTAGAGAAAAAAAAATCAGGCAGAAAATGGACAAAAAAATCAGTATTAGCAAAAAAAAAACAAAAAAAAAGCAAAGACAAAAAATGGGCAGAAAAAGGGTTAAAAAAAAACAGGCAAAAAAAGAAAACTGGCAAAAAATTGGGGGAAAAAATGCAACAAAAAGCTACAACTAAAATGTGAAAAAGACAACAATAAAACAGGGGAAAATGGAAAAAGAAAAAATGGGCAAAAAATAGGCAAAGAAAGAAAATCTAGAAAAAAAGGCAAAAAACTGGCCAACAAAAAAGGAAAAAAACTGCCACAAAAATGGCAAATTCAAAATTCCAGAGAATAACTGACTCGAACATGGAATTAATAAGGAGAGAAAAGACTTAATAACTTTGATAGACACAACAGGAAGTGAACGATAGTTAACAGAATACAAGCACATAAAAGAAAGAGGAGATGTTTTTCATTAAAACCTTCAAAGTAAAAACATGCTTCAAATAGAATGTCCTTCGTCACAACGGTTTTGAAATGATTCATTATGTGAAAACAAGACATGGTGAGTCTTTGTTTCTACAGAGCCACGGGTGAGGAAAAGAAAACAGACTTGGAGCAAAGCTGGAACTTGAAGGTTTGGTTTTATTAACTCCTATCTGTTGTGCTTGGCTTTTACTTTGAAGCTAATGTTTTAGACATGTTAGAGACATTTTATGAGAACCGTTTTCTTTCTACGCTTGTTTCACCGGTTTGTCCCGTTGAATCCAAACTGTTGACACCCCAGTTCAAGTTCGAGTTTTCCAACACAGGATACAGTCACCTGAACGCAGCAGGAGGACTGACTGGAGACTGGAGAGGGGTCGGCGTATAGGACTAACTGGTTCCCCTGTTAGCTGGTGACCAGATGCTTGAGACTAACTGGCTCCTCTTTTAACTGTTGACTTTAGCAGAGCAAAAATTTCGTTTATTTATTTATTTATTTATTTATTTATCTATATCCTCAAAGCAGCTGTTATTCAGTTTTTCTTTTTTTTAAAGGTCACTGTAAACTGTCCTTCTGTACTATTGGAGTTTTATTTTGAAAATATTTGGGGACACTGTGACATTTCTAGTGACAGTTTAACAGCTAAATAGCCTCATTATTTTATCTTCTCACATCTTTACAGTTTACAGCACTCCTTTTGAAAAACTTCGATCAAGATCTCCCTTGAAGAAATTGAAAAGAATAAGCTTTTATTGTGAAAGTCACAACTGAAGAGAATCAAGGTAAAAGTCCTGAATGACTTTATTCAGCCTGGAATGAAATGAAAGCCTGGAGCTGCTGAAGGACGGAGAGCAAGATGTTGAAAATACAGATGTTAGAAATACAGATGAGTAGTCAGCAAAAATGGAAAGATGCAACTTTTTGGAAATGTGATGGCTCTATGGAGTTAGAGGGACAAAAATCCAAGTTTTTGAAAGGTTACAGCTCTGTGGAAATGGAGGACAGCGTAGCTTTTTGAAAATGTTACTGATCTGTGGAAAGAGAGGGAAAAAAAGTGCCACTTTTTGCCCCATTTCCATGGAAACAGGCCCAGTGTTTATGACAAAATGTGTTTTCAAAAAGTTGTTTTCCTTGTTTCCATAGAAATGGAGTCAAAGTGTTTACAACAAATTCCAGTTTTGAAAAGTTGTGTTTTCCTGATTTCCACAGAAACAGAGTCAGAGCATTTTCAACAAGTCGCACTTTTAAAAAGTTGTCTTCCTCATTTCCATAGTGACATATTCAACACATTTTCGACCAATTGTACTTTTCCATGTTTCTATGGAGACAGATTGTAACTGTCTTTGACGAATTCTGTTTTCCACGTTTCCATGGAGACTGAGTGATGAAGTGATTAAATTTTACTTTCAATTGCATTTTCAAAACTTTTCCCTCTGTTTCCATGGAGACGAAGTTCAAGTCCTTTCTAGAAGTTTCCGTTACATTACATTTGTTTTTTTCCTCTATCCAAATGACTCCTCCTTTTAGGCCCCCTCAGACCCCTCCCCCTCTGTTTTAAACTGCAAAAATGCACAAATCCTGAATCTTACCAAGTCCGGAAGCATTTTTTTTTTCAGAAAATTTAAGAAAGACACTTTCATTTCTTGATTTGAAATTCTTGCACCAAGATCTGTTTTTAAATAAAATTTAAATTTAGAATTTTTTTTTTTTTTTACAGTGCAGATGTCTTTTATTTGGGCCACCATTTTTTTTTTTACAGTGTAAGCATTCTTCTCTTAAAGTGACAGGCACCTATAAACACTCCCTGCTTCTTACTTCATTCTACTTCAGTCTTTTATCACCAGTTAAGACAAAGTAACCTCCGCCTGATGGAGGTGGAAAACTTTTTAATTCATCAGGCCTTTCTCCCAGAGTCCATCATGGCCGTATCGCCGCCACCGCCGCCGTCCTTCTGTAATGAGCTGCCAGTCAGTAGCCGGCCGAGCTGCTGGAGTTAGATGAAGGATCAGATTGCAATCTGCAAACAGTCATGAAGCCTCAGTTAACAGGGACTTTAATTAATTTCACAGCAAATGGATCAGTAGGGAAATATAAGAGGAGGCAGAGGAGTCTCTACACTGTAAAAAATCTGAATCTGACCTCTCTCTCTCTACATGTACATATATATATATACACATATATATATATATATATATATATATATATATATATATATATATATATATATATATATATATATATATACCACTGGGCATGTCCAGACACTTCCAGGTTGCATTTATCAGGTCTCCAGCAGGGGGTGGTGTTGGATACCTGTAGGTTTTTTTGTTTGTTTGTTTTTGTTTTTACAGTATCTGTGTCCACAACTTAAATATACACTGCAAAAACTGAATAATCAACAAATTTATCAGAGACAAAATCCCAAGACAACTATTTACATTGAATATGTACCAGTATATTTAAGTTATATCACAAATTGCAAAACACATTGTTTAACTTCCATTGAGTGAAAATGTCTCACTTTACTTGATTAAAGATAAATTCACTTAAAATGTATATTTCATAAACTACATTTAAGATAAGTTTGATAAAAGAATCTTAATTTAAGAAGTAAATATGTCAATAGAACAAATGAAACTGTTCTTGATTAAAGATACTTTTACTTTGAAATCAGTCATATAAATCTATTTGGTTTGTGTTCAGATGCTTTTACTTTGAATTAAGTTAAAAAAAAACTAGCAATCGAAGAAGTGAAAATTGTTTTGATTTCAGACAATATCTCTTAAATCAAGTTTTTTATTTTGTTGAATTATAATCTTTAAGTGAATTTAGCTTAGATCAAGTAAAATGAGACGATTTCACTCAAAATAAGTTTAAAAAACTTGATTTAGATCTTTTTCGCAGTACACCCATATCTATAACGTAAATATACAATGGAAAAATTGAAAATATCACCAATTTTTTATTTATTCATTTAAAATAAAAATGACTCATTTTTATTAATTTAACACAAATTCGTTTCAATCGAGACAATTTTCAGTTCCTCTATTGCCAGATTTTTTTTTTTTAAATCAAGACACTTATACTTTGAAATAAGTTTTTAAAAATCTACCAATTGAACTGGTGAAATTTGTCTTTATTTGAGGTACTTTTACTTTGAAATAAATAAAGACAAACGTTCCAATAGAACAAGTGAAAATTGTCTTGATTTCAGATACTTTTACTTTGTAATATGTACAAAAAAATCAACTAGTAGAACAAGTGAAAATTGTCTTCATTCAAGATACTTTTACTGTGAAAAAAGTAACAACATGTCCCCATGAAACCAGTGGAAATTGTCTTGATTTTAGAGAATTTTACTTTGAAATAAATTTTTTTAAAAAGTCTTTCAATAGAACAAGTGAAATTAATCTTGATTTAAGAGCACTTCTCTTGAATCAGAACAGGTTTCACTTTTTTATTGCCAGATATAGATTTTCTTTTTATGAACCAAAATGCTTGTACTTTGAAATAAGTCAACAAATTTTACACTTTCACTCAAACCAGTGTCGGGGACACACTGATGGAAAGATCCAGCTAAGGCATGACCCGGAGTCATGTTGTCTGCGAATACCGTCCCTCCTCAAGGAGGAGACATGACCCCCGCTGTGGCGGAGACGCAGCAGACTTTGAAGCTCTCTAGAACAAAGGAGAGGAACTTCCTCCCCCAGCAGGAGACCAGCACCGTTTGGCGGTCCCACAAATCTAAAATGGCTGCCCATCTCAAACCCACCATGTGCCAGCCTGATCTCCCCTGAGAACAAAAGAACTAAGGAGTCTGTTCCTCACCTCTGCACGAGAGGAAAACCAGATAATGCAACACCACCGCCCACCTCACGAGGGCGCTCGTGAGGCTCCTCCGCAGAGCAGAGGAAAGGAGGACCCAGATCACCGTCTGATTGGCCAAGCAGACCCTGGGGGCAGGAGCTCCGCTCCGCAGTCAAATAGACGTCACCAGAGGCGCCATCTTCAGTTTTCTAGCCGAACCTCTATCTGAGAGGACGTGGACCAACTGCGTCCTCAAACGGATTAAACGGCCTCAAAGCGTCTTGCTGGACAAGACGCCACGGATCCATCTTTCCTTCACCGGTGAACCCCTTTTCCCAGCGGAGCAGAACAGCAGCGACTTCCCCGACCGAAGACACCAGCAGGACTGCACTGCTACAGCTCCTCTCCTCCTGCAGAGCCACGGCTCAGTTCTTGCACTGTTGTTTTCTTTTTTCATCTCTCTCTCTTTCTCCTCGTGCGCTCCCGTGTGCACACTCACAAGCACGCACTTCCTCCTCACATCAAACCCGCAAGATGCCGGCTAGCCGTGCATCTGTGCGTGTGAGATAGGAAGATGGGCTCATCTTTCAAGCTCTGCTCTCACTAACTCCAGATTCGAACCAGCGCGGTAGACCTCCGTCATGAACACACACACGCAGAGCTCGCCCGCCCGCTTGACTCTCTCACCTCCCCGCCTTTCTCTTTCTTTTCAGCCTATGACCCCTCTTGTGTGATCTCGCCTCACACCCCGTGCAGCAGATCTGCACACCGAACTCCGCCAATCGGGAGATGCCAGAACTCCGCCTCTCTCTCTCTCTCTCTCTCTCTCTCTGTCTCTCTCTCCCACTGTCCCTGCCGGGGAAGCTAGGACCAAGACCAGGACTGTCGCCCCGCCCCTCACCCCCTTCAGGGAGCAGCTCCGAGAGACACGCTGCTCCGCCTCAACAACCACACACACACACATACACTCGCGGCCGGTCACCCGACAGAGCGGACCCAGCCCGAGTCACACACCCACTCACACACCGTACACGGAACCACACACAGCTGGCCCCACCGGGCCACGCTACGAGACATCCCCCCTCGTGCGTCTCCAGATGCTCTCTCACAAACACACACACACACACACACACACACACACACACACACACACACACACACACACACACACACACACACACACACGCTGCTTGCAAGTTTTGAATGTTCTGTTTTGTTGATTAAATGTGTTAATTAGTAATAGACATCGTTAATAAATGCTCATTAACTGAACTGAACGATTCATTCTCTTGGTTTGGTGGTCTTGTGACTAAGTTCCTGGTTGTATCAGCCTGTGCTCGATCTCACACCTTCTCTGATAATTCAACGGTTGTTTATCCAAAGATTAACATCCAGCTTAAATTATCTTTCCATCTTTGAGATTGAAAATTGGTAATGAATGTTCCTCTGACGAGGTGGTGCCCCGGAATTATTAATGAAATAACCCACAGGTTTATTTAATGCATAATTCACAACTTCCCTCAGCTCATTTTCTGTAATTTACCCATTTCCAGTAATTGGTAATTTGTGGCATTATTGATTAATTAATAACACCTTGTTAATCAATAAGTTGATGGTTAAATCACTCTGTGGTCTACTCCATTTCCAAATAGCTGATTATTTAACATAATTAACGAATAAGTAACCATTTATTCTGATTAATAATAATTGATGTTGGGTTAAATTACTTGGTGCTTCACTGTAAACAGTGTATTACATCGTAATTGATTGTTATTGGTGATCCACTGTGAATGACCTGCAATTATTAATTGGTAAATGAAAATTTACTCATATTAATAAGTAATTAAATTGCTTAAAGTAATTAATTACTCTCAGTAATCAATACTTTAGTAATTTATTCCCAATTTCCAATTGTAAACCCCAACACCAGTTAAAAAAAAATTGGTAAGAATTACAATTTTTTACTGTGTGTTTTAAAATAGGAGCTTGCGAGGTAAATGGAGACCCGCTCTTATTTTGACATCCCATTCAATAACTTAAAAAGAAAATAAAAGTGTCCTTCATGAGCAGGACACAGATGACTTTGGTCCATTAGCAGAAGAAAAAAAGACAAAAGCTGTCCGCCGCTTCATCACCGCTCTCTCCTCTCGCCGTTTCTCATTTTCTATCTAACGGCAGCATTAGGCCTTGTTTTCCATCAGCATGCAGAGGCTGCTTGGTAATTTATCAGCAGAGGTTTAAATTAGGAGTGAAAATAGGCTTTCAGAGTGATTCATGTTTATTTAAATGGAGCCGTTTAGGATGGAAGTGCTTCAGAAAAAAGACGGGAAAGCGTTGGTTACTTTCAATGATTGGCTTATGAATCAGAAGAGTGTGTTTTTAGAGAGTAATATAGGTTTAAGCTTCGGGTTTTTGGCCTCATTTGGCAGGAAAAACGTTGAATATTTCATTCCTGTCTGATGAATACTGGAATTAAAGGATGTTTGTTCCATTTGTGAGATTTATTGGTCTCTGAGTTTGGGAAGTGACACTGAAAGTCAGAGAAATGACACATGAAAAAATAAAAAAAAAAAGATTAACATAAAAGGGAGAATCAATGAAAACACGTCAGTTTGGAGAACAACTTTGATTTAAGCTGATCTAAGAACAACACGTTAAAAAAAATGCTGAATTTTCAGTTTTTTTAAGCTAGAAACATTAAGAACATAATACAACTAGAAAATAATTTATCCTAAAGAAACTGAAAGTGTGAATATTGAGCAAAAAAAGTTAAACTACATTATTTTGGATCATGTTACAGGTTTATATGGAGTAAAAATCTGCCTAGCAACCATTGCTAGAGCGGAGCAGCTTTGATCTTATTTATGAGTAAAAATTCTGCCTAGCAATGGTTGAAAGGCAGAATTTTTACTCCTGAATGTTCACTAAAATTTTCACTTCGCTTTGATTTCTCTTCCTATAAAGAAACATTCTGCTTAGCAACTGTTGCTAGGGCGGAGAAGCTTTGATCTTACTTACAATGAGCAAAAATTCTGCTTAGCAATGGTTGCTAGGTAACATTATGAACTCCTGAATTTTGAGCAAAAATTGTACGTAGCTTCCATCTCTCTTCACATGATTAAAATAATCAGCATAGCAACCGTTGCTAGGGTGAGGAAGCTAAAACAACAAAGTGTTTCTTTTGTTCAGTGATTGGGTTATGAATCAGAAGGATATGTTTTTGGGGAGTAATATGGATTGAATGCCCAGGTTTTTGGCCTCATTTGGCAGGAAAAATGTTGAATATTTCATTCCTCTCTGATAAATGCTGGAAATAAAGGATGTTTGTTCCGTTTGTGAGATTTATTCGTGTCTGAGTTTGGGAAGTGACACTAAAAGTCAGACAAATGACACCGAAAAAAATCAGATTAACATACGGAGGAAAAATCCCTGATTTTTCTGTTTGTTATGATACAAAAGTCACGAAAATGATCCAAACTAGATTTTTTTTTCTTAAAGAAACTGAAATTGTGAATATACATTGAGTAAAAAGTCTGCCTAGCAACCGTTGCTAGGGTGATTTAGCTTTGATCTGTCTTCCCATAAGGTAAAATTCTGCCTGGCGACCGTTGCTAGGTTGAGGAAGCTGTGACATCACTTACCATGAGTAAAAACTCTGATTAGCAACCGTTGCTAAGGCAGGGCAGATTTCATGTCACTTATCATGAGGAAACAGTCTGCCTAGCAACAGTTGATAGGGTGGAGAATTTTGATCTTATAATCAGCAAAAATTCTGCTTAGCAACAGTTGCTAGGTAAAATTTTGACTCCTGAATTTTGAGAAAAAAATTTTACTTAGGATTTTTCTTCCGATAAGAAAAAAATCAGCTCGGCAACCGTTGTTAGATTGTTTCAGCTTTGATCTATCTTCCCAGAAATAGTAATTCAACCTAGCAACTGTTGCTAGGGCAGGCCAGCTTTAATATCTCATCCCATAAATCAAAATTCTGCTTAGCAACAATTCTTAGACTGGGACAACTTTGCTCTCTTCCCATGAATAGAAATTCTGCCTAGCAACCGTTGCTAAGGCAGGCTGATTAAAGTAAAATCACAATAACTAAAGAAAAGCTTAAATATTTTCAAAACTTTTAAAGATTTCAACAGTTGAACGATACAGCAGGAATGTCCCTGAACAGGCACAAGGTTTGATAATTATTAAAATCAGCAGATTTAAAAAGTTATCCAAAGAGAAAACAGGACGACTGTCATATTAACAGCCACAGTGATGAGAGAAAAGTGTTTCAGATCAACGAGGGTGTCGGTGCGACTCCGGCACACCGGTTAAAAGCTCATCTCCATTAGCGGAGACAGTCCTTCGCCATCACTCTCCATCAGGCAATGTGGAATATTTCCCTTTCATTAAACGGCTGTAATTAATTAAAGAACACATTTCTTCCTCCGGCCTCCAGAGGAACAGCGGCTCATTTATGGCAATTAGGAAGCGTCCAATGGAAAGTGAACCATGACATTTGTTCAGTGTATGAAGGGATGAAGTATTGAAACGTCTCCGGGGGAAAGTCCTTCACCGATGAGATAAACATCTCTCCACCTGTCTGAATCTTTTTTTTTTTTAAACGAGTGTATGTCTGTCTATAAAATGTTACTCTTCGCTTTAAATGTAACTTTTCCCTTAAAATGGGACATTTCCCTTAAAACGTTACATTTTTCTGAAAATTCATTTTTCCCGTATAATTTCATTTTATCCATTTAGATTAAATTTTTCCCTTACAGGAGCTGTATCATGCAAAATCCACTTTTTTAAGGTTTTAAGCATGCCACAAAGTTGATTTCCCTTTAAAACCACCCCCAAAATGTTATTTGCCGTCATCCATGCATGTCTGGGTAATCTTTTTCAGTCTGCTGCTCTTTAAAGCAGCCCCTCCCTTCGGGTAGAAAACAGCTCGTTTGAAACTCTTCCAACTTAAGTACGTCACTAAAGTTGAGTTCCTCCCCACCACTCTTCTCCCACCCCACCCCCATGCAGACAACACCCCCACTCTCCTGTGACCAACATGCAGCTGATTCGCATTTTCCATTGAGGACTGAGGAGACCCCCCCCCCCCCCCAGGCCCTCAGCAGTCAGCGTTGCCGCTTTTTGTATCTCTGATTACGGAGATAAACTTTAACCATCATCTGAAAGCAACAATCAAGCAAGAGCAAGAGTCTAAAGGGTCTGAAGGGTCTGCGCTTGGTGAGTTTCTAACAGGAAAAGACATTTTTGCGTGTCTTTGCGTGTAGAGAAGCTAGAGCTAAAGATTTAAAGCTAACCGTTATACCCCTTTCCCACTGGCCAAAAAACCTGTTTAAACCCGCTAATTCATGGCAGTGGGAAAAGGTTTACCCGGGATTTCGACCCGGGTCGTTCACCCTGCAATCGACCCGGTAAATTCCCGGGTCAGCTTTCTACCGGCTTTTAGTGGGTGGGACACATCCGGGAACTTACATGATGACGTCGACGCAGCGCGGCTAAGTTAGCGCGCTAGTTGTTGTTTCTGGACACAGCGTGAGATTTCCTTCGTCAACATGACCCAGCATTGGCAAGATAGCGAGACCAGAGAGCTTCCCCTGATCCGTGGGGAAGAGGAGATTCGTCTACAGGCAACAGGGACCGCTGCATTGTTTACTTTTGTTTTGCTCCGTCGCGCTGATGATGTCATCCACGTGGGACACCATCAGTGCGGGAAAACGCAGGGACGCGGCTCGCCAGCAGGAGGTGAGACGCGGGTCTGCAGGTGGTGGGAAAGGCGTCTAAAAAGGTGATAGTTAGCGGGTCGCAGACACGGGTCAACCCGCTAGTTGCAGTGGGAAAGGGGTAATAGAGAAGCTAACGCATGACGCATTTGTTTTGAAGCTCCGATTGGTTGAAGTACGCTGTCAGTCTACGTCCACAGGGGGAGAGGCGGGATTTTCAGTGAAACAGAGCATTTTCTCTTCCGGGTTTCAGAATTAGCCCCAGAAAATCTTTTATTTCACACAAAATGACTTTTCCTTAGCGCCAAAAATGAACGATTACCGTGTTAATGTCAATAATAGGGTTTGGACTAGCTAAAGAAGCATGATACAGGCACTTTAAAGTTATATTTTTCTTCTAAAAGTTCTACCTTTCTTTTAAATGTTAAATGTTACATTCCCCTTATAAGGTAATTCTTCCAATAATGGTTTACATTTTCCCTTAAAATGGGACTGTTCCCAAAAAAAGTTACGTTTTCTGTGAAAGTAGTATGTTAGCCTTAAAATGTAACTTTTCCCTCAAAATGGTACGTTTTCCTTTAAATGTAACTTTTTCTTTAATGTGATTGATTTGCCATAAAGATGTGACTTCTCCCTTTAAATTTGACTTCCATTAGAAGTTAAAATTTTTCCTTAAAACAGTAGTTTTCCCTTCAAATGTAACTTTTGATTTTAAATGTTACGTTTTTGTTAAAAAAAAAATTACTTTTCCCTGAAATGTAAAATGATACATTAATCTTAAAATGTTAATTTTCCTGTATTATTTTACATTTTCTTTAAAATGGCACATTTTCCCTCAAAAGGGACTTTTCACTTAAAGTGTTACATTTTCCCTGAAAATTCTACTTTTTCCTTAAAAAAATAACTTTTCCGTTAAAAGGTACCGTTCCTTTGAAATGCTATGTTTCTTCTCTTTTACTCTTTCCCTTAAAATATTACTTTTCCCATAAAATTTTACATTTGTCCTTAAATAAATTACATTTGAATGAATGAATGAATGAATTTATTTATTTTTCGAACATGTATAAAAAGAAAAAAGATAAAAAGGAAAGTTAATGCGAATCAAAGAAAAAAGAAAAAAAACCAAACATAAACAAACAAAACAAAAAAAAACAACATAACAGCACAGTTCGAAAAAAGGAGTAGGAAGAAGTAAACACTTTTTAGAGATTCCTAGCCCTTTTTAACTATTAACAAGTTTTAAAATCATACATCATAGGACATCACATAATATAATATATGTATACATATACCGTGCAGATTTTCTTTTAAAATTGGACTTTTCTGTTAAAAATTACAATTTCATCATTAATATTTCAGTTTTGGTCATTTTTTAAAATCAGTTTTGGTAATTTTTGGTCAGTTTTGGTCATTTGTTTCAGTTTTGGCCCTTTTCCCCCCTTTTTGCATGTTTTGGAGTTTCCAACCTTTTCTATCGTTCTTTGCATTTTTTCCGTTTTGGTCCTTTTCTCTTAACTTTTTTGCATTTTTTTGTTTACTGTCCATCCTTGTCTTCATTTTTTGCCATTTTTTCCAGTTTTGGTCCTTTTCCTCCCTTTTTTGTATGTTTTGTAGTTTCCTACTTTGTCTTTCTTTCTTGCAATTTCTTTTCAGTTTTGGTCTATTTTTCTTGACTTTTTTGCATTTTTTTTTTTTTACTTTCCATCTTTTTCTTCATTTTTTTGCTATTTTTGGTCCTTTTTTTGTATGTTTTGTAGTGTCCTACCTTTTCTTTCTTTCTTTGCAATTCCTTTTCATTTTTGGTCCATTTTTCTTGATTTTTTTGCATTTTTTTCTTTACTGTCCATCTTTTTCTTCATTTTTTGCCATTTTTTCCACTTTTCGTCATTTTTGTCAGTTTTGGTCCTTTTTTCCCCCTTTTTGTAGTTTCCTACCTTTTATATCGTTCTGTGCATTTTTTCAGTTTTGGTCTATTTTTCTTAACTTTTTTGAATTTTTTCTTACTTCCCGTCCTTTTTTTTAGTTTTTGCCATTTTTTTCCAGTTTTGGTAATTTTTGTCAGTTTTGGTAATTTTTTGTCACTTTTTTGCATTTTTGTCAGTTTTGGTACTTTTCTTTAGTTTTTTGCCCTTTTGTTCATTTTTGGTCCTTTCGTGTTTGGTCCTTTTTTGTCACTTCTTTGCATTTTTCAGTTTTGGTTCTTTAGTTTTTGATCCTTTTTTTCCGTTTTTTGCATTTTTTTTAGTTTCCGTCCGTTTCTTTAGTCTTTGATAAGTTGTTTTTCCAGTTTTGGTCATTTTTTTCAGTTTTGGTCCTTTTCTCTTAACTTTTTTACATTTTTTTTTTTTTTACTTTCAGTCCTGTTCTTTAGTTTTTGCCATTTTCCTTCAGTGTCAGTCCTTTTTTCTGCAGATTTTTGCATTTTCTTCAGTTTTGGTCCTTTTCTTTAGTTTTTCCCATTTTTGTCAGTTTTGGTCCTTTTTTCTTAATGTTTTTGTATTTTTTTTTAAGTCTCCTTCCTTTTCTTTCGTTTTTGGCATTTTTTTTTCCAGTTTTGGTCATCTTTGTCAGTTTTGGTCGTTTTCTTCAGTTTTTTTGTTGTTTTGTTCAGTTGTGGTCCTCTTTTTTTCCGGTTTTTTTTTCAGTTTTGGTCCTTTGTTCTTGACTTCTTTGCATTTTTTTTTTGTTTCTGTCTTTTTCTGTAGTTTTTGGAATTTTTTTTTCAGCTTCTGTCATTTTAGTCAGTTTTGTCCTTTTTTGTCACTTTTTTGCATTTTTGTCAGTTTTGGTCCTTTTCTTTAGTTGTTGGCATTTTTCTTCAGTTTCAGTCCTTTTTTCTTTGGTTGTTTGCATTGTTTTAGTTTCCATCCTTTTCTTTATTTTGGGGGTTTTTTTTGTCAGTTTTGATCTTTTTTTCTTAACTTTATTACAGTTTTCTTTTAGTTTCTGTCCTGTTCTTTAGTTTCTGGAATTTTTTTTCAGTTTTGGTCATTTTTGTCAGTTTATGTCCTTTTTTGACACTTTTTTGAATTTTTGTCAATTTTGGTAATTTCTTTAGTTTTTTGTCCTTTCAGTTTTGGCAGTTTTTTTCAATTTTGGTCCTTTTTTCAGCTTTGGTAATTTTTTCAGTTTCTGGCATTTTTTTTTGTTTCAATTTTGGTAATTTTTTCAGTTTTGGTCCTTTTTCTTCAGTTTTGGTCCCTTTTTTTAGCTCTGGAAGTCATTTTGGCTGCGGTCCATTTTTGTCAGTTTTCTTCATTTTATCCACTTTTAGGCATTCTTTTCAGTTTTTGGCATTTTTTTCAGCTTTGGAGGTTTTTTTTCAGTTTTTGTCCTTTTTTTCTTCAGTTTTGGTCCTTTTTTCAGTTCTTGTCCTTTTTTTCTGCATGGATGAATGACAATTTTCTCCAGCTCAACAGCTCCAAAACTGAATTTCTATTAATTGGAACTCCACATCAACTCAAGTCCTCCCCTTCCACAGTTCTATCATTTGCCGGTCACATAATCAACCCAACAACTGCCGTTACCAACCTGGGTGTCCGTTTTGACCCCACCCTCTCCTTTGACCTCCATATCCAACACATCTGTAAGACCTCATTTTTTCACCTCCGGAACATCTCCAAACTACGCCCCTTCCTCTCCCTCCCCGTTGCTGAGAAGCTGGTCCATGCTTTTGTCTCCTCCAGGCTGGACTACTGCAATGCACTCCTCATCGGGATCTCTGGAAGAAGCCTTCAACGGCTTCAGTCGATCCAGAACTGTGCTGCCAGGATCCTGATGAGGGTGCCAAAAAGACACCATATCACTCCCATTCTCCATAACCTTCACTGGCTCCCGGTTAGGTTCAGGCTGGAATACAAAATCTGCCTCTTGACCCATCAGTGTGTCTATGGTAGTGCACCAGTGTACCTTAAAGAACTTCTCTCCCCACATGACCCGACCAGACGCCTCCGCTCCGCCAACATCAATTTGCTGAAGGTCCCCAAAACCAAACTGTGTTCCATGGGGGACAGGGCTTTTCAGGCTGCAGCACCCCGACTGTGGAATACCCTACCTGTCCACCTGAGGGCACCACAGTCGGTGGACTCATTTAAATCTCGCCTGAAAACGTTTTTGTTTTTGAAAGCTTTTGAATGATTTTACTGTTCTCTGTTGCATTTTATGAGTGTAAGTATGAGTGTTTTTACTGATTTAGCCTGTATCTGTTACTTTTAATCGTCACTGTTGTTTTAAATTCCATTGTAGCACTTTGAGATTTGTTTTACAAATGTAAAGTGCATGATAAATAAAATTCATTATTATTATTATTATTATTGTTCATTGTTTAGCCAGTTTTGGCCTTTTTTTAAATCAGTTTTGGTCATTTTTTTAAATCTTTATCAGTAATGTTCATGAATCACTCTCGGTCCGATATCCATCGTTTTCTAACATATCTGTATTCGTTCGATATCATCACTTATCTTTCAGTATTTTCAGAAAGTTGTGTTTTGTCTGGTTTCCACAGACAGGGGCTACAAACAGTTTTAAATCTTAGTGCATCTACTGAGTATTTGCTGTTTTCATATTCAGCTTTTCAAAATAAAATCCCTACTCCATCATTCATTTCCCCCAGAGAGTAAAACACTGCTTCCTCCATGGCTCCCCTCCAGGTCCAGTCGGCTGTGATTGATCACCGGCAGCAGAGGCCAGTCGCAGCATTGCATTCTGTGAAACTTTCTTCCTTCTGTTTTATTTTGGTGACCTGAGGTCAGATTGTTCCAGGACGGAAACTTCAGCAGAGAAAAATAAAAACCTGGAGCGCAGCAGCTGAGTCACAACAAAATACACACACTGGTGCCCTGTGGGGGGTGGCCCTGGTGGTCTTCCGCTGCCCCCGTCTCTCCTCACCTCCACTCCTCCTGATGCATGATGGGTGTGTGCTTCTTGGGTCGGTGGCTCTCTGGCTATGGTCGCTGTCCACCCTGGTACTGGGGGGGGGGGGGGGCAGTATGCCCTGGATCTCGGGGTGCGTGGCTGGAACGCTGGGGGGGTGCTGGCCTGGGGTGGGTAGCCGCCTGTGTGGGCCGGTTCTCCTGGGTGGGTCATGGCCCTCCGCCTGGACCGGCTCCTGCCGGTTGTGGCTCAACGGGGCCCGGGCCCCGGGGCTGCCGGGGTCCCCGGCCGGGGCTTTCCTCTGCCCCGTTTCTGGACCGGAGCGTGGGCGTCTGCCTGGGGGAGCGGCTGGGATCCGGGCTCTGTGATGACCGCCGGCTGTCTGGGCTCTGAGGGCCTCTCTGGCCTGCTTCTGGCCTTCTCAGGGGTCAGAGGTCATATATGCATGATCACTGTCACCATCTCTATCACCATCACATTTGCATGATCACGATGATCTTTAATCACTCTTCACATACTCGGTTACCTTGTCTTCTTGTGGTGGTTAGAATAATGGTGATCTGTAGTAGCCCTCTCTTGATGCACGCCCCGAGTTTACTACTAGTTACTATTAGCTATAATCTCAAAAAAAAAAAAAAAAGAACAAAAAAAAAAGTTTGTGGCGTCCTTTTGTGTTGATTGTCGGCTCTGTTTTGGTGTTGTCTAGATTGGGGTTTGGGATTGTTCTTGGTTGCGTGTGGTGTGTCGACAACACTGTTTTGCATTGTGAATTTATACATAGGTTGTGCCCCCCCTCAAACTCACTGAACTCCGACTGTCAGTGGATAATATCGTGCACCCAGGCACGGTGTACTGTCCCGCCCATGGCATCATCTGGCTTTATTAAGCATAAACCACTTGCTCTACAGGGTTAGCCGTGATGCTAAGCTAACACAGTTAAAGGCCGGAAGTCCCACCTTCCCACCACATATGAGTCGCATTAAAACGCACCGCGTTTTTCAGCGTCGGACCTCAAAATTGACGCGCGTTCAACTTCGTGCGTTTTTTGACGCAAAATCGTGTCTGGTGTGAATGGGTTTCCCTGCATGACCCGCCGGCGCCAAAAAAGTATGCCGCCCTGAAGGCGCTGCTCCTCTGGCTCCTCCAGCTGTCAGATGCAGAGCGGCTGCTTCACGCTTGGGCTGTAGAGCAGGAGGGCAAAAGCTCGCTTGATCTGGATTATCAGTGTGAGTACAGACCATGAAAGCGGGGCCTCACCATCCTTCTGACTTTCTGGGTTTTAAGCAGGAGGTGTCAGAAAAGTTCCCACAGGCAGAAGTGGCTTGTGGCGGCCAAGCATTCATAGCGACGTCGCTTTTTGATCCAACTGGGTGGACCGCCTGCTGTGGGTCCTGCTGGGTCTGCGTCCGGCCCCAGAGGGGCCCCGGATCTGCAGGCATCCTCTGCAGAGCTGGTCCCCGGAGGGAGAATTCCTCCCAGATCCTTCGGGGCCCTGGACCGTGGTGGCCGGGTGGTTTCCTCCATACTGTTGCCCCACCCCCTGCCATCTTCCATAGTGTTTCCCCGCCCCCTCCCTTCCTCCATAGTGTTGCCCCGCCCCCTTCCATTCCTCCATAGTGTGTTGTACCACGTTGTTTGTTTGTTTACTGCAGCTGGCCCCGCCCTCTGACCTTCCAACTGAGACAATAAATGAATAAAAGGATAAATAAATCATGTCATTGATTCCTTCATGTCTTCCGCTCCCTTTCACAATAAGAGCATACAGCTGATCAGAATGATTGCTGATTCTGTAAAGCTTAAAGTAACAAGGTCAGGAGGGACACACTGCTCTTGGTGTGATGTTACCATGGAAACAAGCTCATGTTCAAAATCAGCATCAACAACCTCAACAACCTCCACCGTTGTTGTGGGGGAGTCGGGGGTGGGGGGTGGGGGGGGGTGGGGGTAATTAATGCTGTTCTTAATCAAACTGGAAGGTTTCGGGTTTCAGCGAGCATCACTGAGGCTTTCCGAACAGGAATTCAACACATATTTCACAATAAAAGCACAACTTCTCAGTAAGGTTGTTTAATAATCAATTGAGATTTGAAGGTTGGGTTTTGATGTTAAATTACTGATTGAGTTATTTGTTTTATTTTTTATTTTTGTATTTTTAACATAGAAGCAATGACAAAAAAAAAGAAAAAAGCTATAAAAATTGATAAGGTTGTTTTAAAGTTTTTCACTTTTAAATAAAATGTCTTAAGATTAATTGTAAATTACATTTCAGGACTTGTTTAAAGACATTATTTACGTGTTCTTATGATAGGTTTTTTGTTGCACTTTCTCTGGTTTCCACTGAGTGGAGTGCAGAGTATTTTCAAAAAGTTACATCTTTCACCAACCATTTCCTCAGAGATGGAATCCAGGCAATTTCAAGAAATTGTGTCTTGTCCTGTTGCCATGGAAACAGATTGGAGATGTTTTTGAAAGGTTGTTTGTTCTGTCCATCACCATGGTGATAGAGTCAAAATGGTTTCAAAAAGTTGTGTTTCCTCCTCCGTCATTGCCATGAAGATAGAATCCAAGCATTTTCAGGAAGTTGTGTTTTCTACTGCTGCCATGGAGATGGATTCAGTGTTTTCGAAATGTTGTGTTTTAATTCCGTTTCCAACGGAGCCATGGTGTTTTGAGGAAGTTGTCTTCTCGTTTCTATAGAGACAGTCAAAAATATTTGGAAAAAAAATCCCCCATTTCTTCGTTCTATTGGAAGATGTTTTTGCACTTATTTCAAAGTAAAAGTATCTTGAATTAAATGAAAAAAAAAATCTTCAAATAAAACAGTGAAAATTGTCTTTTTGAATTGTTTTTAACCTTAAAACATGTAGAACAAGAAAATATTTTTTGATTTTGAAAGCGGAACATTAAAGAAATTAAAGAACTGTTCCTGGACTCTGTTTTTTTTTTTTTTTTTTTTTTTTTTTTTTTTTACAAATGAACAAATTCTCTTAAGTATCGTTCAGTATGTCTGAATAAAAAACAATGGAACACAGTCTTTTTAATGCCTCATAGGTATATGCTCACAAATACAATAAAGGAATTTCTTGATAAGATTGTCCATACATACTATCTTTTTTAAAGCAAATATATGTTGTTTTATACCAGACATAAGTAACCAGTGTACCTTTTCAGATTGTGAAGGAGAAACTGTCGAGCATATTTGCTGATTGCTTTCACTCCACTTCCTTTTGGTTCCATTTGGAAAGATATATCTCAAAAATACTTAAAAAAAAGAACCAATCAAAAAAAAAAACATTTTATTTTACTTTAGCAACCCTAATTTCTCTTTTTGATGAAATATACATCATTAATCTGATCTGTATACTCCCAAAATTCTTTATTCATAAGATGATTTGTCTAAAGAAATTACCCTCCTTTTATGTATTTGAAACTACAGATTTCCAAAGTTACTTAAAAACTATTGAAAAATTAAATCAACTGAATAAAAAATTGATAACAACATTAAGAATCTCAGAAAAATTCAATTTTCTTACCCCATCTTAGTAGACCCTTTATCTTTAGTTATTTGTTATTGTACTTCTATTTTTTCTTTCATTTTTGTGTCTTTGTGTTTTATGTATGTTTATTGAAATATACATTTCGAATGATGAAAATAAATGAAAATAAAAGATTTAAAAAAAGATTCTCTAAACGTTCTGGACTCTTATGTTGAAGTGGATCAGATGAGGTTCCCCTCTAGACTCCGCCCCCGCTGCTCCTGTAACCTGACACCTGGAGCCTCCTGGAGTTCAGGATAACGAGGCCGAGCGGTGAAGGAAGCCCAGATAACAAGCTCTGCTGACTGACGGGCGGAGAACCGGCAGCTCTGCCCTCATTACCACTTCCAAAGCCGTGAAGCCACCGCTGAATGTTTGTTTGTTTATTTATTTATTTATTTACACTAGTATCGATCTGAAAAAAAAAACATCCAGGCAGGGTTAGGATTACAGTTACCATGGCAGCGGCTCAGCCCAATACACGTTATTAGCAGTGACGTCATTTGTGGGTGAAAACAGCTGTAATTTGACACCGTCACTACTGAGGGTTTAGTTTCCTCTTGTTTTCTTTATTTTTTTTTTTAATAAACACGATTTTTTTTTTTTTTTTGCCTTTTTTGATTGTTTGATTTTCTGTGACTTTTTAACAAGACAAATTCCCCTGCAACAGTAAAGCACATTCAAATTATTTTAGAATTAGTTTAAATAAGTTTCAAATCAAAGTGATGACTGACAATGTTTCATTTAAGCTGTTGTAATGTCTGATTTTAATGTTTTATTTCTTTTTTGTAATATAAGTTTTCAACTGTTTCAACTATCTTTGGGGACTAAATATTTAAAGTTTTTTATTTGATGGTGTTTTGGAAATTGCTATATTTATTTATTTATTTATTTATTTATTTATTTATTTATTTATTTATTTATTTATTTATTTATTTATTTTTAAATTGGCCTTGTATAGATCTGTAAAACTTGGCTGTGATCACTTCCAGGTGTGGTAACAGTTACCATGGCAACAGCTCAGCCAATTCAAGATCATTAGTAGTGAAATCATGCGTGCAAGCTGAAAGCATCTGTAATTCTGTGCTGTCACTATCGTGTCTTTGTTTGTTTGTTTGTTTTTGTTTTGTTTTGTTTTGCTTTTTGTGACCTTTATTATCTATGGAGCAGTTTTTGCTTTTGGTGGAACTTCTTTAAACAAAGTCCCTGGAACAGCAAAGCACATTAAAAGCTTTTAAAAGGAGCTTAAATAGGTTTAGATTCCAACGGGCGACGGTGTTTTAGTCAGATTTTAATTTTTTCATCCAAAATGTTCACATTTCACCTTTTTTAATATTTTTTTGAAACTAGATACTTTAGGTTTTCTTGACGAGTTCCTCTAAATTTATTCTATTATTTCATTAATTTAATTAATTAACATTGATTTCTTTAAAAAAAATCGATATAAATATAGATATTTTATTTATTGTAAATATAAACATTTTCAAATAAGTATTAAAATACAGTATAAATATTTATATAAAGAAATTTTTAATATATATAAATATGTATGTAGAGAGAGAGAGAGAGAGAGAGAGAGAGAGAGAGAGAGAGAGAGAGAGAGAGAGAGAGAGAGAGAGGGAGAGCGAGAGGGAGATGGACAGATCTACTGAGTTGGTTTTGACAGGAGGGTATTATAGGTCTTAATGAATTCACTCAAACCACTTTATATTTACATTTTTTATAGCATGATAAAATATATATCATATTTATATGTGTAAATGATGTAGAGGCTGTAAAACTGGATTCACTCCGTGTTTTTTTTCTTTTTCCTAGCCAACATGGTGATCTGAGCGGTGCGTGTTGGCTCCCAGTGGGAGGCCATCAATAAATGAAAGGATTAAAGGAGAGGCAATCAATAGTTAATGGAAATATTTCAACATCTTGTTCTGGTCTCACTTCAGAGATGTTCAAAGAATCATGCAGCAACATTAGAGAGAGAGAGAGAGAGGCGTTACCGTGGAAACAGCATAAACATTGATGTCAGAAAACATGGTGTTGGCTTGTTTACGTCACTACGGCGACAGCACAGCAGCTGGTCATGCTCAGTTCACCCTGGTTACTCTGAGCACGTTCAACAAGTGACACTGTGCCTTATCAGTGAAAGATAAGACCTGCCAATGTAGAGTACTGCTGTATGTAGATCATAGACCTACCTGCCTGAAGTATAACCTACTTTCCTAGCGTGTAGATCTGCCACACTGATCTACTTAATTCTATCATTTCAATTTTTTACCAAAATATTTCAATGCAGACTATTTATTCAACTGAGACTTCTGACCCCCTCCCCTTTCACTGGGCCTCCTCCCCGGTCAGTCTTAGTGCTTCAGGAATCAAACCGCATCCAGTGACTGATTAAAATCCCTGCAGCCCTCCTGAGCTCTCCTCCCTTCGCCATCAATATATTAAATATAATCTGGCTCCAGCCTGTGAAGACGTCTCCTCTCTCCGCCATCTGTTTCAGTTTAGAACTCTGTGGAAATCCTCCACTCTGCTGGATCCTCTGAAAGGGAAATATAGAAACATAGACGAGTGTCTGTTCAGACCTGGAGGTTGGTGTGATCTGGTCTGAAGAGACAAGTGTGAGCAGGATGTGAGAAGGTTTCAGTCAAACTGCTTCCTGGTTTGGTCACAGATGGAGCTTTTGATGATGGAGGGTCTGTAGTGAGACCATCATGTGTTCATCATGTGTTCATCGTGAGTTCAGAGACTCTGCAAGAAAATAATTCAGATTCTACAAACAGAAACTGCTGGACTTTGGATCTAATATATGACAAAACGTTTTCTGTATAGGGAGGAAGGTTAATAAGTAGGACTATAATCTACGTAGGTTGGTAGGTCAAGAGCTTAGATAGCTTGGTAGGTAGTTAGGTAACCACGTCAGTAGGTAGCTAGGTCAGTAGATAGCTAGCTAGGTAGGTAGGTAGGTAGTTAGGTAACCACGTCAATAGGTAGCTAGGTCAGTAGGTGGTAGGTAGCTAGCTAGATGGCTAGTGATATGGAATAATGTTATGTCTTCAAGTTTTCAAATTGCAGAAACAGTGCAAAGGACGGTCTGTTTAGTCTGAGGTCACTTGTCTCAGGAAAACAGAAATAATAAACAACGCCGCTATTCTTGGGAAGTTTGTCTGTATGACCTAGCATTGCCGGAAGTTATGCCACAGCCTGGTTGGATTCTCAGAGCAGCAGCCTTGTTCTCAATCGGGTGATTGCCGTGTGTTTCCTCTGGAATCCTGAATAAATTATTCTTGTGCAGCGTCAACACCTTGATTCGTCATCTTTGGCTCTGATCACCAAACATTTCAAAACAGCTGGGTAGCTAGTGTTATGGCAATTTTATTTAATAAAGGGCTTCCGCCGGTGAGTTCGTTTTGGTATCTTTTATTATGCTGTACAGCAGGAGAAGTCACGCAGTCAACAGAGTAACAGAGTGAGTTCTGCCCTCGCAGGGGCGTGCAAGCCTCTAATAACTATCTGCTACGTTCACTCCCAGGGGCCTTGACTGCACCCAGCCGTAGGCTGGACACAGGAAGACTCCCACGAGTGCCGCAGCTGCTACGCTAAGATTATCAGGAAAAGTAAATTCTAGACAAAGCATTCATGGTTCCCCACACATCTGAGTGTGTGAGCTACGGTTGTTTACAAAAATACCTCTGCGAGCACTACAAGTGAGAAAAAGCATGCATACATGAGAAATTTCCATTACATTCCCCCCTTTTGATTAAATCAACCACGGTTTAATCAACTTCAACACATGGGAGATGCCAACAGACACCCCACATCAGTCAATCAACCCCAAATCATCAGCATCATCATCATCAGAATCATCAGAAAGGTGAGCGAACAAGGACGCAAACAGTTCAGTGGAATGAAGCAAAGTATAATGAGCCAAAGTAGCTGTGAACATGCGAGCAACCAGACAACGGACTAGGGGAATAATGCAGCAGGAGAAAACCCCCAGAATCGACAGGAAAATAGCAAGCATGCCAGCAACCTTAGTAAGCCAAGCTCGCCAGCTGCCCTCAGTCAGCCATCCCAGAAGTCCCATCCAGACAAGGGGACACCCGTTTCCTGAGAGCTCAATTCAGCAAGCAGGGAAGACAGCTGAGTGTCTACGTTAGTCATGTTCTCTGAGATGTCAGGAACCCAGGAGCAGTGCTGATCACCTATGAGAGGGCAAACCCCCCTTTCTTTTCAAGAAGGAGGTCCAGGGCCACTCTGTTCAGCAGGCCCAGGACACACAGCCTTCTGCTCCTCCATGAGGAGGTCAAATCCATCAGTAACAAGACTAGTGAGGCTCTCATGCTCTCATGCTGGTTATGAATGGTGCCATGCTAAGGGAAGACACCTCCTCAGAATGCTGCTGAAAAGGAGAGGGAAAGGGTAAGGGTAAGACTAAGGCTAAGGGTAAGGGTTAGAGTGAGAACCAAGGATGTTGCAGCTCTGTGCCAGTGCTATTCCTGCCTGCATGCAGAAATGTGTAGAGAGAATCCTGGAGAGGAACAGGAACAAGGAATTGTAAAGTGTTAGCAGAGGCAGCATAAGTCTTAAAAGCACAAACAGTACAGTTGGCATTATGTGACTCTGGAGCTACCGCAGGGGCAGCTCTCCACCACAGGCTGTCCTGGAGTCCTGTGAGGTCCACCATACGTCTGCAACGAAGCAGGGGGGCCACTGTGGTTTGGGGCAGCAGCACCCTCAGGAGCAGGAACATCTTCACTGTTGCCTGGTGGAGGGTGGACTACCTCACACAGGAGCTGATCTCAGGGATTATTCTGCCCTGTGGCTGGGAGATCAGCTGTTGGAGTCAGGGTGGTGCTGGGAAAGGCTTACAGTGACTCGCCTGGCTCCAGGTAGCTCGCTTTGCTACCTTAAAGGCAGCATGAGTCCAGCAGGACCTGGACCTGGCCACTGCCTGGCCTTCCAGTGTTTCCTGCAGAAGTCCTTCACCTGGATCCAGTCACCTGGGTTCAGCCAGAAGAGTGGAGAGGCCCTTCAGCCAGGAGGGGAAGGGCCCTGTGATGGTCTGTCTGATCTGAAACAGAGCAGCTCCACGAAGTCCACCATCAGGTGGTCACAGGGTACTCAGGTGGCAGTGAGCAGCATTCCCCACAGCGTTCTCCTCGCCTTGCCTTGTGAGCTGCACACACCAAACACTCTACAGTGCTGTTCTGCCACCACTGAGAACTTCCCAGAAAACCACAATGATGTAACCTGTTGGGAATGATAAGGCCTGATGTACCATTCCCCCCTCAGAACCACCATGTACACCAAGAATATATCACATCAGAATGGGTTAGTCTGTTAATCGAAGCTCCGAGCGAGAAAAAAAACTGTCCTCATTCCCCAGAAAGTTGGTGAGAGTGTAAAGGAGGGGCTGAGCAGTCTGAAGAGACAGCTCCATGAAAACAACCTCAAACACAAGCTGCATGTTATCAACATGTCCTTCAACGCCGTCCATTCCCCCGGCGTGAATCCCAAACAACCTGAGCCTGGCGGTCAAAACAGCGCATCGTGAAGCAAGCTGCTAATATAGAAGGAACATTATCATTTTACCAGAACTATCAGAACCATAACATCACAGTTTGTTCAATATCAGAAACAACGAAATGACAGGTCGAGACAGAAAAGTGAAGGAAGACTGCAGGGCCCGGGACGCGTCCAGTGCATCTGGAGTCCAGGAAACCTGCAAACATGCAGTCAGAGACCTAATGGGAGCAATAAAATCAAAATCATTTGGAATAAACTGTCGACAGCAGGAATACATTCCCAGGAAAGAGACAACCTGTTTCCTGGTGAGCGGATTTGGTGTGAAATCAGGTGTATCATATGGACTGTCCGTCTCAACTAAACACCTTCAGCAGTTATTCACGCCATAACACATCCAATACCTGTAACCACTGTCATCATCCAGGACGTGTCAATGTGACACTTGGCCTCAGTGTTACTCAGCAAGGTTTAGCTGAGCTTATTAAGCTACATAATCTATGTTCGGTCCACAAATATTCCAGCTAAAACAGATGGAGATGGAAGTTCCATCTGTGTCAGTGGATCTTGAAACTGACATTTGATTGAGGGTTCTTGTAGCCAATCATAAACAAACCTTCACTTAAAGGTCCAATACACGATTTTCTCGAAAAGACGAAGCCCCAAGTCTGTTACTCACTTTTTGAACAACGCCATGCGCCAGACCATCCGCCCGGCTGTCCTGCTTCTCCCAGGAAACGCGGAAGTGTACGAGTGCGATCTCCTCTTCTCCGACATGCACGGCTCTGTTTACAGTTTCTGCGATCCGCCTCGCTCATAAATAAAGCTTTTTTCCCGAAACAGTTACAGTTTCATTATGTCAGACTCGCCATCGGTAAGTACTAGCTCAGAAGCTCACCGGCTACATAAACACTCTGAATGCGCAAAAGGGAGAAGCTGATTGGGCGCAAGCACGTAGAACCGCCTCGCGAAAGCAGCTCGTCAGAATGACTGACAAACAGACCCACCAGTTATTTAGGTGATCCACCCAGAAATCAAAATCATGTATTATACCTTTAAATAAGTTCTCTAGTGTGTTTAGCATTGGTATATTTTCTCCATAATACGTACAGATAAACATAAAGTTCACAATATTAAAGCATGACATCTTAAATAATTTCACTAAGACAATGAGCCTCACAGTCTGTGGTCAGAGCCACAGCGCTGTGGGGGGAGAAGTGACCCATAAGGGAGGCAGCCTGCTGCCTCTTCTTTCTCCCTTTATCAGGATTGATCAGTTCTGTTGACCCACTAATATTTCTCCCTTGAGAGTGACGAGACACAATCATCACCATTTGAAAGTTGATAAAATAACTTTGGGAATTCCAATTACCTCTCTTTTTCTCTGTCTGTGTGGTTTTGTAAGTGTCCGTGTGTGTGTGTGTGTGTTCATGCTCTGACCTCGGCGATCAGCCAGCAGTCAACATGTCGTCATCACGTCGGAAGTTTCCACGTTCGTAATCAAAACCCCATCGCCTCCACAACCTCCTGAACCGCCAGCCGCCCCGCCTCCAGCCTCTGGAGCAGCTCCCTCCATTATTGTGTCCACTGCTTCCACAGCCACAACAGTTCCTCCTTCTCTCCTGCATTAAAAAAACCTCAGCAGAAAGAGAAGAACAGAATCACCGCACATGTCCTCACAGGCTCAGGAAAAACCAATTTCTCCCTAAATCTGTGTCAATCTGAGTCCCTCTAGTTGTGTGTGTGTGTGTCTGTACTTCCCGCTGCTGTGAAGCTGCTCTCCTCAGGTCGGTGCGGTGCAGCTGGCAATGGAGGATCGGGATTGTGGATCGGAGCGATGGGGGTACCTGCAGGAATTTTCTAACAAAACAAACAAATGCTTCCCAGACAAAAAACAAAACAAAAACCCATTAGTATATTATTTTGTACTAAACTATCTGATCGGTGCATCTTCAACCTCACATCATCAGCTCACGAGGCTGTGTGTGTGATGCTGTCTCTCAGGCCTCTGCAATTGTTTTATATTCAACTGTCCTCAGCTCCTCAGCTGATAAAGATGCAGCTACTGAATGAACTGTTTGTTTTACAGTTCGCTTTGGAGGGTCTGAAATAAAAAAAACCCTCTCAAGATTAAATTAATAAGGTTTTACATTCTGATCCTAACAAAGTGAACTTTTGTTCCGTTTGTTCTTGAAAACACAATTTGCATACGTGGTTATTCAAGCATGCTCATTGGCATATCATGTACTTCAGCGGAGGTCTTACGATATGCTGAGAGAGATGGCGAATATTGGAGGGTTGGATCAGCAGTCGGCTGAAATCACGCGTTGTCGCATGAACCGTCCCAAATCATTCCATTGCCCATCGCGGGATTTGGCAAGGGAACTTTGGAAATATTTGTGAGAACCTGAAACATTAAACAAAGACATCTGGACAGTAGACAGACATACAGACGCTTGCCATTGAGTCCTGTTAAAAAAAACGTTGATATAGTCAAATCACTGTCAAAGTCCTGGAAAAAAACATTGTTCATAGTCAACATCACGTCCTGTATGCACAGTGCATATAATATGCACTGGGGTTTATCTGAAGTTTTAAATTTGCGGTTGATGTGAGCACCATCTCCAGTTTGATCATCGACTGTCAGTCAATCAGAGTCATCGGGCAAAGTTTAGACAATAAGAACATGTCGCATCTCAGTGGACATGGAAAGCTTTCTTCTATTACCAGGAGTCAACATCCAATTCACCGTCCCAGAATCAACCAAGTTTATAAAAATAAACTAAAATAAAAATCCCACAGGTTTCCGTGTTATCTTGAGCGTGAGCATGGGAAACCTCAAAACCCCACATCACTAATTGTGCATGAAATACGATTAATCAGTGTGTTGTTGTTTGTATTCTTTTGAAGTCCTGCTATTCTGTCTTGACCCTGTGCAAGCTGTGTATCAGTGCAAAGCGCTTCTTCATTGCGGTTAGCGGGTTGTGTGTTGTTTTGCGTACGTCACCCATGCCATCAGTGAGTGGTGATTTCATCTTCTCAGTCCGAATGTCCTCCGTCAGTCGGATGAGAATTCAGCGTGACCCGGTGTCCCCCCTTCTTGTGCTCCTCTGCCTGGTTCTCCACACCATCGTCCATGTCCACAGTTCTTATGTGGGCAGTTACGGACCCAGTGTCCAGTCTGTCCACCAGCTTCACCCTGGCGTCCTCCGTCCCCGTCAGGGTGGTTCTTGTAGCTTGAGCCCTGAGGAGAGTTGCTTCGGAAGAACCATGAATGATGTTGAGCTGTTGGCTCGGTTTTTACTTCCATCATTCATCCAGGAGGTGGTGCTTTCCAGCGCCGATGTGTTGGGAGTGTCTGACAGACCAGACCACTCCTTCAGCAGGAAGCCGATGCAGAGGTGGAGTTCGACACGTCAGAGAGGGTGGGAGTAGAGTAGAGCAGAGGCCACGGTGGTTGGATGGATCTTTGAAGGGGAGGAGTCCAGTCACTTTCCTCACACATCCGACGTCCAGAACGAATCAACCTCGAAAGAGAGCAGATGGCACGGAGACACATGTATCTGTAGTAAAACCCTTTCATGTCCCTCATGATGTTTTCTCTCCCTGTTCTCTCCCTAAGCGGATGTCCCTCTGCTTTCTACCTCTGCTTCCAGCTTCACTCATCCAAAGTGACTTCTCAATCTTCTTTTTATCCCTGGTTTTCCTGTTTCCCAGTGAACATTTTAGCAGAACCAGTCACTGTCTCATGCTCAAACTTCCCCCCTTTGGGGAACCCAAACCATTCACTCAATTCTCTCACACGTCCCACACACTCGGGCCCATACCTTCCTGACATGTCATTACATATTGGGGTGTCTGGAGGACTCTTCTCTTTAACAGATCTGTTACCCATTTTCAATTGGACGTCTCCAACGGCCTTTTCGCCTCTACGGTCCCAGCCCAGACCCGAGGGTGCAAAAGTGCTAAAAAACCCTCTCCAATCTCTCTCCCACTCACTCTGGGAGGATTGAAGTTTTATGCTGTGTATTATAGTGACCGGCACTACATCAGTCACTCGCCCTCCAACCAGTCCAATATGGAAAGAACTCACCGGGTGCTTGTAGGAGTTTCCCCGAAAAGGAGGGAAACCAGTTCGTGGATCCTAGCGGTGGTCCGGACGGTAGGCTCAGACCCGGTCCCCATAGAGTCCGTCAATGGCGGCGGGGCTGCAGCAATTTGTCCGCAGGATGGCCAATCACCAGGTCTCTGTCCTCCGCCGGATTCCACTCGTAGGATCCTGTTCGTGACGCCAACTGTTATGGCAATTTTATTTAATAAAGGGCTTCCGCCGGTGAGTTCGTTTTGGTATCTTTTATTATGCTGTACAGCAGGAGAAGTCACGCAGTCAACAGAGTAACAGAGTGAGTTCTGCCCTCGCAGGGGCGTGCAAGCCTCTAATAACTATCTGCTACGTTCACTCCCAGGGGCCTTGACTGCACCCAGCCGTAGGCTGGACACAGGAAGACTCCCACGAGTGCCGCAGCTGCTACGCTAAGATTATCAGGAAAAGTAAATTCTAGACAAAGCATTCATGGTTCCCCACACATCTGAGTGTGTGAGCTACGGTTGTTTACAAAAATACCTCTGCGAGCACTACAAGTGAGAAAAAGCATGCATACATGAGAAATTTCCATTACACTAGTTAGGTAGCCACCTCAATAGGTGGCTAGGTCAGTAGGTAGGTATGTAGGTTGGTATGTAAATTGGTAGGTTAATAGGCTGGTCTACACTCTAGCTAGGTAGATAGGTTGAAAGGTCATTCCTAGACAGACAGACAGACAGAGAGATAGATCAATAGACAGACCGACCGACCGATAAACCGACAGACAGACCGACCGATAGATAGATAATTGGAAATAAGTTTTCATCTTAAACATTTGTTGTTACCAGCAGCAATGAGGAACCAGTCACCAGTTAACAAGGAAACCACTTAATGCAAAACAACGAGACATTTCTCTGTGTGTGGAAGATCTGCTGAAAGAAGAAGAGAAGAAGAGAAGAATCACCAGAAACGACACAGAGCAGTGTCTGTTGCCTGAAGTTAAGACGGCACTCCTGATTCCAAAACATGAGGATCAATGACTCCAAAGAAGGAGGTGTCAGACACAAGTGGATGACAGAAAATATAAATAAGTATTTGTTCCAGAGCAAAAAGCAGTCTCCAACCAGAAAAAGGATTGAGAACCATTTAAAGACATTTTTGACAGTTTTAAAGACAATTTGATCAGCTTTACATACTCAACTATAGAGTTTTGATTGACAAACTTCAAAACGACATTGAGCTTTGGGCGTACACTTCCCATGTCAATGATCGGCAGAGTCAATTCTATAAAAATGGTGATCTTACCCAGATTTTTGTATGTATTCCAGAACGTGACCATTTTCCTTTCTAAATTTTTTTTTTAAAAAACATTAGATTCAGTCATCATGCCGTTCATTTGGGGGTATAAACCACACCGAATAAGCAAAAAGCACCTTTGTAAGCCAAAAGAACTGGCTGGACTAGCGCTCCCTCTATTCCAATATTATTATTGGGCAGCTAATGCACGAGCACTTGTGTATTGGCAACAGGCCTGCAGAATACATACAACATATCCTGCAGAATCTAACGAGACTACCCCCTTGTTGTGGAATTTTTGGGGATTCAGAGCCAAAGATGACGAGTCAAGGTGTTGACGCTGCACAAGGAGGATTTATTGAGGATTGCAGAAGAAGCACACTCAAATCAGCTGATTGAGAGCAAGGCTGTTGCTCCGGGGAGAATCCAACCCGACTCTGGCATGACTTCCAGCCATGACACCTCATATAGCGAGATCTCACAAGACTAGCAGACGCTGTTTCCAAGTGACTCCAGACAAAACAGAGCGGCCTTCACACTGTGTTCCTGAGAACTTGGAAACAAAGCATTGTTCCATATCACCCCCTCATGGCTGGCCATAGAGCAGGACATCACTGGCACCTCTCTCCCAGCACTACTCAATACAGTTTAGAGAAGCCCTGCACCATTTAAAGGGACTGGACCTATAGTTAAGCATTCACTAAAGGTGTGGTATCAAATCAAGAAAACATTTAATCTAACAAACACCTCTATTTTTGCTCCCATCTACAGCGACAGTAGCTCAGTTGGTAGAGCAGGTCGTCTTATAACCAGAAGGTTGGCGGTTCGATCCCTGCTCCCGCAGGCGTAAAACTGTCGTTGTGTCCTTGGGCAAGACACTTCACCCACCTTGCCTAGTGTGAAAGTTGTGAGAGCGAATGGTTGGTGGTGGTCGGAGGGGCTGATGGTGCAGATTGGCAGCCTAGCTTCCATCAGTCTGCCCCAGGGCAGCTGTGGCTACACTGGTAGCTTACCACCACCCAGTATGGTGTGAAAGGGTGATGTGATATTGCAGTGTGAAGCGCTTTGGGCTCTGTCATGCAGGATAAAAAGCGCTATACAAGTGTAGTCCATTTACCATCTGTCAAAATCATGCATTCTACCCTCCTCAGTCAGATTTTGTTTTCAGTACCTGGAAAGAGAAGGGCCTGGTTACAGTGAAGAATTTGTATATTGATAATGTTTTTGCTTCATTCGACCAACTTAATGCCAAATTTGATCTAAATCCATCTCATCTGTTCAGGTACCTGCAAGTTTGGAACTATGTTAGAGCTAACATTTCACCGTTTGAAATCTACAACCCACCAGACAAAATCGACTCTCTTTTAGTAAAGGCACCTGAGAGCAAAAAGCTGATGTCATTGTTTGTTAATGCCTTTACAGCTCAAACCGTTCCAAGTTCACAACACCTGAGAGTGAGTTGGGAGAGGGAAATTGGTATTACCATCTCTGAAGATGCATGGTGTAAAGCTCTTCATAGTATACACACATGTTCAATTAATTCAAAACACCAGCTAATTCAATACAAGGTCATACACAGACTACATTATTCTCACGTTAAACTGCATTCATTCTTTCCTTCTACTTCACCATTATGTGTGAAATGTAAACACTCTGACGGTACACTGGCACATATGTTTTGGTTTTGCATTAAACTTAGCAGATTTTGGAATTAAGTTTTTCATTTTTACTCTGAGGTTTATGGAAACGATCTCATCCCAGACCCAGAGACAGCCATTCTTGGCTAGTCTCACCAACTCGAGGCTCTGAGCCACTGGAAGGTTATGTCAATACAGCGCGGGATGGTTACTGCTAAGAAAATTATTTTGCAAAACTGGAACAAAGATACATCCCCAAGTTTTGATGTCTGGCTAGGAGAGCTCTCAAAAATTTACACATGGAGAGAATTAGATTTGAGGGGACAGGTTTTTATGTGTTGCAATGTTTTTGAAAATGAAAATGAATAAATAAAGTATTCAAAAGACAGTTTTCAGTCTTTGATATCATAAAGCATCTGCCAATAGAACACAAATGGAAACTGTTTGGATTTCAGAGAACTTCTATTAAATCAAGTCTTTTCAATTTGCTGGAATATCATTTTTGTAAGTGAATTTATCTTAAATCAAGTAAAATGAGACATTTTCCCGAAAAAAAAAAAACAAAAAACAAAAAAAGTACAAAATGGTGCCTTGCTAGTCCAGAGACTCCATCTAGGTGACGATACTGAATAGTGACTGAATGGTGTAGATTGGAACTTTACAAAAAGCTGCACGTCATCACCAGGAACCAGGGTGGGATTGATAATGAGTATGGGTCCAGCCATGGGCATTATGGGAACTGTTGAAGAGGTGATCTGTTTGATTCTCAGGTCTCCAGATTCCACTTCCTGGTCAAAATCATCACTTCCTAGTCCCAACCATCACTTCCTGGTCACCAGATCTAACTTCCTGGTCCCCAGACTTTACTCCCTGGTACCAACAATCACTTCTATGGAGATGGAGACAGGGTTGGAGTGTTTTCAAAATACTGTGCTTCCCCTGTTTCCATGGAAACATAGTCGAGACATTTTCCAAAAGTTACAATTTTACCCATTCACAGTGATGGCTATCAGGACATTTATAAAACGATGTGCTTCCTCTGTTTCCAAGGAGATGAAGTTGGAAAGTTGCACTGTTAACCGGTTTCCATTTTTTGAAACCGGTTAGCCATTGAATTTTATTTCAATGAATTTTTTTAGCCATTGAATTTTTTTGCAATTAAATTTTTTACACAGTTAAAAGAAATCAGTGCTGGAAATTCAAATGCTTTTTAAATTCAAAGTCTGATTTCGATGCAAAAATAATTCAAGTCTCAAAATTCAACTATGAACTCTCGCCAGTTCCACTTTCACTTGCAGACACCTCCGGAGTAATACAATCCACAAACAAAGCAGCTTTGGGCAACATTCTCCTGAAAAGCACAACTGTAGAGAAACAACTGCCAATAACAAACCTGAAAACTTGTGTGATCAGCGATGGTCAGGCATTTGTCCAAGCAACTGGCAAGCCTGCAAATACCCGTAATTTTGGAAAACTCGCAGACCGTTTTGTCGCCTCAGTCTTCAGTCACTTCAGTCAGTCGTGCTCCAGAGTCGATGTTGTATTTGATCGGTATGAAGCACATACCATCAAGGATACCACTCAGATTTCACAGACAGGAAAAAGCCGGCCAATACGTCGCAAAGTGGATAACAGGGACGTGCCACTACCTGTCAGCTGGAGACAGTTTATTGACCTCCCAGAGAACAAACAAGATTTGGAACACTTCTTGATCATAGAGCTGATCCGTCAAGCAAAGTCAACACAAGGACATCACGAAGTCATGACTTCTGGAGGATTCCATGAATCATCTGCAGAATCATCTGCAGAATCATCCCGTTGAACAGACGTCAATTCCCTGAAGTGTAACCACGACGAAGCTGATACCAGAATGCTGTTACATTGTAAATGTGTGACAGATCTTGGATTTGAGCAACTGGTCATTAGTTCCAGAGACACAGACGTTCTTGTTCTCCTTGTTCACTTTGCCAGTGACCTAACCAGAGAGATCTGGTTCCAGACAGGAACAGCGAAGCAACGGAGCTTTATTGCTGTACACAATGTAGACCTTGATCCAGTTCTCTGAAACAACCTTCCCGGATTTCACACCATATCAGGCTGTGACACCATCAGCCAATTTTGTGGCATTGGCAAAACAACAGCCTGGAAAACATTCACCAGTAATTGTCCCTTACTGGACGGGCTTGGGCATGGCACATTCACGGAACAAACTCTGACTGTTGTGGAGAACTTCATCTGCAGGCTGTATTCCAACAATGCAAATGACACAAACATCAATGATGTGCGTTTTAAAATGTTCCTCAAGGGTCCCAAAGATCCAGAGAAGTTACCACCAACTCGGTCTTCCTTGAAGCTGCACATTCAGCGAGCACATCATCAGTGTACAATTTGGCTCTCTTCACTGATTGCACGGTCAGACAGATGTCCCCCGGTTGGAAATGAATGGAACCAGGACGGCACAACTGGAAATATACTTCCTCATCTGATGAACGATGATCCATTGCCAGAGGTTTACCTCAAACTCACACAATGCCAGTGCAATAACTGTGAATCTCAAAGATGCAGTTGTCGTCTGAAGGAACTGAGATACCCCGCCGGTTGTGGTTGTTTGGAGGGAACTTGTCAAAATCCTTTGAACTGTGCCCATGATGACTCAGACTGGATGATATTTTCAGACTGTTTTGTTATTGTAGCATGAGAGCATCTTCAAAATTTCATGATATCATCATAAATAAAAACATTGGTGATTTTGTTATCATTAAGCGTTTTCATAATGGTGTTCATCTTTGATTTGGCTACAAAGTAATATTAAAATCATATTAAATGCATAAAAAATATGGGAATCTATCTGAACTAAGTTCACCATGCATCACACGTGATAATATCTTCAACTACAGCAAATTTCATAACATTATCTTAAGTACATATGAAGCTGTGTCATGTTTTTATAATTCTGTATTTTCGACCTTGGCAGCCATTTTTTTTTTTTTTTTTTGCTCTAAAAACTAATAAAAGCCTAATTCAATGGGCATCCACCTGAAAAATCTTCTGTATGGATCACTTTAATAGTCTGAAATGAATGCCGGCTCCTAACATTCCGTACTCCCTAAAGGGATTTCTAGGCCCCTTTTCAGATTTTGCCTCTAGTCTATGTGGACAGAGGCAGTTACTCTACAGAGCTAAGCTACAGAGCTGTACCTGGGTTCTCCTGGGGGATCCCCACATCGCCTCAGGATCATCAGGTTCATCTGAGGTTGAATCAGTTGCATTTACTTTAGAATCTGGAGCTTCACTGATCCCATCTGTGGTTGGTTGATCTTCACTGATGGACTGTTGAGCATCGCCACTGTCTTGGCCTGGGCTCTTTTGAGGTAGCCTGAATTTGTGCTACACACATATAAAGACAGTCTGGCACCGCGCCATTGGGGCAGCATTTCAAACTGGCAACGAGAGGCGGGACTATTGAGCCAATCCAAGAAACAAGGCTGTGACTCAACCCCAATGCGACAAACGCAGCGCTCCGCTGTCGTCGTTTTGTAGTCCAAAACACGGGATCATGGCATGTAGTTGAGACAACTGGTGAATGATTTCTGCTGTTTCTGTCAGAAAAATCTATGAGTGGGGAGAGTGGCGAATACGTCCGTTTTACCCCCAAATTCCACCGGACGCTAAAGCGCCGCGCCAGCATAGTCAACGCGCACCAAGAGCGCGGTGCAGCACCGTTGTGAATCACCAGCACCGTGGCGCCTGTGTTCTGCTGATCCGTCGTAACACCGGCCCCTCTGGGACGCGGCACGGTGCTTTCGTGTCTGGTGGAATTTGGGGGTTAGAAAGAAAAGCCTTCGGAGCAGATTCCTGCTGTGGTTTCAGCGAAAAATTCAGTTCATTCAAAACTTCAGACAGAGCCATGATAAAACCTCGCTGTGTTGCGGCCGCCACCATGATTGTTTTGGGGGACGCAACGCTAACGCCGCCTCTCGTGGGCTATGATTGGCCCGGCATAAGTCAGATTGAAATGGCGCGGTCCCAGATTCTTTCCCCTTGTATCCCTGAGCATGGAGAGACAGTCTGGCGTGCCAGGCTAGTTGTGAGAGTGGCAGAGAAGGATTCTCTAGCATCAGCTGCTACTTCTGAAGCGGACGTCATGGTCCATCCTTCAACTGGACCAGACAGGAACGCGGGACCTTGCTTCCATGCGCTTTCTCCATCAAGCTGTTTGGGAGAGGACCCTCTTGTGAGCAAATCAGCGATACTGAGCTGTGCGGGGATCCATCACCAGTCCACTATGGGCCCAGCCTTCTGGATTCCCTCCTTACGAGGATCACACCTTTCTGTTTCAGAAGTGTGGCCAATCCGATTGGGTCGTACAGACCGGTGACTTGGCTCAGCAAACCATGACGAGTCAATGGATTCGGTATTTGGACATTGTCCTCCTCCTCTGTGAGGTCGACTTCAGTCCTCATCTTCTTCCTCCTCTTCGAAAAGTTGATGGACGCCATCAAAAAGAGCTCATCCTCCTGCAGGAGGTAGCCAACCCCCAGGGCTTTATCTGTCAGGTGTCTTTATGCAGGTGACTCACCCACCATGTGGCGCCGTTCCAGCTGTCGTACAGATTTCCAGCTCACCTTCACATTCCAGGAGACCTCCCGTCTTCCCCACGGGATGCTCTTCCACCATGACAGCTAGTGACCTCATAGAACCTGAAAAGTGTGTCTTTGAGTGCTGCGTGGTTACCTCTATTTCTTCGAAGAGCTGAGGGTGCGTTCCACTCTCGAGCTTTTCAAGAGGACCGTCCCACAGTACGAGGTCGCCAACTCTGATGAGAAGGTCGATCTTTTTTGGGCAAACTAATTTCCCCTGCTTAACTTCTGGGAAAAAAGTTCTCCAGCTGATCAGAAGCTATCACACGGTGCACCTTGGAGATGTCCTCCATCCTGTAGCAGATCAGCTCATGGAGCCTCAAGGTGCCTTGAGACGTCCACACCTTTATTGTGATGAGGTACCTTTTTGTTTTAACCTTCACCTTCATCCTGCCAACAGCGTACACAACCAGCGAGATGGATTCTCCAGTCAGTCCAAGACTCTCTGCAGCTTGATGTGTGATGTAGTTGGTATCAGAGGCGAGATTGACCACAGCCCCCAGGCTGCCACCTCTCCTTTCATGACGTCAGTGACTTTACTCTCCAAAGATCGAATCACTAGTGGGTTGAGCATAGCTTCAACGCAGTCCAGGTCTTTGAGATCCTGTGCTGCTCTTTCCACCGCTAGGATTAATTAATTCTAACATCTCTCGTGGTTGGCGGTTTTTTACAGCTGGTCATGATTGTAACTGCAACACGATTTCCTCTGCTGTCTGTGCTCTATCACCGTAACGGTTTTCCTGCTCCCTGAAAATGTCATTGGCGTCTCTGCAGCGCATCAACCTGAGTGTGTCCTTTACAACATCATCTGTACTGTCTATACTAAAAATGATGTGTACAATGTGCCCTGACATATTCATTGCAAGTACCGCTAACAGTGCTAACTTGTCAGTTGAAAGTTGCAGTGCCGGTCCGGCAATTTGTATTTCTTGGGGAGAATCTGAGACAATGAGACGTAATGCGCGCTCCCACTGGCCTGACTCGCTTAACTTTCGTTTTGTCCGCCATTACTCGGCCAGATGCTTCGCCAGCCAGAACTGAGCAGTATTAAAAAAGACCAGCTTCTGGCACGGCCACAACTCCAGCACAGACCCCACCAGGCAAAAGAAACTTACATTTTACTCGAGCGCTACTTAAAGAGCGAGGAAGGAGCTCCCCTCTTCCGTGCACGTACATAGACACAAGCCACAGACACGAGTGTTTCACTAAGCTGTAGTTACGCCCAAGGCCTGCAGGGGCCGTTATTTCACATGAAACGTGCAAACACCTTACTGCACCTTTAAGAGCATCTTGTGACTCACCATCGCCCCCTGGTGACTCTTTTTCCTTCAGTGCAGCTATGTAGAATTCTTCTGACAGCTCAGCTTCGTTTAGTCTATCAGCACTGATTGTGCGTCTCTGTTTCAGGCTTTCCAAGTCATACTAGCTGTCCGCCTTCTTGTTTTCCCGGTGAAAGGAACAGCGGCCAAACCTTTTTTTTAAAGTGATCAATTTGTTTCTCACTGCTCTTTAATGGTCCCATCGGCTCGGGGTTTCGGCTTCTACGTTGTTCGAATGGTTTTGCTGGCTTCGGCTGCTCTCGTCGGTGGTTTAGTCTCCCCCGGGATGCGTCTTCTTCCCGGTCGACCATTGGATTTGGGCGGCGCTAACGTGACGTCACTATAGACTGTATATAAAGATAGGCAGAGCTAACGTGACATAATCATAGACTATATATAAAATATGTGCGGCGCTAATGTGACATCATCATAGACTGTATGTTAAAGATGAGCGGAACTAACATGACGTCACCATAGACTGTATATAAAGATAGGTGGAGCTGGCATGACGTCATCCATAGACTGTATATAAAGATGGGCGGAGCTAGCATGACGTCATCCATAGACTGTATATAAAGATGGGTGGAGCTAGCATGACGTCATCCATAGACTGTATATAAAGATGGGCGGAGCTAACATGACATCATCCATAGATTGTATATAAAGATGGGCGGAGCTAACATGACATCATCTATAGACTGTATATAAAGATGGGCGGAGCTAACATGACGTCACCATAGACTGCATATAAAGATGGGCGGAGCTAACATGATGTCATCTATATACTGTATATAAAGATGGGCGGAGCTAACATGACGTCACCATAGACTGTATATAAAGATGGGCGGAGCTAACATGACATCATCCATAGACTGTATATAAAGATGGGCGGAGCTAGCATGACATCACCATAGACTATATAAAGATAGGCAGAGCTAACATGACGTCATCTATAGACTGTATATAAAGTTGGGCGGAGCTAACATGACATCATCCATAGACTGTATATGAAGATGGGCGGAGCTAACGTGGCGTCATCTATAGACTGTACATAAAAGATGGGTGGAGCTCAAATGAAGTGAAGGGAACATTCGGTACTCCTCCTCCTCCTCTTCCTCTTCCTCCTGCAGTAGATAAAAGCAGAAAAACACACATCTCTCTCAGGCGGTGGTCAATTTAGGAATTCCAGCTGAAATTGCATCTAATCAGACATAAACACCAAACAAACAATCAACACATTTAGATACTTTCAGCTCGTCTGGTGGACAAATCGTCTGAACGTCCCTCCGCCGCCACCAGCGCCACGTCCATCCCTCCATCCCTCCATCCCTCCATCCCTCCATTCCTCCATCCCTCCTCCCCAAATTGCCGCTGCATCAGATTGCCAATTCCAACAAGTGTGTGATTACAGTGATCGCTTTCAGAACGGCCCAGGCTGAAAGAACATTTAATTAAACCAATCACTGGCTGACACACACACACACACACACACACACACACACACACACACACACACACACACACACACACACACACACACACTGTTTATGTTTTCTTTTTGTTTTGTTTTGACAACAGGCTAAGAGATCTTTTAGAACCAAACCTGAGTGGAAAACTTTCTATCAGGGAGAACTGCAGCCACGTACTGGATTAAAGCTTCAATTAATTAACTAATTAATTGGTTAGTTGACTGCTCAGAAAACAAAAATATTAATATTTATATATATATAAACAATAATAATTAGTAAATATATAATTATTATTATTATTATTATTATTATTATTATTATTATTATTATCATTTGTTGTTGTTATTGTTACTGTTGTTGCTGTTAATAATAATAATAATGTTAATAATAACAATGAATTCATGAAAGCAAAATATTATTAAAATATGAATATTAATATAATAATACTGATAAAAAACAATAAAATAAATATTAATAATTTGTGAATAAAAAAATTAATAAAAAATCAATAATATGCTAAAAATTATCATAAAATAATAAAGTAAAGAATTATTCTAATTATAATAGTAAACACGGAATTGTAATGCACTTTAAATATTAAAAAAAAAGTTTAAAAAAAGTTCATACGCTAAAGAACTGGCTTTTCTCTCATACATAAATAAATAAAGTTCCACTTAATTAATTTGACTTCCAGGTCAAACACAGTTTTAAAATTGAAAACTAAGCCATCATTCTAATTCTGTGATTAATCAGAAATTAAAAAAACATGCAGCCCTTTATTAACTGATGCATCTTTTTTTAACCCCCCCCCCACTTATCTCGGTCTGAGTTTCTTTAACTCTGTTTCCTTTTCAAGACGGAGCGCCGTAATTGGCTGCCTGGGCGTCTTAAAAACCCTTGAAATTTCGTTGCACTTGTAACTTCGGTAACCTGTTGCGATGACAATAAAGATGATCCTGATCCTGATCCTAATCATGATTAATTTGATTAACTATCACTAACAAGATGTTCAGGGTTCCTGCCGTTTCCATGGAAACAAGCCGAACAGCTGGAGCCACAGTCGTTCTCCCTGCTGATCAATCCTCAAAACATTCCCGACATGCAGACTCAGCGACCTCTGACCCCAACTTCACGCTCCCCTGGGAGCGACCGTGACCTCTGACCTCCCACATCAGCTGCTGAACGCTTGAATGAATCTGCCTAAAACACCATTTCCACCTGGGAAGATTAATGTCCGCCATCGTCACGGCAACCGAGGGTTGAATGAATGTCTACTGGACACATTATCAGAAATAATATGTCAGTTTTTAGCAATGCATTGGAATTGAGTGCAGTTTTGAAACCCGCCCAACCTTCCATTTTCATTAGAACAAGTTTTTAACAGTGTCTTTAATAATAACACCAACAACAACAACAATAATTGTAACAATGCCAATAAGGATATTGACAATAATGAGAAAGAAAAACAGACTTTTTTTAAAGATATATGAACAAGGACAATGAAACTAATAAAGTGAATAATAATTATGATAATCAAAACATTAGTTGGCAAAATAAAGTTATTTTTATTACAAATATATCAACTCTAATAAAAGTAATAAAGTAAATGAATAATAATAATAATAATAATAATAATAATAATAATAATAATAATAATAATAATAATAATAAATTAATTTATTATTTGTACTGCCCGGTGGTTTTAGTTCCCAGTGGGACCTGTTTCACGGACGGAACAGTTGCGCAGCAGCACGTGAAAATCACCACGAGTTGGCTTCTCTTCAAAACTTGATCAGAGCTTTGTCTGTCAGTGATTTCACACTAATGTTGGAGTGTTTTTACCTTCGTTATGCATCTCTGCACGTTCTGTTGCTTTTTTTATTGCTGAGTTACGTTCTGGTGACGAGTTTCATTTCACCAGTGTAGTACTGTATCTGTCCAGCAGAGGGCCTCAGCGCTACATCTTAAGTTGATGACAGGCTTTGTTTACATCTGTTTAGTGATATTAAGAATGTTTGATGTGATTGTTCATACTTTGAATGTTATATTTTTCATCCTTTGTAGTCTTAGGGAAGAAAAGGAAAGAAGAAAGCAACATCTGTGTGCGTGCCCGAGCAAGTGAGTGTGTGTGTGTGTGTGTGTGTGTGTGTGTTCTTGTATTTCTATCCTTGTCGGGGCCAAATGTCCCCACAAGGATAGCAAAACGTGGAACGACGTGCCTTGTGGGGACCTTTTTCCGGTCCTAAGTAGGAGAAACAGTGTTTTCTTGACCATGTTGTTGTTACTGAAAAAAGTAAAAGTGCAAAAACATTTCTTTAGGGTTAGGCTTTGTTGTGGTGTGGGTTAGGGTTAGGGTAAGGGTCAGGGTTAGGGGCTAGACATGAATGGGAGTCAATGAACGGTCCCCACAAGGATAGAAATACAAGACTGTGTGTGTGTGTGTGTGTGTGTGTGTGTGTGTGCACGCACCACGCTCCATGCATGACAATCACGCCTGATGCACAATGGATATGGTCCGGCTGCGGTCCGGAATCACCGCAGCACTGTGATTCACACCGCCTGCGGAGTCTCTGCAGTCTGCTAGAGGAGGTTGCCAGATCTGTCGTTATCCCCTGAAAACAATATGAACCCGTTAAACTCAATAGAAGGCAGCCCAAACCGCCATCTCAGTTGAAAATGCACGTTAAAACCATATTGGTATAATAAAAAACACATCATAAAAGCATAATTATAGCATCAATCCGTCCAACGAGTTCAAAAAAGAAGCTTGTTTTGGCAGAAACCCGCTCACTCTGGCAACAGATAGCCGCTCTGGTCAGAGAGCTGTTTTGTGCCATTTTGGTGTCGTTTGACTTTCCTGCAGGGATGAAGTACAAAACCGTTCATTCTTCACGTTGTTTGTTCTGTATTCTACCAGACGAAGTTAAAAAAAAGCAGAGTATTAAGGCAAAAACATGACACATATTTTATTTGGAAATCACTTATTTTGGAACAACTATCCCGTAACCCCCCCCACCACCACCACCACCGCCACCACCTCCCCGGGTGACCCTGAAGGATTGACTACTTGAAAAGTAGGTCTTGGCCCAAAAAAGGTTGGCCACCTCTGGTGTAAAGAAATAAAACTGAGGAAGAAAAGAGTCAAGAAGAAGAAACATCATTCCTCAATAGAACTTCTGGAGCTTTTGTCCCTCCATCGTGTTAACTATCTGTCTAGCTGGAAACGTGGTGCGAGGGCAGAATAGTAAGAAAACAGTAAGTAAGTAAGTAAGCTTTATTGGTATAGCACTTTTCCCAGACCAGGGTCACAAAGTGCTTCACATAAAAATAGTCTATACAAAATACAAAATACAAAATACAATCACCAAAATAACATACATATGCAAGATGAAACAGTACCATACAGACTAAAAGGCTTGTTAAAAGAAAAAGGTCTTTAGCTGCTTTTTAAAAGAATCGACATTGTCCAGAGACCTGAGCGAGCAGGGAAGCTCGTTCCACAGACGCGGTGCCACTGCCTTAAATGATCTATCCCCTCGAGTTTTAAAACGTGCGGGGAACCAGTCACAAGTTTTGGTTGGAGGACCTCAAGCAGCGAGTGGAAACATCGGGCTGGATCAGGCCCCTGATGTAGTCCGGTGCCTGCCCGTGTAGAGCCTGAAACGTCAAAGCCAAGATTTTAAAATTTATCCTGAATGAAACAGGGGGCCAGTTCAGGTCCTTGAGAATGGGACTTATCTGGGCTGTCCTACGAGCGCGGGTCAGTAAAACATCAAGTTAAATACGAAGCAGTTCAACTGATACACTGATTTTCTCGTCGCTCTCAGTCGGCCTCCAAGCAGCCATATGGCATGATACAGAATCATCAAATCCATCTCTAGAGATGAGTTGCATGGTCCAATCTTCCAAGACATCTGGACGCACAGGTAGCAAATCTTCAACAGCGAGCTCCTCAGCACTCAGAGCTTTTGCCAAAGCTGAAGCAGCAGTTGGAAAGGCAACATTTAAAGCAAACATGTACTCCCACAAACAAGGGATGCCCGGATTTACATCCAATTTCAACTCACCTGAGCCCGTCTGCACCACAATGGTGGGATCCTACCAGTCCGTCAAAACAGGCAGCAGCCACACCAGATGATGCAAAATATCTAATGCGAAGAGAGGTGATCACATCTGGATTGATGGAGTTTGACGACCACGCAGAGGGCTTGGAAAAGTTCCTTTCGAGGCGTCATCGAAGAACTCAACTTGAATTAGGGCCGCACGATTCTGGAAAAAATGAGAATCACGATCTTTTTGGCTTAGGATTGCGATCACGATTCTCTCACCATTTGCTTTCCCAAATATAAATATTTATTGCATTCACAGTCACTGCTGTACTGACATGCACCCAAGGCATTGTGGGTAATGTAGTAAGTGTTTGGAGTTTTATTTTTTTTTTTTTTTCAATTAAAGGAAAGAACATATACAAACTCAACAAATGGAAAACAAACAGAGTTTTTATCCAGCGGCCCGTCCTCGCTTCACATGTCTGCGTGGGTCTGCATGGCGTAAAAACTGTCATGAGTTCCGGTCCGCTAGGATCTGCAGACGTCCGCGTAGCAGCGGATTTTGTGAGGGCGTTGCGCGCAGGTCGCGCCGGTATACGCATGCGCCAGAGCGCCACGGCAAACAAAACATCAAATCAAATCAGAGAGCACTTTTTCATATCTATAAAAACAACACAAAGTGCTGAACAGTAAAAACAGTCATAAAAACAAAAGAATAAAAACAGCACCATCAATATATATACACCACACACACACACACACACACACACACACACACACACACACACACACACACACACACACACAGTCACTCACTCTGAATTATTTGCACACAGCAGAGGAGACATGGCATGGCACTAAGCATCATGGGAAAACACTACCAGTGGGGCCGTCCACACCAGAAGAAGGCAAAGGTCATTAATACTGGGGCCCCAGCACTCGACCCCCGACCCCGCCCGACCAAAGGGACCCCGCACACCAAGGTGTGGAGCCCCCCAGGCCAGCCAGGACCAGAGGACTCAAGCGCAGCGACCCCAGCAGAGGACCGGGACCAACTCCCGGTGTGAAGAACCCCCCCTGAAGGAAACACTGGTGTTCAGCAGCTAAAAACATAAAAACACATGATACAAAGCTAATAAAAATAAGTAAGATAAGATTATAAACTAAAAAATTAAAATAAGTTAGAAGTACATAATAAAAATAGAATGAATAAATAGGATAAATAGATTTAAATAAAATGATAATAAAAAAAATAAAAATGATGGAGATAAGAACTATAAAAGGTTAATTAAAAGCCAGATTAAAAAGGTGTGTTTTTAACCTCCCTTTAAAAATATCAACAGTCTCTGCGGTCCTGAGGTTCTCTGGCAGGCTGTTCCACAGGCGGGGGCCGTAATGGCTGAAAGCCGCCTCACCATGGGTTTTGGTTCTAGCTTTGAGAACACACAATAAGGCACTGCCAGAGGACCTCAGGGCCCGCGAGGGTCGATAGGGTAAAAACAGATCAGCTAAATAAGAAGGCGCAAGGCCGTTAAGACATTTAAAAACTAATAAGAGAACTTTAAAATCGATCCTGAAGCGGACAGGGAGCCAATGCAGCGACTGTAAAACCGGTGTAATGTGGCTCCGCCCCCTGGTCCTCGTCAGCACGCGAGCGACTGAGTTTTGTAATAGGTTTGAAATGTTCTTTTGTTTCAGACCAGAGAGCAAGGCATTACAGTAGTCTAACCTACAGGAGATAAAAGCTACATTAGCACCTCTGTACTGGCCTGAGAGAGAAACGGGCGACTCTGGCTATATTCTTTAGATGATAAAATCCAATCTTAGTTATGTTTTTAATGTGTGGGATAAAACTTAGCTCAGAGTCAAAAATCACGCCCAGGTTCTTAACTGATTGTGCTGGTTTAAAATCTAATAATTTAGGTAAAATTTTCTCTCTCTGACCTTCAGGACCGATAACTAAAACCTCAGTCTTGTCCTGGTTGAGCTGTAGGAAATTCACTGCATCCATGACTTGATGTCTGAAATACAGTTTAAAAGGGTTTCTATTGGCCCTGAGTCACCAGGAGACACGGCGATGTACAGCTGAGTGTCGTCAGCGTAGCTATGGAAACTGATGCCGTGTCTCCTGATGACGTCCCCAAGTGGAAGCATGTAGAGATTAAAAAGTATGGGACCTAAAATTGAACCTTGGGGAACCCCACATCTAATTTCATGAGTTCCTGAGGAACAGGTATCCAGACTTACATGAAAACATCGATCTGTGAGAAAAGAACTGAACCAGTTAAGAACAGTACCAGAGAGGCCCACCAGGTGATTCAGTCTATTTATTTAAATGTGATGGTCTACTGTGTCGAAGGCGGCACTCAGGTCCAGTAGAACCAACACTGTGAGTTTTTTGTCATCTAAATTCCACCTGATATCATTTAAAATCTTTCACAGGCGGTCTCGGTACTGTGGTTCACTCTAAAACCAGACTGATGTCTTTCTAAAATGTTATTAATCATTAAAAAGTCATTGACTTGGTTAAAAACCAGTCTTTCTAAAACTTTACTTAAAAATGGTAAGTTTGATCCTGGTCTGTAGTTATTAAGAACATCGGGGTCTAAATTGCTCTTCTTCAGAAGGGGCTTCACCACCGCCGTTTTAAAGGCAGTGGGGAAGACACCCGTCTGAAGAGAGCAATTCATGATATTTAAAATCTGTTCCTCAAGGAATCCATAAAGTGATTTAAACAGTGGTGTGGGGATGGGATCTAAAAGGCAGGTTGTTGATTTTACTTGGGAGAAAACTCGACCAAGAGTCCTCGCATCAACCAGGTCAAAACTGTCCAGTGTTTCCTCAGGCATGGACAACGGTTCAGCTGTGTTCACTGATAAAACCTGTTGGGGTAAAAGACTGGACCTGATGTCCATGATTTTAGTTCTGAAGTGGTCTGCAGAGTCTTCACAGAGAGCGTCTGTCGACTCCTTAAAAGCTTTATTAAAATTAGTGCCAGTTAAAATGTTGAAGGTGGAGAAGAGGAACCGGGGGTTGTCTTTATTGTCTGAAATAAGTTGAGAAAAGTGGGAAGTTCAGCCTGTTTAACTGCATTATTGTAAATTTTGAGTTGTTGACGTAGAATGTCGTGATGAACAGTCAACTTGGATCTTCTCCACCTTCTTTCAGCTCTCCTGCAGTTTCTTTTTAGTTTGATGATTTCATCGTTTTTCCTCCACGGGGGTTTGGAATGGCCCTTGATTGTTTTGGTTAAAAGTGGAGCTACTGAGTCCAGACTGGACTTCAGTTTACTGTTAAAATCATCAACGATAAAATCACAGGGTGCAGGTAAAATCACAGCAGGAGTGCTCTGTAAAATCTCTTTAAAATCTGCAGCCACTTCAGAAGTAAGGTAGCGTCTCCTCACTGTTCTCACTGGGGCCCCCTGCTGGTTAAAACTGGTGATGTTAAAAAACACACAGTAGTGGTCAGACACAGCCAGGTCAACACCAGAGGACACACTGATGGACAGACCGTGGGTTATAACCAGGTCCAGGGTGTCTCCTCTGTTGTGAGTTGGCTGTGCGACATGCTGTTTAAAATCTAAACAGTTTAAAAGGTTTAAAAATTCTCTGGACATAAGAGTCCGAGATGTCATCAACATGTAGGTTAAAATCACCAGTTGTTAAAATTCTACTATATTTAGAATGATTATTGATAAAAGTTCTGAAAATTCACTGATAAAAAGACTGGAGTACTGAGGGGGTCTGTAGACAGTTAAACACAGGATCGGGGGACTGTTAGAAACAAAGGCGTGGTGCTCAAAGGAGCTAAAACTGTTAAAAGCTACTGCACACGTGTTAAATGAGTTCTTTAACACTAGGTTTACCAACTAGGGGCCGGTTTGGCCCAACCCGTCCCAGAACCCATAGAGGGGCCACAGTGGCTCAGTGCTTTTGAATACACAAGTCGGTGTCCTCCAGCCAGCCACCTTTCATTTGTAAATGCAGCCACTACGCAATGCATCATGCAGGAATGAGGCCCAAACAGAGGGAGAAGTGTAGCACACACACCAATGTTCAGCTGATGCTTCTAAAACTCTCTTCATGTGATAGTTTGTATCAGTTTGACACAAATGACCATTTTCAGAGGAGAAAACTTTGTTGTGGATGTAAAGTATCATTTTGCATGAGAATTGGGGGGGTTGCACATTTTATTAGTGTGTATTTCATAGTTAAAAAAATAAGATATATTTCTTCCGGTGCATCTGTGGGTCCTGCGTATGAAAACAATATTTGTTATAACATAGTATGTACAGTGCCTTGAAAAAGTCTTCACCTCCTTTGAATTCTTTGCCCTTTTTCTTAAATTTCATACTTTAAACATTAAGTTATAAAATTGGCATTTTTTGTGAGGAACCAACATCAAGTGCAGTGAAATGAAATTTGTACAACATTTAAACTTTTTTTTTAGAAACAAAAACCTGAAAAGTGGGATGTGCAATATTATTCACCCCCTTTTCTCATAGTGGCTTCAGAAGTTGTCTGATCGTTTCCTCAATGATCAAATGTTGAGCTAATGACTAAACAGAGTCTGAGTGCAATCCAGTCTTAGAACAGATGTGACAAACGCAAAACTACACTCTTCTCTTTGCCACAAAATCAGTCCTTCTGTTGAGGGGAGGTTTGAGGTGGCCTTTTCATAAGGCTACCTCCTACACTGAAGTGCCTTTCTCCCCCTCACACTCTGGCCCCCAAACCCCCACCACAAAAAACAAATCCATTGTTTGGAGAAAGAATCTTCCTTCCTCACTCTCCCCCCCCAATAGGTATGCATGAGCCCACAACCTGGCAGGTATCGGCTGCGTTTACAAAAGAAAAGCAGGCCAGTGAGTGGCCGCTGAGCTGTGCACTGAAAACCAGGGGAGAAGGGGAAGAGTTTCATAGGTAGGAAAGAAGAACCTGGGATTACAAAAAATTCATTGAGTTTGGAAAGAATCTTCCTTCCTGGCCGATTTGCCAATTTTATATATTTATGTTTGAAGTATGAAATTTAACAAAAGGCCAAAAAATTCAAGGGGGAAATATACTTTTGCAAGGCGCTGAATGTGCTTGTAGAAAATAAAACACTGAATCAGCATCTAATGTAAAACTGAAGTAAGAGGTTGACGCAGTTTATGTTTTTAATTTCTTCCTGTGATTTATTGATGATGCACAGAATTCAGTCTGCCTGGCTGATCCGGGCACCTCCCGATGAATCTTATTCATTGTGCCAAGGATGGCGGTCTTCCGTCGGAGGAGTTGTTTGGCGAGAGCCAGAGACATGAAGAAATTATCTGTTGTTACCGTTCTGCCTTTGTCCAGAAACGGCTCCATCAGCTTTATCACCACATCTTCTCCCACTCTCACTCCCTTGGCATGGCTGGGGTCTTTCCCAACATAGGGGTCATGTTGCACACATATTTAGTCTTCAGGTCACATGCCACCCAGAACTTTATCCCAACCTTGTCTGGTTTTGTTGCAATGTATTGCAAGAAACAGCATTGAGATTTTGTTGGGAACAGCTGTTTGTCTGTGGTGATGTGCCTGCCTGGATTGTAGGACCAAATGCAGTTTGCAACAAAGAAACTCCAAACATTAGAGATTGGGGGAAACCTGTCAGTCTCAACTGGGTCCCAGTCAAACACCTGGGAGTTACATCACAATTTGTGATGGGTAAAAAAGTTAATTGTGCTTGGAAAGAATCTTCTCTGCCAAACTCAGGAGGACATCTCAAAGTAGTCCCTGGCTGTTTTCAAGCCTCCTCCTCCCCCTCAGAGGTATCCATGAACCAACTAGCTGGAAGGTATCGGCTGCATTTACAAATGAATGGTGGCTGGCTGCAGGAGAACGACTTGTGTATTCAAAAGTACTGGACCACTTTGGCCTCTCTGGGTTTCCCAGGGAGGCCAGAAAATCCTGGTATTCCTAGTGTTAAAATGGAAGCAGTCCCTCCACCCCTCTTACCCTGTCTGGTTGAATATAAAAAGTTAAAACTCGGTGGGGAAGCCTCAGTGAGGATAACAGGTGCGTCAGTGTCAAGCAGACTGTCTAAGTTATTGTTTGAAATAAGATCATGAATAATAAAAGATTTGTTTAAGAGAGAGCGCACATTCAGCAGGGCCATATTAATGGTGGTGGGCGGGCTGAATGTGCGCTCTCGGTGGACTTTTATTGTTAAAAGAGTCCTTTGTCGTTTAAAAACAGTCCGGGGGATGTGGTGTCTGGAGGAGATGATAACTGGGATGCTGTGTACAGTGTGTGGTGTGTCCGGGGGTAGTAGAGTTGCCAACCGTTCCTTGAAAAACGGAATCGTTCCGTATTTGGATGTAAAAGTGTGCGTTCCGTATTGAGCTGAAAAGGAACGCACTTTGTTCCGTATTTTTGTGAGAGTCAAAACGTGAGCAATGAAACATGCGCTTTTTTTGTAAACTTACTGTAAATTGTTCACCGGCTCTCTGACGTTCTGTGACCAATGAGCTGACAGAGATGGCTCGACAACGCAGAATCACTCTTATCTCATTGGTCAAAAAAAGACCGTTCCTCGGAGGCTACGGCAGTTCATTGGCCAGTAGTCAGTTCGGTCACAGAGCGCGTGGGAAGAAGGAAATCAAAACATTACAGCAGCGCAGCATGGCTTCCAGAGACATGTAAGTTTGTGCCGTTTCCATATCGGATATATCATGTTTAGTTCATTGATGTGTGTCTGCTGCTGCAGACTGTGGAGTGTTTTCAGTTTAGAAACGGAACCTTGTTGGTTTTTTTGTTCAGAAGGTTTTTCAGTTTTGATTTTGCACTTTTTTAGTTGAAAATAAAAAAAAGAACATGTTAAAATCCAGAAGAGACAGCAGCTGTTTGTTATTTTGCACGTTTAGCAATAAATATAGAATAGAATAGAAATAGAAGACTTTATTAATCTCACAGTGGAGAAATTTACAGGTGTATCGGCTCATAGAACACACAGCGGGGTGCAAAACTAATGAATGGTGCAATAATTAACAAGTTATAGTGCAAATCATACTAGGAATGATAATAGAACCTAAAGACAATGAAGATCTAACTGTATGTACTACCTGAATCTTAAAAATATAACAGGATATAAATATTATATACAGTATATACAAAACAATATGCAATATATGATGCAATATATAACTATACAGTATGATAAATAATATGTACAATATGTTTTAGCGGAGTGAATGGATGATAAAGTGGCGCTGAATTTCTTAAAGGGGGGGGGGGGGGTACAGGATACTATAATGTCCAGGATTATTGCTCATATTCTACACAGTAGAACTGTACAGTCTGACAGCGGTGGGGATGAGAGACCTGTGGTAGCTCCTTCCTGCTCTGAGGGTCTCAGTCGCCTCTGAAGGAGCTGCTGAGCTGCTCTACCGTCCGGTGCAGTGGCTGAGAGCTGCTGTCCATGATGAGGATGATACTTGAATGATAACTGTCTCACTGTAGGCCTCAAATACAAACAGATCAAGCTGATCATGAGTTATTACAATCTTGCTACTGTAAGTGTAATACAGTAGCCTAATGTGTTTTTATAGTCTGTATAACTGTGGCAAAATGCTGTTATATATGCGTTTTTCACCCCCCAAAAACCCAGTTTTTTTCAGCTGCCCGCGAGAGGCGTTCTTTATATCAATCTCTGTGAGTTGGCAACCCTAGGGGGTAGTGAAGGTGTGTGAGGGGTGTGTGTGGCATGTGGTGGATGGGGGGGGCTTGCAGGTAGTCAGTCAGCGGGGGATGTGTGGACTGTGTGCTGAATGTTATCTGCTAAAATGCAGCTGCCCAGCGTGCTCGGGTGAAGTCCATCCTGGTGATAAAAAGCTGGGCGGTTCCAGAAAAGATTAAACTTGTCAATGAAATAAAAGTTGGAGGCTGTGCAGGAGCGCTGAAGCCAGGTGTTGAGGCTGAGCAGTCTGGAGAAGCGTTCAGCGCCCCTGGAGAAGGTCGGCAAAGGTCCAGAGATTAAAACTGACCTTCCACAGCTCTCCAACAGGTTAAAAAGGTCTTTAAAATCCTGCTTGGTGACCTCCAACTGCCGCCGGGCCATGTCGTTAGTGCCGACGTGGACGATGACCCGGCGGACAGTGGAGGGGAGGGACTGCAGGGAGGATCATGGGGACAGTAGCACCAGGAATACACCGCGGGATGGTGTTAAAAAAGTGAATGTTCCTGATGCTACTGTCCCCAACCAGGAGAGATGTGGGGGAAAAAAGGGGGCGGGGCGGGGGCGGCTGTGGGGCAACGGTGTCAGTGTCCGGGGCTGGGGAGCGCTCCGCCGGTGCAGCGGCGCCGCCGGCTGCAACCTCACTGCTGGAGCGGTGGTCCTGGCCCTGGTCCTGGTTCCGGTCCCGGTTCTCCCCGCGTTGGTGGTGGTGGCTCCCGGAGTGCCTCCTCATCGCCTCTCTGATCAGCCTCAGGTGGGCTGTGGAGGCCACGGACCGGGGCGATCGCCGCCACCCCGGGACCAGCGGGGAGCAGTCCGGCTCCAGGGCCGCGGCGGAGTGATCCGGGGCTGCGGCGGGGAGCTCCTTCTCCAGGGCCGAGGTGGAGTAGGCCAGGACTGCGGGGGAGAAATCCGTCTCCGGGGCCGGGGTGAAATGATCCGAAGCCGTGGCGGAGCGACGGCGGTGCCTGGTGGTGTCTGGCAGCGTGGCTTCCGGGGTGTCGTGGCGGCGAGCGGCGGACCCACCAGAGGACGCGGGAGCAGCAGCGGCCGCAGCAGGCCGCGGACCCTCACCACCCACCGGGCTGTCATTGTACTGCTCCAAGGCATGGAAGCGGTTCGAGAGGGGCAGTGGAGGCGAAGCCACGGCGGGCTTAGGCTTGCGGCCTCGCACTACCACCTCCGCCCAGGAGCGCTGATGGTCCGGAGTAGAGCAGGAGGGAGCCCAGGGAGCTGGAGTGGTGGTGGTGGTCATGAAGGAGGAGATGAGCATGGATTGTCCCTCGGCCAGCGTCCAGGCCTGCTCCAGCAGATCGTCTTTTTCCCTGAGCTCCTCTGACAGCCGGCGGATGTCCTCCCGCAGGTCGGCAACGATCCTGTCCTTCACGACCAGGGGGTGCAGGTGAGGTCCGCGGTGCAACGCTGCGGCCATGTTGGGCTGGCGGCACGGCCTCACACACCGGTACCCACGGGTGCGTACCTCTGTCCCTGGTGCCCGGGTTCACTACCGGTGTAACCGTGCCGCCTTCGTGCTGCCTCGCTGCTCCTGGTTTACCGCTACCGGCTCGCCACTCGTAAACCGCCGCTCCACCTCGGTGCCACTGCTCTGCTTCGGACCCGGAAGCGTCGGTGCTGCGCACTCGTCTCGCTGCTGCTGACGGTATATGACGGTAAAAGTGACGGTAGATGGAGCTCCAGCTTCATGGCTCCACACAGAGACAGCCAGAGAGAGAAAAACTGGTGGACAGAGAGGGCAGACTCTGTCGGGAGTGAGGAGAAGGTCTGCCGACAGAAATGAAAGTATTTAATCGCTCGACGCCGGCCCCGAGATTCAGAAACAGAAAAAAAAGGCTAAAACTTTAAAAATAAATGACAATGTATGTGCTTTATTTTCTCTAAATAATCTGTAATAAAGGAGCAGATAAACAGTCTGTAGAGCCGGAAAAGCTTCCCGAGGATGCGTGGATCAGTGCGCCTGCATGGAACGCTCACAGCTGAGCCCAGAATGTAGCATGGGAGAAAGCACGTGCATGGACAGCCTTCAAGGCTTGTCCATGCCTCCAATGTCTACGTGTCAGTGTGTCCTATTGATAGAAAGGTATACTAAACGGCTGACTGAGTCTGCATCCTTGTCATGTAAAGGAGACAACTAGAAAACAACTCGAGGGAGAAAGTGGGAGTGCTTGTTTTGTTGCAGATTAAGCTCTGGATCAAAATGTGGTCGAAGTGTTTTTTTTTTTTTTTCCTTTTGTTTTGGGGGGGAGGGGGGGTGGGGTCATCACCAGGCCCGCCGACAGGGGGGGACAAAAGGGTCTATTGTCCCGGGCCTAGGGTTAGGGGGGCAGAATTAAAGGTGGGGGGCCCATCCAGCACCCCGCTCATGGCTCCCGATGCAGCATGCAGGCGCCGCGCTGCACTGCTCAGACACATGGTATCAAAAAACCAGCTAGAAATGATCATTCACGCATTCATTTCCTCACGACTGGACTACTGCAACAGCCTGTTCACTTGCCTCAACAAGAAAGAGCTGCTCGTCTTCAGTACGTCCAGAACTCAGCTGCGAGACTACTGCCCAGCACCAACAGGAGGTCCATATCACACCTGGTTTAAAATCCCTCCACTGGCTCCCTGTTCTGCTCCGTGTCCAGTTTAACATCCTGGTGCTGACCTTCCGAGCCCTACATGGCCAGGCACCCATCTACATCAGAGACCTAATTCAGCCATACAGCTCGGCCCTAAGCCTGAGGTCCACTGAACAGAGCCTGCTGAGAACCCCCCGGACTCACTTTAAAACTAGGGGTGACTGCTCATTCACGTCCACTGTGCCTCGCCTCTGGAACGAGCTCCCCCTAGACCTGCGCTCCCTGGACTCAGTGGAGGCCTTCAAAAAACATCTAAAAACACATCTGTTCCAGAAGGCATTTCAGACCCACTGACACGGTGTGTCTTGGCGGCACCATATACTGATTATACAGTTTCCAACACTCGCTTTTATTTCGGAGCTATGTCTACAAATCCCTTATCTTTATGTTAAATGCTCTTTTGAATGTTCTTTTATCTTTATACTTTGTTTTTGTTGTGAAGCACTTTGTGACTCCTGGTCTGTAAAAAGCGCTATAAATAAATTTTTCTTACTTACTTACTCACTGCGCCGCCCCGCTCGGCCCCTCCCTGCCCCTCGGTCTGACACTGCATGCAGGCACCACGCAGGGCCCAGGCAAAGCTGTCAGCTGGCCTGGTCGTCACCATTGAGAAATGAGATCGCATAGATGTATGAATCGAGATCAGGATTTTTTTTTTTTTTTTTTGTTAATTGTGCAGCCCTACCTTGAATCCAAGAGAAGAGTTAGACCTCTTGACCAAATGGCTTGGACCAACGTCTAAAGAACAGGCTAAAAGAATCCCAGCCATCCACAGCCAAAGCTCAGCTCCAGGGCTAAACATGGTTTGGCAAAGACTGGAGGAGACCTATGGACCCCCAGAAGGAGTCCAACATTCTTTCCTGAAGAGAACTGCAGACTTCCCCAGGATCACAAACAAACACAATGTGAAATTAAAAGAACACGGAGACCTGTTGCATGAACTGGAGTATGCAAAGACAGGTGGGTACTTTCCTGGGTTAGCATATCTCCATCCTTCACGAGGAGTGAATCCCATATTGGAGAAGCTCCCCTTCAGTCTTCAAGAAAAGTGGATCTCCCAGGGTTCAAAGTACAAAGAACAGAACTGTGTCCCTTTCCCACCCTTTGCTTCCTTCTCACAGTTCATCCATTCTGAAGCCAAAACCTGAAATATAGGATATCCCAAGGTGACTACTGAAGCCCCAACAAAGTCGAGAGAGCCACAAAATACAACAACAGGACGCCAGTGTCTGTATGGTGTCGAGGTGTAGAATCTTCAGCCCGTCTCCATGAGGCCGCTCCAGCCGAGGCTTCCCCTCCAATCACACCTCGATCCCACAGAGCCTTTTTGGATCCCAATAGCAAGGTGTACAATAAGGACCTGACAACTTCTGGCTGTTTAGTGTGTGAATTTATTACAGTAAGATGTTGTTTCCCTGACAAGGAATTCTAGTCTTTGAGTCCCTGGTCTACCCGAAAGTAGCATCAAGCAGGCAAAAAGCGATGTCTGATCTGTGTGTGTGTATTTCTGATTCCTTGCTCGCAGGCAGGTTTCTCAAACAGTGGTTCTTGGTGGTTTTCCATCGTCCGCCCCGTCCTCTCTCCCAGACACGTGGATCTCCCAGGTTTCGCATCCCGGGTTATCTCGCCCCGACAGTCTCCGTCCTTCACTCCCTCCAGTGTTATCTGCAAGATCTCAGACGAGAAAAACTTCCCAGGACCTCCTGTGCTTTTTTCATGGTTAAGGTTACAAATCATCAAGAAATACAAAAGCAGCTGCAAAACAAAGTTAAATTCATATTATATTGTGGTATTTTTCCCTGAGTATCATATGTGAGCAAGCAAGTATTAAAATAAGAATATTGAAACTAAAATAAATTCCCACAATGGAAGACTGAAGTGTTTTCTGAAACTACGACAGCTCCTCCAAGAAAAGGGAGCAATAGAGCCAGATCGACAGTGGCCCCTGCATAACAAACCTCATGCACTTCGAGTGTGCCGCACTTTCCGCAACAAGCCCGTCGACGAACGCAGAGCGCATACCTCAAAGAAAAGAACATCTGCTTCAGGTGCTGTGGTTCCACCAAACACAGACTGCGATAAAGAAATAATATGCAGCAAGACTTGCACATCAGCTTTACACCCTGGTCCAGCACCTCGGGTCTCAGAAGCTCCAGCAGAGCAAGGCAAGGAGATGGAAAAGTGTGAGACTCCTCCTGTAACTCTTCCTGCCATCACATCCAAATGCACGGAGGTTTGTGGAGGAAACACCAACGCAAAGTCCTGCTGCAAAATATGTCTGGTGAAAGTCTACCCTGAAGATCAGCCTGGAAAGGCGGTTCAGACTTATGCGGTGTTAGATGACCAGAGCAATCGTGCACTTGCACGCCCTGAGTTCTTCAGCCATTTCGGCCTCCATGAAAAACATTGCCTCACACGTTGAAAACTTGCTCGGGTGTCCTGGAAACTTCAGGGAGAAGAGCAACACACTTTGAGAGACACTTGAGACAAAAAACACCCTCCAACCAAATATTGTGGATTGTACATTCCAAGGAGAGGGGGCCGAAAAACTTGGAGCCACAGTCTTTGACAGGACCGCAGATGATGAAAAAGTAGCTCTGTCTAGTAGCCCTGACGACCAAACCTTCCTGAACAGCATGGACAAAAAGGTCTACAAAGACAATTCAAACAACTGGGTAGCACCATCGCCGTTCTGCAAACCCAGAAGCTGTCTCCCGAACAACCGGGACGTGGCTCTGCAATGACTCCGGTCCTTACGTCGAACTCTAGACAGATGTCCAGACATGAAAGAACACTTTCTCCAGTTACAGAAAAAAGTGTTTGAGAATGACCAAGCAGAACCAGCTCCAGGTCAAGAGGAACATCTCTATTCGGTGTCTGCCATCCTCAAAAACCAAACCAAATCAGGGTGGTCTTCAATTCAAGCGCCAAACATGATGGTGTATCACTAAATAATGTGCTGCTAAGCAGACCACATCTGAATAATGCACTGTTGGGTGCATTGATGTGATTCAGAAGAGAAAAGATTGCAGTCACTGCTGATATTCAACAGATGTTCGATGCGTTTGTCTTCCATGAAGACCATTGTGATTACCTAAGATTCCTTTGGTACAAGGATGACAACCAGAAGAATGCTGAACCTCTACGTTGATGATGGACTGATATCACTCCCAACAGAACAGGAAGCTGTCGATCTTCTCAGAAAGGCCTCAGGAAATGTTGGCAGCATCCAACATAAAACTCCACAAAATCACTTTCAACAGCAGCGCAGTCATGAAAGCATTTGCTGCAGGGGATCTTGCAAAAGATTTAAAAGACATCAACTTTGGAGCAGATCCTCTCCCACTCCAACTTGGACTGATATGGAATTTGGAGAATGATAGGTTCAGTTTCTAAGTATCACATGAAGAGAAAGCAGAGGCATCTTATCAACAGTGCAGAGTCTCTATGATCCATTGGGTTTTGTAGCGTCCATCACAGTTCAAGGGAAGGCTCTGGTAAGAGAACTGTCATCCAAAGATTGTGACTGAGATGATCCTCTCCCATCACACAAAGGAACACCTTGGAGATTGTGGAAAGAGTCTCTTCTGGAATTAGTAAACACCTCCCGAAGACTCCATGTGGATGTGGCCAACCACGTTGATTGCATCAGGAGATCCAGTCAGCCACAACAATGGCAATATGTTGCCACAGAACAAAATCCTGCAGACCATGCCATAAGACCTGCGTCAGTAGACATCCTTAGGTCCTCTAACTGGGTCTCAGGTCCTGGATTCCTGAAAAGCGCTGGAGGACTTCCACAAAAGAACAATTTTGATCTTGTGGATCCAGATCTTGACTCTGAAGTTTGCCCCCAGTTTGCCGTCAACTTTACCAAAGCAACAGAAGGTCAGTTCAACTCAATACGCTTTGAACGGTTTTCTAGCTGAAGGAGACTTCTGTAAACGGTTACAAAACTCATTGGAGTTGCTCGAACATTCTCCAAAACTTACAAAGAGAATGCAGTCTCCTTTGGATTGGAGGACGCCTTGCCAAAGTTGACTTACCAAGAAATGAGAAACATCGAAGGAGCCATCCAATCTGCAGGAGTGTGGATAGAAGGAGGCAAGCGGCTGGTTTCCAGGGTCATCTACAACTGTGTTACCTGTGAAAAACTGAGAGGGAGGTTGATGGAACAAAAGATGGAACCACTGCCACCAGACAGACTCACCTCAGAGCCTCTTTCTACCAATGTTGGACTGGACCATGGAAGATTGTCACCCGTCGTAATCAAGGAGGAAATGCTAAAAGTAAGCGATGGGCCGTGTTATTCACATGTATGAGCACGAGGGCAACACACACTGAAGTGTTGGAATCCAGTTTCATAAGTGCTTTAGGGCGGTTTTTCGCAGTTTGTGGCCCATCCAAACAGTTGCGCTCTGACAGAGGTACGAACTTCAATGGAGCATGTAGAGAGTTGAAGTTCAACACCACTGATCCAAAGTTGATGGCTTACCTTCATGAGCAAGGCTGCACGTGGACTTTCAACTGTCCCCGTTCTTCACATACGGGAGGCTGTTGGGAAAGACTGATAGGAGTGGCATGCCGAGTTCTGGAAGGGATGCTGCTGCGGTTCAACACCGACCGACTCACACACCAAATGTTGATCACACTGGTGGCAGAAGTCATGGCCATTCTAAATGCCCGGCCATTAATTCCAGTGTCAGCTGATGCTGACAACCCTACCGTACTGACACCTGCTATGATTCTCACTCAAAAGATGACTCCGGTGACAGCGCCTCCAGGTGACTTCGACCAAAAAGATCTGCACACGAACCTATGGAAACAAGGGCAGCGTCTTGCAGGGAGCTTCTGGAAGCGATGGAGACAAGAGTATCTGGTGACTCTGCAAAAACGTGACAAATGGACTGATGAGAAGCCCAACATTCAGATTGGAGATGTGGTACTGATGAAAGATTGTCAGGCTAAGCAGAATGACTGGCCTGTTGGACTTGTCTGGAAGACACTGCCCAGCAAAGACAACAAAGTCCACAAAGTTAAACTCAGAGTGGTGAGACAAGGAACACAACAATGATTCTGTTCAAAGATGAGTGGTAATTAGGTGTATATTTGGCTTGTTTTGATAGTTTGTTAATGTTCATAAGGTTTGTAGTGGTATAATGTTACACTAGGCGAGGGGTGTACCGCCCAGCGGAACTTTAGTTTTAGTTCCCAGTCGGACCTGTTTCACGGACGGAGCCGTTGCGTAGCAGCACGAGGAAAATCACCACGAGTTGGCTTCTCTTCAAAACTTGATCAGAGCTTTGTCTGTAAGTGATTTCACACTAATGTTGGAGTGTTTGTTACCTTTGTTATGCATCTCTGCACGTTCTGTTGTTTTTTTATTGCTGAGTTACGTTCAGGTGACGAGTTTCATTTTACCAGTGCAGTACTGCATCTGTCCAGCAGAGGGCCTCAGCGCTACATCTTAAGTTGATGACAGGGTTTGTTTACATCTGTTTAGTGATAATAAGAATGTTTGATGTGATTGTTCATATTTTGAATGTTATTTTTTTCATCCTTTGTAGTCTTCAAAAAAAATCTGAAAGGAGGAAAAAGTGTAAAGAAATAAAAGTGAGGAAGAAAAGAGTCAATAAGAAGAAACATCATTCCTCAACAGAACTTCTATCCCTCCATCATGTTAACTATCTGTCCAGCTAGAAACGTGTTGAAAAAATTTTAATGGAACAAGTTTTATTGACTTCATTTTGCAGAAAGTTGCTGTTTTCTCCAGGAATCCAAACTTTCAGTGGCTGTTTCACTTTATTTTTTCATGAGATTGTGTGTGTGTGTGTGTGTGTGTGTGTGTGTGTGTGGTCCCATTAAACATGAATGTTGGAGGAATGGAGGGAATCAGCAGCAGGCATCCTGATGAACTGGGCCCGTTGCCGGGGAAACGCTGTTGTTGACGCCGGTCCCGGTGTTGTTGTGGATTCCAGTCTCGTCTCAGTAAAGCGTTGACGAGCTGAAGAGTTGACGGACAGATTCCAGGACGGGTCAGACAAGAGGAATCAAACTTATTACTTATTTGGATGTTTTTTTTTTTTTAATTGATTTCTATTTTTTTTCTTTTTCGAAGTATTTATTTTTCTTATTTTTTTATATTATGTATTACAATATTATTGTATATATATATATATATATATATATATATATATATATATATATATATATATATATATATATATATATATATATACAGTATATATATATATATGAAATTATTTCTATTTATTTTTTCAATATTTTTTCATATACTTATAATTATTTTATGTTTACTCATTTATCATTGAAATAAAGCATCAATAAATCAACCAAACAAAATGAGAGGGAGGGAGTCGAGAACCACCAGACCTGAGAATGTTCTGGACCAGGACCAGGACATCCCAGGATCCAAATTGTGAGGGGCTGAGACCCAGTCTAGACCAAGACCAGAACATCCCAAGACCAAGACTTTAAGAGCATGAGACCAGGTCTAGACAAAAAACTTGACTTTTATTTTGAAGGGGTCTGAGGCTCTTATTTTGATAGTCAGGTCTCCTCCACTCCACCAAACACAGAAAAGCTACAAATCTGTGTAAAAGCTTTAAAGAGTCTCTGAATGAAGGAAGCGACTGTCAGAGTTTGATTGACAGCTGCTGTCAGCTGCATGATGTCATCAATCTATGCCCATATATGGTCATACAGGCAGCCAGAGTGGAAGAGAGCAGAAAAACAGGGTTTCTTTGGGAAACAACTGCCCCCAATCCATTCCCTTTGGGCGAATGTAGCTCTCTTATGGGTGAGTATAAAAGAAGAGCTACTGGACCAGATCTAGGCTCTCAGAGTGGAACAACAGTGCAGCAAGAGACCAAAGACCAGACATTTCAAGTTCAAGAACGATCAATTTATGAAACAGTTTAAACACAGCAACACAATTGCAATGAAATAATAAAAAATACCCTGCAGGGATTTAAAGAAAATGAATGAAAATTGATTTAAAGAAAGTTTTTTCAGCTCAAATGACTTGATTGATGACTTTGATTTGATCGGCCAAACTAAGATTTCATTCAGGTAAACAGGTTTCTCCTATTTTAGTTTCTTTATCTCTGAGTTAACTCTTTTTTTCCTTTCAACAGGTAAAATGCCTTCTTATATCAACCATGAAATATATTGCAACATATCACAATCATGACAGTTATGAAAAAGTACAACATAAAACATCAATGGTAATCAAACGAAATAGTTTCACATTGATTTCAAATTTCTTCCAGATCAAATCAAGGATTTCCAGTTTCAAAAGGGGAGAAGAAGAAACAGTTCGTTTGATCCAATGTGACCAAAAATCCAGTTCAGTCCTCAAATTGCTTTGAAAAGGGGAAAGAGAAGATAGGATGAAGAGGTTTTGATACTCCTCCCACTCTGGCAGCAGTTCACCCCAGTCTGTCCCCTGGTGTGTAGTGATGGTTTCACCAGCACGATGCACGGTCTCAAATCTTATGGTTCTTGGGTGGCTCACCTACTCTGGTGTCCAGTGTGCCCACTCCCCACATGTCATGGGCAAGATCCTTGTCCTTAGTTTGGCTTGCATTAAGCCACGGTGGGCAGAGGAAGGGGTGGGGGGAGGGGGAAAAAAAAACCTGACCAAAGTCAATGAGGTTCACAATCTTAGGTTTTCATGAGTCACAGACCCCATGAATATCTCTTCAGGTGTCTTTTTTTCCATATATTTGTCCTTCTTTCCTGAACTAGCTGCTATCGGCGTCTTCTCCAGCGTTCAGCTGCACTGAGCTTCCGGCTCAGGAGAAGCTCACCGCAACTCTTAGTAAGCCCGAGGCTATCTTTCAGAGCCTCTTCTCGAAAATGACATAACAATGTAAAAACAGTAAAGCACTGCAATAACTAGGCCTATAGACCTTTTTCACAAAAACCGGAAATACGCAATCAGTGGGTGACTTTTCTTCCGGTCCAGCGCCAAGTCCATTCATTTTCTCCGAGATGGGTCACGTTTTCAGTGCTTGTCTCCAACATTTCCCCAGCATTTCCTTCGCTGATGTGGAAAGGATGGTGGAAGAGAAATCGGTGACAAAAAAGTCAAAGATGAAGAAAGGATACAAGTTTTTCGAGGAAAACTTCATAGAAAAACACGAAGGTAAATAGAGAGTTAGCATGTTAGCCTAAGTGCTACTGAACCCTAGCGACTGTATTTAGGCATACTTTTTCATGTGTAGAGCCTGATAGCCGTATCCGAACATTTAAGTTTCATTTGCAGTGTGGTGTATTTCTATTGTACTGAATAAAGTTGTGTATGTGTGTGTGTGAAAATATATTGTAAAAGTTAGTTGTTTTGGGGAAAAAAGGGTCGTGGTGGGTGCACTACAGAGTCCCCTTACCATCAGCTGTTACCATCTCTTACCACTGACAGTGAGGTATCTCCATGATGTCTTGTTCATCATTCTGATCCATTTCTGTACAGATGAAGCTTGCTGTTGACAGTGGACGTCTGATGGCGTTTTCCTGTAGCTGTGCAGCAGGAAGAGGGTTTTTCACCCACACTGTGGCCCTGCTTCATCAGACAGCGCATTATACACAGTATGGCCTGCAGACTGTCCTCCATCTCTGGCCTGCACGAGCAGTCTACAACAATGGCATAGAGCGAGAACTCAGGTGGTGTTTAATAAGGTAGTTTATGTACTCTGTTTTCATTAAGTGCTTGTGTTTACCATATGTTGTCTTTTTTGTTTGTGTCCTGAAATTAATAAAAAAAAACAACACACACAGACAAAGACTGTGTATTACTACAATTCTCTGCAAAAATTAGCATATTTCACCGTTGGTTTCAGGGAATTCATCCAGAACCTGTGAGTGATGTGGTGGTGCGAAAGCCAACAGCAGCTGGTGAGAGTGGTCTTCAGTCCACACTGTACCAGGCATATGCAGGTAATAATATTCAACATTTCACTTCTGCGACAGCTACATGCTAATGCCTTTGTGTAATGATGGCCAGATGTAACTACTGTAACTACATTTTCCCAAAATAGAAGCACAAATAAGTAGAGGCTTTATGTATCTTTTTTTAGGACCGTTTCCCGACCCTGACTCGATGGCGGCTGGACCCAGGCTGCATGAGGAACAACCCCAGCCCCTCAGTGCTCCTGTGTTGGATGGCTTGATGTAACCTCTGATGTAACCTGACACCTCATCCAGAACACCTGTGGTGATTCAGAAGAAAGATTAATTCTGGTCTTTATACAATTTATTAAAATAATAGACCCTGTTGACACACACACACACACAGACAGACAGACAGACAGACACAAACATACACTTAATTAAAATAATAGACCCTGTTGACAGACAGACACACACACACACACACACACACACTTATAAAAGAAAAATAAAATGTATTTGTAATCTGTTTACAACAGACGGAGTTTCTTACCTGCAGGAGGCGGGTGGCAGAGTCATGGTCCAGTTTATCCTCCATCGCTGCAGTTTCTCTCTGTTTGCTCTCCGGTTCCGGGACAGACGGCTCCACAGACTGCCGTGTGGAGCAGCGGCCGACACGGACTCCTGGTAGGAAGCGGTGTGAACTCATTCCAGCTGAAGAGACTTGGAACAGCATCAGTTTTACGGCGGCTAACACTTAGCTCCTGGACGTAGCCGCCGGAGTGACATGTCGCTGCAGACATGCTGCTCCCCTCGTTAATAACAAATCTGGGCCCCTCCCCGCCTAATCGCCTGAATCCACTTGTGTCTGACCTCTCCGTTCTTTGGAAACGAGTAAAAATTAAGATAAGGCTGCTTCAGCCCATGAGAAATCGCAGCATCGTTTGTTTTTAACTTGTGGCAGGGCTACCGGAAGCAAAGTTACCCACTGATTGCGTATTTCCGGCTAAAAAACAAGGAAGTGTGAAAAAGGTCTATTTGAGTGGTTACTGTCTCCTCATAAAGTGAACACTTGTAAGATTTGTCCAGATGTGTAAATATCAGTATATATGTTACTGGTTAAGTGTGACTGAAGATGGAACACAGCACAAATGAAAAATTCTCAGTCTCGCCTAAATAAAAAAGCACTTTCAATGTGATCATCTCTTTGGAAAAGTCCATCTGCAGCTCTAAACCTCCATCAGATCATAGCCAAATATGTGAACACTCTCTCTGCAAAGGTTGACTCTGTGAAAGTGAAGCAGAACAACATTTGATAGGTTTTAGTACAGACAGGTCAGGCGATGGCACACTTTGGCACACTATGGTGCCATTTGTGAAATCTGAATTTTCTAATGTACCAAATCATATTTTTCACTTTTATATCACTGCTGAGGTTCAATACATCCAAACAGAGCAGTCTCTGGCGTGACTGCAGTGGAAATTCACACAGAGCGTCTGTTTACGCTCAGCAGGACGCTCCGTGCGTAAAGCCTCCTCTGTATACAGGCTCCCAGCTCCGCGGCAGCTTCATGAATACAGACACCCCGTACGGCGCTAGATTCGTCTGAGCCAATAGAATGCAGAGCTCCTTGAGGCTAACTAGGGGTCAGTTTTACGCCCCGATTGACGTCAGAGGATGCTAGGTGGCTAAGCTAAGCGATCCCGATGGACAATAACCGCATAATTCGGACTCTATACGGCCAAAAGTCCAGGTAAGAGGTGATTTTTATCACAGTTTGAAAACGCAATCTTGCTGTTGGCTGTTTTAGTGGCATTTTCTGGTGGATTCTGTGGTTTTAGAGGGTTTTGAGTGGCATGGTTGTAACCAGCGGAGTCTCAGCTCTCATGTGAGAGGCTGTTTGTGTGAATTGTATCATGTTTCCAGTGGTGGGTCGTCAGGGCCTGCAAAGCCTTCTCTGCTGGCCTAAAAAATTTCTGAATTACAGACTGATGTAAATTATATTTTGTCCATAAATAATTAATAAATGATTCCAAACGGTATGTTCCAGTTCCTTTCATAGTTTTCCCGTGGTTGTGCTGCTTCCAGACATGTTTTTTTCATATTAAATCATTTAACCAATCAGATTTCAGGCATCATCTGTTGCTAGGGTAAAAAGAAATCTGCCCGAGGCCTTCACAGTCTGTTCTGATAGCCCAGTAAAGTAAAGTGAAGCGTCAAGCAGACAGTTGCTTCAACCAATCAGATTTCGAGTTGGCAACTCAGCGCCTTCTAGCTCGCTACACTAACAACAGCATATCCAGGCCTTCTGATTTACATTCACCAAGAGATACAGTAGGTGGCGGTATGCACCTAAGTTGTTGGTCGCCTACCTCAATTATTCCAAAGAAGAAGAAGAAGAAGAAGACCTGAAGAGAAATAAAACTTAAGCCAGAAATACTACAGGGCAAGCTGGACTTTCAGCCCTGGCTTTATGGAACTGAAACGCACGGATAATCTATATGACAGAGCAGTTGAACTCTTTTTGAGGAAGGAAAGGAGGATGTATTTTGTTTTCAAATAATCAGGATTTTGGTGAGTAAAATGTTCCTCTTTTCCTAAATAATATTGCTGTTTTATTAAGTTGTTGATGCTCATTGTATGTGCACAGATGTAGTAGGAGACTTGTGCACTTCAGCAAAGGGATTTATTCTGGCTGCACAAGTATCTATCTGCTGTGCAACAACTCTTTATATGCATATCTGTTTAATAAGATATTTTTTGATAGACATAAAATAGTTATTGAGAGGTGGATTGGTTCAGGCGGATCTGTTCTGAATGCCTTAATGTGAAATGCACGGTCTGCCACTGAGGTTTTCATAGCGCTACAATCAATATTTTGGCGAGCGGGTTGACACGATCATGAATATGGTACAACATATGGTACAACATGGTATAGCATTCATTTAGTTCGTGTTTGAGCTGTGTTTGGGGTGTGTAATAATGGCTGATATATTCGGTTAGCCCAGGTTCTGCTGTTTAATTTGAGGGTAAGCATCATGACATTCTGTCAGAAATAATGCATATTATTAGACAATCTCTGGGATGTTTGCTGCCAGGGCCCCAATTGGGAGGCGCTTGGGCTTAAGGGGCCACATCACGTTTTATTTTTGTCTGACAATTCCATATTAATATACATGCAAGAGGCAACAAAGATTTTTAAAACATCCAAAATAATTATTTACACACGTTTTTAAACTTTTCACATTTACATTTTATATCACATTTTTAATTTTTAATCTCTTTACACCATGATGTCATTATGTCTTGTGGGTTACACAAAACTGAACAAAAAATATCTCATTTGATAGGAAAATTAGTTGTCTTTCAGTTGGTGAGGCTTTCAGAGCAGTCAGACTTTTAGTTTGGACTGGAGAGGCCTCAGTTTGTGAGAAGTGTGAGATTTTCCCCATCCGGCTTCATTATAACTGAGAGTAACAAAATGCAGAGCGCACACCTTTTCTATCTCACAAAAACAGACATATATCATGAAGTTTTCCCCACATATGTTACATCCTCTTGTTCGGAAGGAGCTTGTGATGCTTCACGTGTGCTCGGTTTGTTGATAGGAGTCACGGTTTAGCCACAGTCGCCACTTGTTCGAGGTGCTGGAAAAAGGCGACTTTTTTCTTTGTATTGTGTTTTCCCATTATAGCGGATGAGGGCAGGAGCAAGGCAGGGTTTCAGACTTCCAACTTTGAGGGCTAATAAAATCCACACTGTGTGACTTTTCACAAAGGTTTTAACAAGTTTTGTAGAGAAAATTGTCCTCTATCAGGTCATGTTGCTCTGATGTCTGTACAACAAATGGTCTTGGAGGAAGTAATCTTTTTGTGAGGAGTGATTTTCAGTAAAATTTTACTTTGAAAGGGAAATCACAGACTTCCTGTTGGATTTAGGTCTGAGGTGTGAATGTATGAATTTTAGATCTTGATGAGACGAACGCCTGAGTGTTGGTTTCATAGCTCTGCAACATTTCTGCGGGCCGTAGTGAACATTTTAGTGTTTCTAGGTGACGCTAGAGAGCAGATGGGGCTAATTTTTCCATTTTATAACATTTTTCGCTGGTCCTGTCAAGGGTTTGTGGGTAAGAGATGTCTGGGGAGCAGGATTTCAGTGTATAAGATGGAACAAGCAGGTGAATCAGTCTGGCTTAGCCTGAGTCCATCTGCACAACAGAACAGCTCCTGTTGCCATGGCAACCGGCCTGCTGTGATGACATCACAGAGCCTTCAGGGTGAGAATCACTGACTCAGTTCATTCAGTTCATTCAGTTCATTACAGACTGACAGCACAAAAGAGAACATGGAGTTCCCTCTCGACCCCGTCAACCTCCCTGCCCCTGGGGACAGTTCATGGTTTGATCAGAATGTGGAGTTAGGATATTCTCTGGCATGTTTGTTAATCATACTGTTGGTGGCTATTCTGTTTGCTATAGCAGGTCCGTTGTGTCTTTTAATGTTTGTTCTGGCGGTCAGATTCCTCTATGTACTGATTGTGGCAATGTTCTGGATGGATGACCTTCCAAAGCTGAAAGTAAAAGAGAAACTGAAAGAGGGGTTCAAGGGAATGTGTAAGCGAGTGAAGAAGTTTTGGTTTTCTTTGAAGAAGAAGAAAGAAATCAGAGTATACATGTCAGGAGTTGTCAAAGTCCTTGACTCCACTAAAGAGAAACTGATCTGAAGAGAGAGAGAGACTGGATGTGAAGATGGCACAGACTGACAGTACAGCTGAGGTTAGGCATCTCAAAGTCTGCCCTGTGGAACCCTCTGACCCTGAGGACGGTGTAGAGGACCAGTTTCAGGACGAGTCTGAGGACGGTGCAGAGGACGAGCAAATGAAGCGGCTACTGTTTTCTCTGACATGTATGCCGTTTATACTGTTGGTGGCTCTTCCGTTTGCTATCGTTCTATCGGTTCTGTTTTTAATATATGCTTTTATGTTAACACTGCTACATATAATGATTAAGCCGATATTATGGATCTATAACCTTGTAAAACAGAAAGTAAAAGAGAAACTGAAAGATAGATTCAAGGGAATGTGTCAGCGAGTAAAGAGGTTTTGGTTTTCTTTGAAGAGGAAGAAGGAGGAGGAGGAGTCAGAGCAGGAGGTCAGGGTTTGGCACTGTGGTGGGCAGGGGGGCTGTGAGGTGGAAGGAGGAGAATCTGAGGGAGAGGTCAGATGTCAGAGGGTTTTGGAGCCACCAGGCTAGAGAGAGACTGGAGGATGGACAGGAGGGCTTGGCAGGACATCTGCTGCCTGTGGAGTTAATATGGGATGAGGGTGGGGGCGGGGAGGGGGGGGGGAGGGGGGTGTTTGATTGGTTGATTGGTTGGTGGGTGGGTGGGTGGGGGGGTGGGGGGGTTGGTTGGCTGGATGGATGGTTAGTTGGGGGGTGAGTTAAACACAAACAAACAAACAAAAATAATAGTATCTAATAACAGTCATTGACAACAGTCATTAGTAAACATATTAGTGTTAAGAATATATTAAAAATAACAATACTAGGAATTAAAACAAAATATTATTAAAAATCTATTGACAATAGTGACAAAAAGTAAATAAGTAAATAACATTAACAAAAATTTGTAAAAAAAAAAAAAAAAAAAAAAAAAGGTATTGAAAATATAGTAACAATGATAATAAAAAATAAAAAGTAAAAAAAAATAAATAGCAATAATAATTATGATAAAAAAAGAAATGTAATTGTAATGCACTTTAAATAGCAAAAATCTCAATATGCTAAAGAGCTGGCTTCTCAATCAAAATAAAGAGTCATGGCTGCTGTTGGAGTTATTATGGGATGGGTGATGCAGGGTGATGAGGGTGATGTGGTGGGATGGGGGGTGATGGGGTGATTGGTTGGTTGGTGGGTTAGATTACTAGTTACTTTTGATTGGTTGGTCGTTGGTTGGTTGGTGGGTTGATTGGTTGTTTGATGGTTGATTGGTTGGTTGGTTGATTAGTTGCTGGGTTGTTGGTTGGTTGGTTGGTTGGTTGGTTGGTTGGTTGGTTGTTGGTTGGTTGGTTGATTAGTTGCTTGGTTGTTGGTTGGTTGGTTGATTAGTTGCTGGGTTGTTGGTTGGTTGGTTGGTTGGTTGATTAGTTGCTGGGTTGTTGGTTGGTTGGTTGGTTGGTTGGTTGTTGGTTGGTTGGTTGGTTGTTGGATGGTTGGTTGGTTGGTTGTTGGGGGGTGGGTTAAATTCTTCAGTATTTCTGGTCAGGTGTTCACTCTGTCAAAAAACCAAAATATTAGTATTTAAAAATATCAACAACAGTCATTAGTAAACAGTATATTAGTGTTAAGAATATATTAAAAATAACAATACTAGGAATTAAAACAAAAATATTATTAAAAATCTATTGACAGTAGTGACAAAAAGTAAATAAGTAAATAGCATTAACAAAGATTTGTAAAAAAAAAAAAAAGGTATTGAAAATATAGTAACAATGATAATAAAAAATAATAAAAAGTTAAAAAAAAAATAAATAGCAATAATAATTATGATAAAAAAGAAATGTAATTGTAATGCACTTTAAATAGCAAAAATCTCAATATGCTAAAGAGCTGACTTCTCTATCAAAATAAAGGGTCATGGAGACTTCATTAATTCAATGTCCAGCTCAAATACAGTTTCCTAATTGAAAACTAAAAGCCATCACTTCTGTGATTCATCAGAAATTAAAAAGCAGACAGCCCTAATGTCCTAATCGGCCCTAATAATGCAAATTAATGAATGTCCTACTGGACACATGATCAGAAATAATATTTCATTTTTCAGCGATGCATTGAAATTCAGTGCAGCTTTGACACCCTCCCAACTGTCCACTTTTACTAGAACCAGTTTTTAACAATGTCTTTAATAATAACACCAACAACAGCAATTATAGTAATAATACTAAGGACAATGTTAATAATAAATAAAAATAGACATTTTTGTATTATTATACAAATGTTATAGATATATGAACAAGAAAAATTCACTTTGAAAATCAAGAATTTTTCAATGCTAAAGAGCTGAGTTTTCTTTCAAAATAAAGTGCCATGCAGACCTGTTCAATTCAATCTCCAGGTCTAATACAGTTTTCAGATATAAAGATTTTATTAGGACAATTTTTACTTATTTTATTTTATTTTTTCTATCAATTTCCTACCAGGATGTTGAAGTGTGGGACGTGACAATTAGAACCAGAAAATGACTTAGCAGTTAAGATAAAATGATCTTTTTTTACAGGAAAAACAACAAGACGTCCTCATTATAATCAATAAAGTCGCAGGAGTTAAAACCAGTTTAACACAATTAATTCATTCATTGTTTGACCTCTGACCCCTTCATCCCACCACCGCGGTGGAGGAAACCCCGCCTCCCTGAGCACGTCGCCACGGAGACGGCTCCTTCCTGATCCATGACGAGAAACATTGATGAGAATAGGGCAGGAAATTTTTTTTATGCTGCGATAAAAGTTTTATAAATGTCAGAGAGGAGGAGGAGCTGGCACCGGGCCAGCTGCTAATGAACGATGTCATGATGACGAGGGGGGGTCGGGTTACAGCTCCTTATACGATTGTTTGAGTCTGCAGCCTGATTTTCTAAGGAGAAATTCACAGTGAAAATGCAGTTTATTAGCGAATCAGACTCATTTTCGAGTTTTCTGATGAAATATTTGTCCAAAAAGTGGGAAAATAGGGAACCGAAATGCATTTTTATTTATTAAAAATCTGTTAATATTTTTGACAGATATAGTAAAAAACATCATAAATATTGAAATAAATGTATTTTTCTTTATTTTAATATTTTCTTAGTATAATAAGGGCCCGATCCCAGAGGGCAAGGTCTCTCTTGTTCTTCGACTGTTTCTTCTTATTGTTTCGGGACCCCAGGAAAAATTGAAACCACCTGCTCTCTAGCGCCACCTGGAAACACGAAAATAGTCGCTACGGTCCTTAGGAATGTCATACAAACCAACGCTCACACATTCGTCTCATCGAGATCTAAAATTCTCGCGCTGACACCTCTGACCTAAATCCAACAGGAAGTCCACTATTTCCCTTTCAAAGTAAAATTTTAGTGAAAATCACTCTTCATGAAAAGATTACCTCCTCCAAGGCCGTTTGTCGTAGAGACGTCAGAGTAACACGACCTGATAGAGGAGAAGCTTTTCTACAAAAGCTGTGAAGAACTTTAAAGCTTTAAAGGGAAAACACAACTCAAATAAAAAAGTTGCCTTTTTCCAGAACCTCGAACAAGGGTCGACTGTGGCTAAACCGTGACTCCTATCAACAAACCGAGCACACGTGAAGTGTCACAAGCTCCTTCCGAACAAGATGATGTGACACGTGGGGAAAATTTCATGATATATGTCCGTTTTCTCAAGAGAGAAAAGGTGTGCGCTCTGCTCTCCTCTGCCTTTTTTCTCTGTCAGTTATAATGAAGCCGGATGGGGAAAAATCTTGCGCTTCTCACAAACTGAGGCCTCTACGGTGCAAACTAAAAGTCTGACTGCTCTGAAAGCCTCACCAACTGAAAGACAACTAATTTTCCTGTCAAACGTGATATTTTTTGTTCACTTTTGCCTAAAGGGAATGGATTGGGGAGCAGCTGTTTCCTGAAGAAACCCTGTTTTTCTGCTCTCTTCCACTCTAAGCTGTATGACCATATATGGGCGTAGAGTGATGACATCATGCAGCTGACAGCAGCTGCCAATCAAACTCTGACAGTCACTTCCTTCATTCAGAGACTCTTTAAAGCTTTTACATTAGCCGTTTCTAAATACACGTACTTCTCTGTTCTTGTGAACTCACAGACTCGTGAAACGTCATCAGTCAGAGACCAAGTACTGTTCCAATTCAAAGTTCGCATCTCACCTAGTACGCATAAAGTTCCCGGATGTGACTAACTCCGCCCACTTTACCGAGTCTGCATCGGACCAGACTTGTGCAGACTTGAGAAGCAAAATTACCCAGAATGCGTTTCGCTAGACATGCCGGAGGTGTAAACACAGCGATGAGTAAAAAAACACTCTGAAATATTAGCGCTATTGTTTAACAACAAAACGTAGGGTTTTTTTGGGGGGTTTTTTTTTGGTTTTTTTGTCTCTCCTCTCCTCGTCCTCTCCTGCTCCCTCTGTCCCCTGCTGCCTGCTCCCTTGCCTCCGTCTTTCTGTCCTCCGGGGGGCCGGGGGCCTTCCTCTGCTTGCGGGGGCGGCTGGGGGTCTGGCTCTCTCTTTGGGTTGGCGCCGGCATCAGCCTGGGGCGAGTTAAGAGGGAGGGAGGGGAGTTTTTTGTTTTGACAGGGTGCGCCCCTGGTGTGGCGGGGGTCCGGTGGCGCGGGGGTCGGTCACTGGGGCATCCGGTGCGTTTCCCTGGTCCCTCACCTTGGCGATTCCTCCGCGGGTCGGTCGGCCTGTGACGTCACCTGGGCGGCTCCAGGTTCGGTGGACCGGGCTCGGCATCTCAGTCCGATTCGGGAGTGGGGGTCCTGCTGGGGGTTGTTCTGTCTCCTGATAAGATAAGATAAGGCTTTATTGATCCCACGATGGGGAAATTTCACTGTTACAGCAGCCAAAGAAGAAGTACCACAGTCGCAAATAAATATCAATAAATAGAAAAACAAGAACACAAAGTGCAAAAAAGTTTGCAGGCAAGCATTTCACACATTTTGCAGGCGACACCGTGCACATCCTTAGCACCAGAAACAGGAGGATGGGGCATGCGCCACTGCCCATAAATAGATGGTTGAGTATGCAGACCGGAGGAGGCAAAAGCACATCAAAAACACCACACAGGGGAATTTATGCAGCGGCATTGAAGAGTCTGACAGACGCTGGAATAAATGACCTGCGAAAACGCTCCTTCTTACACCTAGGGTGCACTAGTCTGTTGCTGAAGGAGCTTTTTAAAGAGTTCACAGTTTGGTGCAGAGGGTGGGAGGAGTTTTCCAAGATGGACAGTAGTTTGGCCAGAGCCCTCCTCTCTCCCACTACCTCCATGGAGTCCAGGGGGCAGTCACAGACTGAGCTGGATCTTTTAATCAGTCTGTTGAGTCTTTTCTTGTCTCGCTCAGTGCAACACCCCCCCCCCCCCCCTCTCCATCTTCACCCTCAGCAGTGATGGTTGTATTGTGTTGAAGGCACTGGAAAAGTCAAAGAACATGATCCTGACAGTGTTCCCAGCATCCTCCAGGTGAGACAAGGATCTCTGCAGCAGGTAGAGGACGGCATCATCCGTCCCAATCCCAGGCTGGTACGCAAACTGCAGAGAATCCATGTATGGGCTCACCAGGGGGCGTAGATTGTTAAGAACCAGCCTCTCCAGAGCCTTCATCAGGTGAGAGGTCAAGGCCACGGGTCTAAAGTAGTTGGGTTCCTTGGGGTGCGAAGTCTTGGGGACCGGGACCACACAAGACGTCTTCCACATGGCAGGAACCCTTTCCAGTCTCAGGTTGAGGTTGATGATGTGGCAGACCACCTAACAGAGTTGGTCTGCACAGCCCCTGAGGAGTCTGGAGCTGATGCCATCAGGACCCGTGGCTTTCCTGGCTCTGATCTTCCTGAGCTGCGTTCTCACCTGATCCACCGTAGGTGTGAAGGGGAGAGGAGAAGGTGGAAGGAGGGAGGTGAGCCCCGGGGATGGTGGAGATGAAGGAGGTGAGGGGGAGTGAGTGATCACGCAGGAGGAGCTGGAGGTCAGCTGGACAGGGCTCAGGCTAGAGGGGGATATGGTGAGACCACTGTCAAACCTGTTGAAAAACAGGTTTAACTGGTTGGCCCAGTCTCTGTTCCCAGGTTCAGGTTCCCTCTTTCTGGCCTTGTCCTGCCCTGATATGGTCTGGAGTAGGGCTGAACGATATGGGCAAAATTTCATATCTCGATATCCATGCCAGATATCTCGATATCGATACGATATATTACAATGAATTCAGTGAAAGTTACGCATTTTTCAGAAAAATAAAAACATACAGGGCATGAAATTCGTCAAAATTTTAACAGGCCCTCCAAGTTTTTTCAGCAGGTCCTCAGAAAATTTTAACAGTTCCTCACAAGTTTTAACAGGTCCTTAATTTTCAATTTTGTAAAATGCTGATCAAAAACAGGATCCAACAATAATTTTTAAATTAAACTGTTGTATTTTGTTGTGCTTGTTTAGTTCTGTTTATATCTATTTGCTGCTCTGTGTCTGGGATGGTAGATCTTCTTATGCTGTATGGCCCACCCTAAGCTGCAAATTTATAAAATGATTTTTATTTATTTTGTTGCAGGTATGCATGTTGCTAATTGCTGATTGAAGCATCCCAGCTTTGACAAGTTCCTTTGGTGGTGATGGCACATTAACCCTAGAATCCATACCAGCACAGATCACATTTCATATCATGTAGCTGCACCCAATTGGAACAAAGTATTTTAGCTAAGATCCTGCTGATGGCTGTGAATGTTAGTGTAGATTCTGATTCTATTCAGTTCTTAATCTGACCAGGTTTTGTCTCTGTATGTATCAGACCCTAGAGGACCTCTCTCACTGATGTTCATTGATGTTCTGTTTTTGCGCCCATGCCTGCAGCTGTGACTGCCTCATTCAGGGGTGGAGAACTGTAGTATCGCAGTAAATCATTAACTGTTTTGGCGGATTTGCATATTTACAGTTACTACTGTTTACACCCATTGCTGTCATTGTTCTGAAGTATTTGTTGTTTGGAGTTCAAAGCAGCGCCTGAATCCAGCAGTACCTCTTTCAATCCAGCAGAGGGCGCATTGTGGTTGTTAGATGCATAGTGTAGAGTGAAGCACAGAGAAGAAGAATGCAAAAATGGAATCCCAGAGTTACGAGGCGTGTTGGTTTTGATTGATTCATTAAAAGAGAAGTGACGCAATTTCATGATAAAAAAAGCCAACAGGCGGTAAGGACCTGCTTATATGGCACCTAAACTGGGGGAGACTCGATCTCAATTGGTCCCCACCGCCATTTTATAGGGAATTTCGCGCCCTGATAATACAAAAGGATGTAAAAAAAAAAAAAATGCAGTTTTTTATGAGAACTCACTGCCACTACCACCAAATTCGTTTGTGCAGATTCTGCAACCGCCCTCTCTTCAGCACACATGTTGTTGTTTTGCTTTCTCCGCTGCGTGTAGCACGTGCGAGTATGCGTCTCCGTCTCCCTCCTGCCCCTCCCTCTGATGTTTCTCATTGGCTGCCATCAGCTGTCAACCAGGAAACGAGGTTTGTGGTTGGCTGGCCTGACCTGTGCACGGGCAAGCTTACATGCAGGGCAAGCAGGGGAAATCTTGATATCGTCGATTTTGACAAACAAATGTCCTGAATGTTCATATCCCGATATCGATATGATAACGATATATCGTTCAGCCCTAGTCTGGAGTCCTCTCCAGACCTCTCTTATGTTGTTGTTCTGCAGCTGATCCTCCATCTTCCTCCTGTAGGTGGTCTTACAGTCTTTGATCTTCCATTTAAGGTCCCTCTGTACCCTCCTCAGGTCTTCTCTGTCACCGGACTTGAAGACCCTCCTTTTCTCCAGCAGCAATGCTCTCAACTCAGCAGTCACCCATGGCTTGTTGTTTGAGAAACACCGTACCCTCCTAGTAGGCACGATGGTTTCTACACAAAAGTTTATATATCCAGTGATGCAGTCTGTTAAAGTGTCGATGTCCTGTCCATGTGGCCCACAGAGCACCTCCCAGTCTGTGGTGTCAAAACAGTCCTGGAGTGCCACACTGGCCTCCTCAGACCACTGCCTCACACACCTCTTGGTTGGGGGGTGTTTCTTCGCCAGAGGTGTGTAAGCAGAGGGCGGTTGCAGGTGGACCAGGTTGTGGTCTGATCGACCAAGCGGGGGGAGGGGGGAGCAACTGTAGGCTTCTGCTGTTTTTGCATAGAGTAGGTCCAGAGTTTTGTTGTCCCTGGTGGGACAGTCCACGAACTGGTGGAAGGTGGGGAGGGTGGCAGACAGGGAAGCATGGTTAAAATCCCCAGTGATGAGGAAGAAGGCTTGGGGGTGTGCAGTCTGTAACTGTGAAACCACACTGTGGAGGAGCTCGCAGGCTGAGTCGGCGTTGGCCGAGGGAGCAATATACAACGTGACTGCAATCACATGTGAAAACTCCCTCGGTAGTTGGTAAGGCCGAATACTAACAGCTCGCAGCTCAATGTCTCTGGTACACCGTGGGGGTCTCTCCTGGACCTGTTGCTCTCTGTGCCTGGGCTCACGCCTTGTTGGGGGACAGTTGCCGCGTCCCACCCTCCGGTGGTCCTGGTTAGGCGGGCTGGACCCGCACGGGCCTCACCTCACACATCACAAGCACAGTCACTTTATGCACATACTACATGCTACACATCAATTTTAGGGGGGAGGAGGGGAAAGGCCCCCTGGTTTTAATACACCACATTCACTCATCCACAACCTGGGTTGGGGGTTTGGGGGGGACGGGGGCTTTGCCTGGCTGGGTAGGTTTCAGGACAAGAATGCCGTGGAGCCCTCGGCTCCCCCCCCCAACTCCTCCTCCCAATTTTAATGCACCACATTGCACTTTTTAATCACAACTCACATGGTAGGGAGAGTGTAGCTCGCTAGGAACCGGGTCACACATTAATAGGCAGGGAAGGTGAACAACAATCCAATACGGTTTGGCTCGTGGGGTCCAGCCCCCCCTCCCTGGCCGGACCACAAGATCAAATCTGGCTTCACTCTGGGTCGCGGGCTGCTCCTTGGTGGGGCGGTGGGGGGGGCCTGGATGGGACTCCGGGGGGCGGGGGATCTCTGGTGGCCCTTTGCTGGGGTTGGGCTGGGGTGTTGGGGTGGGCCCGCTGGCCCCCGGTACCTGTGGCGCAGATGCAGGTCAGCCCTGGGGGGGTGGCGGGGGGGGCGGGGGTGCTGGATGTCCTGGCGGCGGGCCTGCTGTGCCTTCTGGGCCCCCGCTGTGTGTGGGGCCACCCTCGTTTTGTTATGTTTTTTTGTTGTTTTTTTGGGGGGGGAGATTTTATTTGGGCGTGTCCCTGGTCTCCAGCTCTGCCACGACTGGGTCCTGGTGGCGTGGCCTCTGGGCCCCAGAGACATGACCAGCATTAGCGGGGGCTTCCCCCGGGCTGGTGCCGCTGCTGGTCATTGGGTGTCGCCTGTGCCCCCGGCTGCCTCCGTGGGACCTGGTTGGCCTCTGGCGCCCCGGGGGCGGGACGGGTGGGTGATGGTGGGGGTTGGGGGTGGTGGTGGGGGGTGGCCGGGGGGTGATCGGTGCACGCGGCGGGCTCGCCCTGTTTCCTTGCCTCCCTCGGGGGCGGCCCTGGGGGGTTGGGGGCAGCTGCCTGCATGCCTCCGGGTCTCCGGGGTGGCGGCCTTTCTCGGTTTCCCTCCTGGGTCGCGGGGTGTGGCATTACGGGGGCTCCTGTGGCGTGGATTGGTGTCGGCTGGTGCCACCCCGCTGCTCCTGGTGCAGGACTCTGGACTGTTTGGGTCACATCAGCACGTCTATATGATCCCTCCAGCCTCTGCTCAGACTCACTGTGCAGTGTAGAACCTACCAGAACACGCTGGATGTTCCCCTTCAGCGCCCAGACCCTGGTTGGTGTCCTCTATCATCTGTACCTTCAGCTCTATCATCTCCATCTAGTCACTCCCCCCTCACCCTACTCCCCCACCCTCACAACTTTTCACAACCCCCACGTGGTGTTACACTGCCCTCTCTCATAGGTATGAGGTACTACACCTTTAACCTCTGTAAGGGCTGGTGACAGTCACTAAATTGCAAAAAGAATAAAACTGCAAAGAGATCTTGGAAGTTGACAGCAGGTGTTGTTTGACTTTGAGATGAATGCAGACAAAAAAAATAAAATAAAAAAAAAAACAGCGTAGTTTTAACGGTGTTTCAGGTGAGAATATAGCTGTTTAGAATGTTGGTATGGGCTCAGTCTGTCCACATCAAGGCAATTTGAAATTTTTTTCCAACGACTTCGGACATCTGGGGACTGGACGGCTTGACAAGGAGACCCGGCGCTCAGCTGCTGCATGTCGGCTGCAGCAGGCTGTGACTCTCCGCTGTGCTTAAACAGGAGATATGGATTGTTTTGTGTGAACCCAACAGTGTCTTGGTCCAGTTTAATCTGTTTCAGAGTACATTGTTTTAATTTGATTTAATTTTCATTTGCTTATTTGAATGGGACAGTGCACATTAATGAACATGCTGAAACATGTCAACATGCCGGATTGTAGCTTGATGCTAATTTCCATCCGTAGTCCATTTACATAAAAACATATCAAGACAGTGCAACATTTCACAGTAAGAATAAATAAGAACAAAGAAAAGGAGCAGTAATAATATAATACAAGCATTGACAGTGAAAGATACCAAAAGAAAAAAAATAAAAAGTAAAAAGTAAATCTGCTCAGCTGAAGGAAAAGTTTACGTTTAAAGCTGTTTAATTTAACTTTAATGTATAAAATGAGAGTTGAATGTTAATATTGACTATAAAGTTCAGTCTCAGTGGTGTAAAGGTCTTCTGCTGGTTCTACTGGTGAATGTTGTGCATTCAGACTAAATCTATGAACTGTTTCAATCAAGGAAATACTGAGGAACCAGAACCTGGTCCAGAGGTGATCTGCAGCCAGATGTGGATGGAGGGAGGTTTGTTTTTCCATGCTTGAATTAATACACGTATGAATTATTCATACGAATATTGAGTTGGTAGAGTGTGATTCTTTTTTTTTTTTTATGTCCTCCTCAGAGACTTTGGGATGTCTGCAGGGTCGGCTGTGACACCAAACAAGATATAAATATAAGAGACATAATCTGAAGGCCTGATCCAAGGTGTCAGACCTGGTTCTTTACTTTGAATGACACCAGAGAGGCTTCCTGTGATTCATAAATTGTGATGTTATTGTAAGAATTCACTGTGTTCATGTTTGTGTTTCTGGTTATTGAGATAAATTTTTCTTCCTTCCAGCAGGTTGTCAGTCTGGAGTCATAAAGGCTCCTGGTGCTGCAGGTCGGAGTCTGAACCTCCACCCAGCAGAAACCCAGCTGGTGGAGACAGGACCAGCTGGTTCATGGTGGATCTGAGCAGGACCAGGGCCTCATCACATCCCATGTTGTCAATATAGACCTCAGTAAACCTCCCTTTGGTATCACAGACACCCGTCAGTATGATGGAAGGGAAACTCTCTGTTTAGGTAACATATGTTTCTGTGGTTCTGCAGGAGGAAGAATTTTGATCTGGCTCCATCAACAGACTCCACCAGGATGGAGAAATGCCTGAAGACCAGGAGAGCAAAGCTCCAGGTTCCTCCTCCTGCTCCTGTCTGGAAGTGGATCACTGAGATGAGGTTCATCAGCTCATCCTCAACACTGAGGACGCTCCAGCAGAACCCTGCAGAACCAGACTGAATCTCCTGACTCAATCCAGGGGATTTTTCCTGGAGCAGAATCTGTAGGATCTGTTCTCCCAGGAACCCCTGAAGACTGGAGTCACATGACTTCCTTATCATTGACCTGTGCTTATTGTTGTTGTTCCTGGTAAATAAAAGAAAGAACTGTAGAACTTTTAAAAACGTGTCATTTTTTAAACTTTTCTTAATGTTTCCACTTATTTTAGCTTTTATTCTTGAAGGTTCTGTTGAAGTTTAATACATTTTCTTTGAACTCCTGACTTCTTTTGTTAGACATCTGTTTATGATTTATCTCTGTCTTTGCAACACATTGATGTATTTACTGAAGAGAGAACTGAACAGTGACAATGTGTTTAACTATATAATGTATATTAGACTCATGTAAATCAGCATCATGAAGACCGGAGCAGACGGAAGACAGAAGGCACACAGGTATGACAGGCAGTAAAACAAAGTGAAATAATTGTGTTTGTAGAAACGTCTGATCAGCTGCTTTTCTTCTGAGCTCAGCTCCAAGTAGTTAAACACTAATTGAAAAGCTGTTTAGGAGGGCAGGTCGGCTAGAAGTAAGAGTAACACTGTATTACACACAGCATTTATGTGCCACATTTTTCTGTGTAGACCATCCTGTATTGTCATTTTAACCTTTTTCCAATATTTAATGCAGCGAGTTGCTTTATAAACTTGTTCTACACCAACTACTCTCTTCCTCTAATACTTCCTGATCACTGGCCTCGCTATAAACTCTCATCTTATGTTGCTTTTTGATCAATGTTTTAAGGTATGAATGAATGAAAACTATCAGATATTGGCTGTAGACACGCGATGAAGTCATCAAGTCCGCATGTTCCAATTGCACATTAACTTCGATGCGTTCTCGCCTCGTCAAAAGTCTGGACTCGAAGTCCGACTAACAGGTGTGTACTCTCCAAGTCCACGAGTGCGCACTCGCGGACTAAGAATTGAGAAACGGCCACTGATTTTTAGCAACTAGCAATTCATACCTTTCAAAATAAAACTCCGTCAAAATAAAGGTCATTGCTCACTAAGAATAAGTTACAATTACAGTAAAATCCTCAAAAATATTGATTTACAATTCAGTATGACCTGGTCCTGGTCTAGACCTGGTCCTGGTCTAGACCTGGTCCTGGTGTAGACCTGGTCTCAGCAGGTCTCCTTCTAGCTGGACTGTTCCAGGGAGGCTCAGCCAGAAGCCTGGAGCTTCCTCCACCAGCAGGACCCCACAGTGCTGTGCAGCTGCTTCCTGCTGCTGCTGCTGCTAGCAGCTAGTAGCCAGCAGCTAGCAGCTAGCAGTGAGTCAGCTAGCAGCCAGCAGCTAGCAGCTAGTAGCCAGCAGCTAGCAGCTAGTAGCCAGCAGCTAGCAGCTAGCAGCTAGCAGCTAGAAGTGAGTCAGCTAGCAGCTAGCAGTGAGTCAACTAGCAGCAAGTCAGCTAGCAGCTAGCAGGCAGCAGCTAGCAGCTAGCAGTGAGTCAACTAGCAGCAAGTCAGCTAGCAGCTATCAGTGAGTCAGCTAGCAGTGAGTCAGCTAGCAGCCGGCAGCTAGCAGTGAGTCAGCTAGCAGCTAGCAGTGAGTCAGCTAGCAGCTAGCAGCCAGCAGCTAGCAGTGAGTCAGCTCGCAGCTAGCAGCCAGCAGCTAGCAGTGAGTCAGCTAGCAGCCAGCAGCCAGCAGCTAGCAGCTAGCAGTGAGTCAGCTAGCAGCTAGCAGCCAGCAGCTAGCAGCTAGCAGCCAGCAGCGAGTCAGCTAGCAGCTAGCAGTGAGTCAGCTAGCAGCCAGCAGCCAGCAGCCAGCAGCTAGCAGCCAGCAGACAGCTCCTCCGTCCAGGTCGTGGAAACCCTGAGGAGTCACTCTGCACCACAGACACTGATCACCGCTGAAAGCTTCAGATTCCATCAAAGAAACCAAGAAGACGGAGGATCAGCTCAGACACAGATGAAGAGCGTGTCTTATCGATCCCGGACCAGGACGACGACGGCTGCCGGACCGCCCCGCTGCTGGAGGAGAAACCAGACTCTGGGGTCTCTGGGGTCTCCGGGGTCACGGGGGGCTTCGCGGGGCCCAAATAGAGGCCGATTCCTACAGTAGCCCCTTCTGACCTGGAGCAGTTCAAAGTTAGAATCTGAAGGAGGGAACGCCAATTATCTTCAATATTTCAACAGCGCTTTGAGCAAGAAGGCTGGAATTTGAGTATGTGTGTCGTGTCGTCACGTGCGACCAGTGTGCCGGGTGTCATGCACCTGCGACCTTCCCAAGTCCCAAAGGTCAACCCTAATTGGCTGAGAGGTCAAGCTTTAAGACCCTTTTTTTTCTTAGTTCACAAACGCTTTGAGCTAGAAGTGGTTTGGATTCATATACACAGGCCAGTGGTTATTTTTCCTACCACTGGCCTGTGTATATGAATCCAAACCAAACCATGAATACAAAAAAAGGCCTAATGAACCTGATCGGACTACTTTGAGGTAGAAGGTTGAAAACCGAGTCCACGCATCCTGACCCCGCGCTCCATTACTGCGCCGGGTCTCGGACTCGTGCGACCTTCCCAAGTAGCCAAAGTCAACCCCCCTTTGAGTTTGGGCTACTTTTTGCAGTCGTGTTGATCCCGGTGGGGGATGGGCAGTGCAGTCAGTCTTCCGTGAGATCATCCGGGCCAAAGTACGTACGAAGAGAGACAGATTTTTTCTGGCCATATATGGGCGTAGAGTGATGACATAATGCTGTCAATCAAACTCTGACAGTCACTTCCTTCATTCAGAGACTCTCTAAAGCCTCTATTAAAACCAGCAGTCAGCAGTCAGTAAGGGAGGAGGCTGGTCTCAGTCGGCCCAGCAGGGGGGCTCGGTCCAGAACAACGCTGCTAGCAGCTTTATTTACATAGTAACGGTTGCTAGGAGGTGTGATTGGACGATGCCCGTTTGAGGGCGGGGTTTGAAACAGATCAGCTGCTCTGCTGGGGGGACAGGGTCTCTGTGGATCAGCTGCTCTGCTGGGGGGACAGGGTCTCTGTGGGACCGATCAGTGAGACACAGATTAACTGGAACACGGAGAAAAGACTTGGAAGCTTTGCTTTTTATTGATGTTGATAGAAGACAGTCATCCTGATTTCTCTCTTTTCCTCACTTTCTCTTCTGGAGGCATCACTCCTTTCTTCTTTAGAGGCATGAACTGTGTGTGCCCACCCACCCCCCCACAACAACAACTCCCCACCCACAACGACAACTCCCTCCCTCAACAGTCCATCAGAACCTGCAGCTGGTTCAGAACTCTGCTCCACTGATCATCACTGAAACTCCCCCATCCCCCCACTTCACCCCACATCCCCCACCTCACCCCACATCCCCCACCTCACCCCATCCCCCCACCTCACCCCACATCACCCCATCCCCCCACCTCACCCCACATCACCCCATCCCCCCACCTCACCCCACCTCACCGCATATCACCCCATATCACCCCATATCATCCCACATCCCCCCACCTCACCCCATATCACCCCACCTCACCCCATCCCCCCACTTCACCCCAGTCCCCCCCAGTCCCCCCCTTCACCCACCCCCCCAAATTCCACTCCATCCCTGCCCTCGCTCTCTCTCTCTCTCGGTGCATGCTGGGAGTGGGAGGTGTTGGTGAGGTTGCAGAGTGGCTGTGAGAGTCTGACCGGACAAAGTGAGTTTTTGAGACTTTTTCTCACCTGTTTAAAGTGCCTCCAGCCCCTCCTGCAGCTCAGTGAGCTGTGTGGAGTGAGGCTTGGCTTCTGAGAGCTTCTGTGGACTTGTTCCTGGTCTGGTGGGTCCGTGGTGCTGCTAGCAGGGCGCTAGCTGTTAGCACCATGGACTTCACCAGGTTAACCAGGAAGCATGGTTTCAGGATGAAACCTGACGTCTCCTGCTCGGTGGAGGAGTGTGTCCAGGCTGTGGCAGGGATTATTGGAGCTGCTAACATCGTCTCCGCTGCCAGGATGAACGGGGCTGTTGTAATGTTTGTGGCTGAGGAGGAAAAGGCTAACACTGTCATCTCAGCTGGTGTGGTGATCAGAGACCTGCCGGTTCCTGTCATGGCTCTGACCACACCGGCTAGAAGAGTCCTCCTGGGCAACGTTCCTCCTTATATCAGAGACGTGGACATTATTAACACCCTGTCCAGGTTTGGAAAGGTGGTGTTTCCTCTGAGAAAGCTGTCCTCTGGCTGCAAAGATCCTGAATTCCACCATATTGTGAGTTACAGAAGACAGCTCTTCATGGTGTTGAAGAATAACAACCGGGAATTAAACCTGAGCTTCACAGTCACCATGGAGGGCTTCCACTACACCATGTTCGCCACCACAGACAACCTGAGATGCTTCAGGTGTGGCCAGGAGGGACACCTGAGGATGACCTGTCCTGAGGGGGACGCTGCTGGAGGAGGTGACGGAGGAGGAGGTGGTGAAGGGGGAGAGAAGAGCGGTGGAGGAGGTGACGGAGAGGAAAGCAGTGGCGGAGGAGGCGGTGAAGACGACAGGAGCGGAGGAGGAGGTGAACAAGAAGAACAGCATGGAGAGAGACTTGGAGCAGAAGAAGGAGGTGGAGGAGGGGAAGGCGAAGATGGGGAGCAGACTGGTGGAGGTGGAGCAGAGGTGGAGCAGCCTCTCTCTCAGGAGGGTCCTGTGGGTGGAGCTGCTGGTCTGGACTCTCAGGAAGGTGGAGTTCAGACTGGAGGCCAGGAGGAGTCGGAGCAACCTTTGACCAATGGAGTGAGGGTGGATGTGGAGATGGAGGAGGAGGGGAGCAGCAGGATGGTGCTGCGAGACAAGCGCAAACAGAAAGAAGTGGGCGGAGCTAAAGGAAAGAGGGTTAAGTCAAATAAAAGGAAGCTGGTGAGTTCTCAGGAGACTGGGACTGATCACAGCTCAGCTGAAGAGGGTGGAGGAGGGAGCAGAGACTCTCTGGAGGAGGGTGGAGATTATAACTGGGACTTATTGGCCGAGGAGATCCAGGAGGGTACATATGGGACAATAGCAATGAAGAGATTCTTGGACAAAACCAAGAATAAAAAAGGTGTTAAGGTGGAGGACTATTTTTCTGATCTGGAGGATTTTGTTTATTTTGGAGGAGTCAACATAAAGTACACCGGAAGTGGGGAGCTGACTGATCGGGAGAAATATAGACTAAAGAAACTGGTGCAGAAAGTGAGAAAAGAGTTAAAAGAACAAAAAGAAAACAAGTTCCCGTGACTCTTTCTCATGTGTAAGATTCTGTTTGCTGACAATGATGGAGGCTTTAAGCTATGGAGGAGTCTGAGACCTGATATGTGAACTGCCTTAACAATTTGTGAACATGAGAATGGTTATGGAAATGTAAAGGTTTTTTTTGAAATGTGAATAAAGTGTGTTTTAAAAATCAAAAAATCTCTCTCTCTCTCTCTCTCTCTCTCTCTCTCTCTCTCTCTCTCGTGCGCATGCGTGAGCGTGAGCGTCTGGTGGTGGAGGTGGAGGTTGTGAGAGCGTGGCGGGATTTTCAACCTGTTTTTCGGGTGTTTTCTTTCCTGTTGTTCTTTGCTGATCAGGTAAGAGTCTTTTTACTGTTTCCTCGCGTGTCCGACTGAGGACCGGCTCTCCGGTAAGGGTGTTGCCGGGGGTTCGGGGAGGAATGGCCGCCGGCTCCGTCCCTCCGCCAGGGAATCCGTCTGGTTCCGCCGGACCAGGTGTCGGTGGAGGAGGTTCTGCTGGCCCTGGGGGCGCAGGTGGGCTATGACAACCTGCTGCATGCCTCCAGGATGAATGAAGGAGTGGTGGTGTTTATGAAAAGTGAGGCTCGGGTGTTTCAGCTCATCGAGAGCGGGGTTTTCATCCGGGAAATGTTTGTCCAGGTCTCCCCGCTGTCGGTCCCCTCCACCCGGATCACCGTGTCCGGAGTGCCGCCATTCATCAAGGACGAGCAGCTGGAGCACAAGGAGCTCCGGAGGTTCGGTAAACTTGCAAGCGGCTTCAAAAAAGTAAACTTAGGTTGCAAGGATTCTAAAATCGGACACGTGAACTCACTGAGGAGGCAGGTGTTCATGTTTCTGGACTCTCCGTCCCAGACCCTGGAGGTCTCCTTCCGGGTCCGATATGGAGACGGGTCCTACATGGTCTACAGCTCTGGACACATGAAGTGCTTTGAGTGTGGAGATGCGGGTCATAAACGTGTCTCCTGTCCGCACGCTGCACAGCGGGGGGCTGCTGCTGCAGGTGGAGCACGGCGCCCCGCGGAGGCTGCCGCTGAGGCACGCGGTGCCGACGCGGGGCCCGCCGGGGCGCGCGGTGCCGATGGGGGGCCCGCGGACGCGGGGATCGCGCCTGTCGGGGGCTCCCCGGTCGGGGAGGTACAGGAGGAAATCTCCCAGTCAGCTTCTGCTGCGGACTCGGGTGAAGGACAGTCAGGTGGGGGCCAGTCAGGTGGGGGGGTCCTCAGTGAGGAAGCTGGAGAGGACGTGGTTGAGGCGACTCAGGCGTCCTGTGCAGGAGAGGAGGAGGAGATGGAGGAGGAAGGAGAGGAGTCTGACATCTCCTCCGTTGCTGAGGCTTTAGATAAGAATGACATCTACACTCTGGAAGAGATTTACAGCTTCATGGACAACACTTCTCATAAGAAACAGGTGAAGGTGACCGACTACTTTGACAGCGTGGAGAAATTCATTAGGACTGTGAATGTTTTGAAGAAGCAGGTTGGTTTCGACCTCCTTGAAGAGAAGAAGCGCTTCCGTCTCAAAAAACACACATAACGGCACTCAAGAAAGCCGGCAGGACAACAGTTAAAAGGACTAAGAAATAAATGATCATGCGTCACAGGGTGTGTCTCTCCTCATACTGTCTCCTGTCCCTCTGCTGTCTGTCCCTCTCTCTCCTCTCTATGAGCAGTCTCACCATCGGCTCGCTTAACATTAACGGTGGTAGAGACAGGCAGAAAAGAGCTCTGATTACGGAAACATCCAACCAGAAGAGGGTGGACGTCTTGTTTCTCCACACCTCCCCCTCTGATGAGAGTGACTGGACTTTGTGGTGGGGGGGCTCCTGCACCTTCAGCCATGGGTCAAACTCCAGTGCTGGAGTGGCTGTGCTGTTCAAAGATTCTGCTAATGCGAACATTCTGTCCCGTGAGGAGGTGGTGCACGGCCGGCTGCTGGTGGTCAGAGCAGAAATCATGAACACTATTTTTTGTTTTGTTAACGTCTACGCTCCAACTATTGGAGCTGATAGAATTTCTTTTTTTAATATTTTAAAAGACCAGCTAATGACTCACCAGCAGGACCAGCTGGTGGTCGGAGGGGACTTTAACTGCACCGCAGATTTCTGTATTGACCGGATCGGTGAGGAGCCCCACCCACAATCCGCCCGCACCCTGACCTCCGTCATCTCCCAGCTGGACCTAGTGGACACTTACAGGGTGAAGCACGGCAGATCCAGACAGTACACCTGGGTCCGGGTCAGCAACAACAGGGTCAGTGCTGCCAGGCTGGACCGGATCTACATCTCCAAAACCCTCACCTCACAACTGGTGCACTGCACCATCAGTCCAGTGGGCTTCACAGACCACCACCTCGTTACCTCACAGCTGATCCTCTCTCCCACCGAGAGGATCTCATCGTACTGGCACTTCAATAATAAACTGCTCCAGGACCGGGTCTTCTGCCAGAGCTTTCAGACCTTCTGGAGACAATGGCAGGGGAAAAAGGATCAGCTGGGTTCACTGAAGCTGTGGTGGGAGGTTGGTAAAGCCCAGATTCGGGTTTTTTGCCAGCAGTACTCCTCCCCCCTGCTGAGCTCCTTCTTACAGGAGAGGGTGAAAGGAGCACTGGTGAGGTCTCGGTATCTCCAGCTGAAGGATATGGATGCCCCGAGCGCCTTCTTCTTCAACCTGGAGAGGTTGGCGGCCCAGAAGAAGAAGATGTCCTGCCTTCAGCTTCCAGGTGGGAGGATTACATCAGATCCAGCTGAGATGAGGGGCCTCGCTGTGGATTTTTACTCACAGCTGTTCGGGGCAGAGGACTGTGACCTGGAGTGTCGGGAGGAGCTTCTGGAGGGTCTCCCACAGCTCAGTCAGGATGAGAGGGCTTCTTTGGACGGTGAGCTGACTCTTGAAGAGCTGACGGAAGCTGTGGGTCAGATGTCCTCGGGACGAGCACCGGGGATCGACGGGCTCTCTACTGACTTCTTTAAAAGGTTCTGGAGGGTTCTGGGACAGGACCTTCACAGTGTACTGCTGGAGGGTCTGCAGTCTGGATCTCTCCCAATGTCCTGCAGGAGAGCTGTACTGTCCCTGCTCCCAAAGAAAGGAGACTTAACTCTTTTAAAAAACTGGAGGCCTGTGGCCCTGCTCTGCACGGACTATAAGATCCTGTCCAGAGCTCTCTACAACAGACTACGGGAGGTCCTGGGCAGTATTGTGGACCCTGATCAGAGTTACTGCATTCCAGGGAGAACGACCATGGACAGTATTTTCTTCATTAGAGACGTGATAGATGTGTCTACTTTGTTTAATCTGGACTGTGGCATTGTGTCGCTGGATCAAGAGAAGGCTTTTGACCGGGTCGATCACTCTTATTTGTTTTCTGCACTTCGGGCTTTTGGTTTTGGTCAAGGTTTTGTGTCGTGGATTGGTCTCTTGTATCACGGTGCACAGTGTTTGGTGAAGGTGGGGGCGGGGCTGAGTCGTCCAGTTCCTGTCCAGCAGGGGATCAGGCAGGGCTGTCCCATCTCTGGACAGCTGTACAGCCTGGCCATCGAGCCGATGCTGTGCAGACTGAGGGAGCGGCTCAGCGGGTTGTTTTCTTCTGGGCCCTGCAGCATCGAGCGTCCTCCGGCTATTTCTGCTTATGCAGACGACATTAACATCTTTGTCAGTAGCCAGGAGGATGTCAGGTGTCTGCAGGAAGCACTTTCACTGTATGAAAGGGCCACCTCAGCCCACGTGAACTGGGCTAAGAGCGGGGCGCTGCTACTCGGAGGGTGGAGGGAGCAGGCAGTGCCCAGTCTTCCTGGAGGGTTGCAGTGGGGGAGGGAAGGAATGAAGGTGTTGGGTGTTTTTCTGGGCACAGACAGGTTCCTTATGAAGAACTGGGAGGGAGTGAAGGACAAGGTGTGTGCGAGGTTGTCTAAATGGAAATGGCTGCTGCCCCAGTTGTCGTATAGGGGGAGAGTTCTGGTTGCCAACAACTTGGTTGCCTCGATGCTCTGGCACAGGCTGGTTGCTGTGACTCCACCCAGAGGCCTGGTGGAGGACATCCAGAGGACCATCCTGGACTTCTTCTGGTCGGGACACCACTGGATCAGAGCGGCGGCCCTCTATCTACCGCTGGCTGAAGGAGGCCAGGGTCTGGTCCACATCCAGTCGAAAGTCAGCGGCTTTCGCCTCCAGGCCACTCAGAGACTCCTCTATGACTGTGGTCCCAGCTGGTTGGCTACGGCCCGTCTGCTGCTCAGGAGAGCCGGACGGCTGATCTATGATAAGCAGCTCTTCCTGCTGGACCCGGGGAGCCTGGACCTGACCGGGCTTACGCCGTTCTACAGCTCTGTGCTGCAGGCCTGGAGGACCCTGGACCATACCCGGGTGGCTGGTGAGACTCCAGGCATGTGGGTGCTGCATGAGCCGCTGTTTGCAAATGGACTAATCCGGACTCGATCACTGGAATCAGCAGGACTGCGTTTCAGCCTGAGGGAAGCAGGATGCACCAAACTGGGCCACCTGCTGAAGACGACATCTGGGTCTGCAGAGGAGCTACGGGACAGGAGCAGCATCACCTCCCTCAGGCTGATCCAGAGGGTGGTGAAGGAGGTCTGTGAGGCCCTGCCGCAGCCTCTGAGGGGTTTTCTCATGGACCGGACTGTCATCCAGCACTGGAGTGAGGGAGGGCGAGTATGGTTTCCCTCCGTTGTCTGTCAGCCCGGCGGTGGGCGGATGGCGGGAGGAGGAGGGCCTGCTACTGTCCTTCAGAGGGACAAACCTGGACAGGTTCAAGGAGGCAACCAAGAAAGACCTGTACAGAACCTGTGTGAAGGTCCTGAACCTCCGGACTCTGTCTGTGGTCAGGGAGTCCAGCTGGGCCGGGTTCTTTGGTCCAGACTCTTCTCCGAAGGGCAGCTGGCGGACCCTGTACAAGCTGCCTGTTGAGAAGCGGGCAGCGGACCTCCAGTGGAGGGTGGTGCATGGGGCGATCGCTACAAACAGACACAGAGCACACATGGAGTCCGGGGTGGGAGAGGAGTGCGGGTTCTGCAACCAACCGGAAACGCTGCAACACTTGTTCACAGAGTGTTCGCGGCTGCCTCCTCTTTTTTCCATCTTAAGATCCTGGTTTCTTGCCCTCGGGGAAACTTTGTCCTTCCCAGTGTTAATTTTTGGCCCCAGATATTCAGCCAGGAAAAAGGCCGTGCACTGCCTGCTGAACTTCCTCTCTGCCTCGGCCAAGCTGGCCGTGTGGTTGACCCGTAAGAACCAGGCCCAAGGGTCCGGCAGCACAGACCTGGTTCACGTTTTTAAAGGCCTGATTCGGTCCAGGCTGAAAGTCGAGTTTGCGTTCTTCCACCTGATGGACGATGTGCAGACCTTCAGTGGTTTGTGGGCTGTGAGGGAGGTTCTGTGTCGGGTGGGAGGAGACGGACAGCTGGACATTCTTTTTTAAGGGATTGATTGCCTGTGTTTGTTTTTACGAATCTTTGAGCTGTTTTTGGCTTTTTGACTGAATATAGTACTGTAGTGCACTATACTGAGTAATAAAGGGTTTTTTAAAACTCAAAACTCTCTCTCTCTCTCTCTCCCCTCTCTCTCTCTCTCCTCTCTCCTCTCTCTCTCCTCTCTCTCTCCTCTCTCTCTCTCTGTGTCTCCTCTGGAGTCCTGGACTGTCTGTAACCCTCCTGCCCCTCCTGCCCCCCCCCTGCCCCTCAAGCTGATCAGTTTCCCAACAGTCACTCATAATGTCAGCTGAGTTTGTCTTTACAGTGGTTGAACTGTCTGTGTATATGTCTATGTTTTGGTTTAAGAAAATGTTTTTTCCCGTTCAACTCCACTCAACTTTATTCATATAGCACTTTAAAAAACAACTGCAGCTGACACAAAGTGACGCACAAAGACACAGCGGCCTCCGATCAGTTGATGTGCGAGAATAGATTTGACTTTTGGCCAGCTTCCTGAGGTGGAGGAGGCTGGACTGAACCACTGCGCTGATCTGTCAATCTAGTTTACAATCACTGTCCACAGTCGCCTTCACATGTGCAGTGTCTCCTGAGGGACTCCTGAGTGTCTCCTGTGTGTCTCCTGTGTGTCTCCTGAGTGTCTCCTGAGTCCAGCTTCCTTCATGTGAACGCCCGAGTTTCAATTTTCCGCAGCAGTCCAGTCACCTGAACGCAGCAGCTAACTAGCGGAGGAGGAGTGTCGCGAAACCGGAGCGGAGCCGGTGTTTTGGAATCACTGGTTTCCCTGTTAACTGGCGACTGGGTTTCTTTCTCGTCCCTTGTTGCTGATAGATGTTAAAAACCAGACAAAAAGCCGTGTCAGACCTTTAATGAGTCTGATTTCAACAACCGCTGCTACTAGCAGCAGCAGCAGGAAGTGCTAAAGGAAGTCAGTCACCAGGTAACAAGGAAACCAGTTCATTTGAAACACCGTGTTGACGGCTTTATCAGAGGTTTTAGCAATGGAACACACACACACACACACACACACACACAATAAAATGCTCAGTTAAAGGACACGTAGCAGCATGTTGAAGCTCTCCTCTGGGGACAAGGTGCAAGGTTAACCACAACGTAACGTGTATCAGAAAAAAAACATCTCTTAGATCTGTCATTAAACTCATGAAAGCACCAGATGAAAACTCAGAACTGGACCCTGGAGGTCGGCAGGTGGAGGTTGACGGGAGTCACCGGGACCAGACAGCATCACCTCGGTCTCTTCCTCATTAAACTCCAGGAAGTCCAGAGCCGTCCAGGCGTTAACGTCCTCCGGGCTCCGCATTAGAGGCGCTAACCAGCAGGCTTCCTGGTAGATCTGGCTGTCGCCCGCATCACACCGGACATGAACCTCATCAGAACAAGGTCTGCTTTGAATAGAATGTGGTTTGATCAGTTTCCCTGTGACGTTTTCTGATTCTAACAAGGTGTCTCAGTTGTCATAACAAGGCTGTTTTCACATCAAAATGAGTTTCTTTTCTTATTTTAAAAACGGTTACAGTTTAACAGTTTCATTATGTTGTTTTGTCGAGTTACTTTTTAGTTACTTTTCTCATTACAGTGGGGTTGTTTTGATCTCATAACCAGGTTGCCATCATGTTAGAACAGCAGAATGTTGTTATTATGAAAACATCTTTATCTCACAGGGTTGTTTTTTAGTATAATGACTGAATTTTGTGGTTTGCAGGTAAAAACAAGGACGTTTAAGTGCAGACTTTTCTTTATATAACAATCCGCTTTTCTGGTTGTGTTGTCAACATAAGGAAGCAGTTTCCTGGTTATTAAAGATTTGTTGATGATAGAACGAGATCATTAACCTATTGAATTCAAACACTTTCAACAAGGTCGATTTCTCAACACGATCTCACAACAGGATGTTTTTATTATAATCAGGAACTTTTCTGGTTCTAATGACGTCATTTTTTCATTAAAATGAGGCTGTTTTTGATCATAACGAGATACTTTATATAACGAGGTGGTGATGTCATTGAAGCAAGTTCTGCTTAACGAGGCCGTTTATTGATTATAACGACATCATTACCTCATTATGATGAGGTAATGGTTCTCGGTTTTATTATTGTAACTCCGCAGTTTTCCGTTTATTAACAAAGGTTTTTGATGTTCTAATGAGCTCATTAACTTATTTAACAAGGTGGTTTTAAGATTATAATCAAGCGGTTCTGTTGTTACAACAAGGTTGATTTTTAACAAAGTATTTTTGTTGTTTTCACACTTTTCAAAAACAGGTTGTTTTGTTGCTATAACAAGGTCGTTTTGTTATTTTGTCAAAGTCATTTATTGTATACGGAGCTCCTTTTGTGGTTCTAGCAGCTGGTAGGTTCTAACCTGGATGCTTCCATGTGATTGATGTTTTCTGATTATAATAAGGTCCTTGTGTTGATATAACAAGGTTTGTTTCACATTAACATGAGGTTTTTATCTCATTATAAGGTTGTTTTGTTCTTGTAACGAGGTTATTTTACTTTTCTCATTATAAGGAGGGTGTTTTGGTCTGATAACTAGAAAATTTTGTGTTTTTGACATCTTTATTTGACAAAGTGTTTTTTTGTTTTAATTGTATTGACCTGATTTTGTGGTTTTAGCAGATCGTAGGTTGATTTTATGTGAGGCTTCCTTAATATAATGAGCTACTTTCTGGTTCTAACAAGGTTGTTTTTTTTTAATGAAGTCGATATCAAGTTTTTGTTGATGTTATAACCGGGTCGTTTTGTGATTAAAATCAAGTAGTTCTGTGATTATAAGAAGCTTGTTTTCACATGAAAATCACACTGTGTTGTTCTAACGAGGTCGTTTAGTTTCTATAACGAGGTTGTTTTCGCAACATGATCTCATAACAGAGATGTTTTTATTATACCCTTCTGGTTCCAACGACGTTGGTATCTCGTTATGACATCACAACGAGATTCTTTTCACAACGAGGTGGTGATGTCATTAAATCAGGTTCCTAACGAGGCCGTTTATTGATTACAACGACATCATTGCCTCATTATATTGACAAGCCTTTCATATTTTTATTATTATAACTAAGCAGTTTTCTGTTTATTAACAAAGTTTAAAGTTCTAATGAGCTCAGTAACTTATTATAACGAGGTCGTTTTAAGATTATAACAAGGTACACTGCAAAAAATCACAATCTTGCCAAGTTTTTTGAACTTGTTTTGAGTCAAAATGTCTCATTTGACCTGAATTAAGATACATTCACTTAAAAATTCTACTGCAGCAAAATAATTTCTGAGAAGTTTTCTGAAATGAAGACAATTTTCACATCTTCTATTGGCATTTTTTTTTTTATACTTTTTTCTTAGAAAAATTATCTTAATTTAAAAAAATAATTTTTGCAGTGTGCTTCTGTTGTTATCTCATTATAATGAGGTCATTTTCTCTCCATTTTTTTCATTATAACAAAGTTATTCCTGGTTGCTAACAAGTGTTTTACTGCTATAATGACGTCAGTAGCTAATTTTATGATTCTAACAAAATTGTTTTCATGTTATAAATGAGGAGTTGTGTTTTTATGAATGAATGAATTTGTTTATTTTTCGAACATGTATAAAGTGAAGAAAGAAAAAAAAGATAAGAAAGTTAATGCAAATCAAAGAGAAAAGAAAAAACAACATAACAGCATAGTTCGAAAAAAGGAGTAGGAATAAATCAAACCTTTTTCGAGATTCCTACCCCTTTTTAACTGTTAACAAGTTTTAAAATCATACATCATAGGACATCACATAATATAATATATGTTTACATATACCGTGCAGATATCCCTATAAATACATAATATATACCCACACATACCATATAGTTATCCCCATAAATATATACTATGTAACAGAATAATTATAACTACAGTATAACAACAATATATCAATTTCCACTATATGTATAATACTCAACACCATTTGTCATCATCATCCACAGTTCCAGACTTCCTCTTCCATATACTTATTAAGAAATATTTTTTGTACCTTTTTTAAACAGATTTATGTTGCTACTTTGTTTTATTTCTGTCTCCAGACTGTTCCACAGAGCGAGTTTATAATGTGGTGGTTTTTGAAAACTTGTCATTTTAAGTAAATAACCACGTCATATTAATGACAAAACGCTGAAATTAACAGAAATAATGTCTTATTAGTGTGAAAATTCAACTTAAAAATAGAAACTGATCTCATCACATCTCTTAATAACAACAAAAGCTCAGTAACAATATTATGTCTAATTTAACAGAGTCTTGAAAACTGCATGTTGTGGATGTTTCAATCAGACAACAGATAAAAACTATTTTTCATAAACTTGTCACAGAGAAAAGCCTCCAGTTAGTGAAACCCTGAACATGTTTTTAACAACCTGCTGTGGAGAAAAGAGCCTCAGTGTCACATTTACCTGTCAGGAAAACTCCTCATTTTCTTTCCTGCGTTCATGGATGAAGTGATTCCTGTCAGTCTGACTGACGGCTGGAAATAAATGATGAGCTGGAGGCAAAACAAACTCCTGATGGCGGAAGAGGAGGAGGAGGAGGAGGAGGAGGAGGAAGAGGAGGAGGAGGAGGAAGGTTACTCTGGTCACAGGCGAGAAACTGGAAAATATATACTTAACAATAATATTTAAAAAAAAAAAAGAAAGTAAATGCATCAACAATTTCACTTAAATTTAAAATGTTAAGCACTAATTTAACAATGTTATTAAAAAAAATACAGTCCTATTTTAAATGTCCTATTTATATATAAAAAAAAGTGTAGCCTACTATCATAACAATCCTGTTTATATAAAAAACAACACTTAGGTTCTATACTACCAATCCCATTCAAAAAACACTTAAAAAGTCCTAAATCAACAATCCTATTTAAAAAAAAATTAACTCCTATATTAACAATTCTATTTAAAACAATCAGTACTATATTAAAAACCCTATTTATTAAAAAAAATAAACCCTTAGGTTCTATATTAACAATCCTTTTAAAAAATACTTAAGTACTATATTAAAAACCCTATTTATTTAAAAAAAAAACCCTTAGGTTCTATATTAACAATCCTTTTAAAAAATACTTAAGTACTATATTAAAAACCCTATTTATTTAAAAAAAAAAAACCCTTAGGTTCTATATTAACAATCCTGTTTAAAAAAAATACTTAAGCACTATATTAAAAATCCTATTCATAAAAAAAGTTATATATTAACAATCCTATTAAAAAAAAATTAACTCCTATAATAACAATTCTATTTTAAAAAATCGGTAATATATTAAAAACCCTATTTATATATATATATAAAAAACCTTAGGTTCTACATTAACAATCCTGTTAAAAATACTTCAGTACTATATTAAAAATCCTATTCATAAAAAAGTTATATATTAACAATCCTATTAAAAAAAACCAAAAAAACAAAAAACTTCTGAACTATCTAAACGATGCTTCCTGAACAGCAGCCTGTCAGGAAGCTGATCAGTCCAGAAGCTCTAATGTGGTGTTTATTCCTTCTGTTGTGTTTATTATTAACACAAACAATGCTAATGCTAACATGCTAGCACGGTTAGCAATGCTAATCATTAAAAAAACATGTTTCTATTAAAACTTGTCTCAAGATGCCATTTTTTTCTCCCACCTTGTCATGCTGCTTTCTCTTTGTTGATGTTCAACAAGCCTCTCAATACCAGGACTATTCAAATCCGGCACTTTTTTTATTGGTTCTCTGAAAAACACACAAAAAAAATCTCACCTCCTTCATGTTGGGTTTTCTTTCTTGGATTTGGTTTGACTCAAAAGCGGCACAGAGCAGCAGAAAGGCGCCGCTCCTCTCAGAGGAAAGTGACACTAATAACAGCCTCGCTTCAGGCGTCTGTCAGCTTTTAAAAAGCGCAGCCGCCGCCGTCTAATTTCTACAATTTTCTTTGAAAGGGGGGCAATTTGTCCAGAGGGGAGGCGAATTTTCAATTTAGCAAGTAAAAAAAAAAAAAAAAAAAGAGACTCCAGCAGCATTTACAAAACAGATGTCGCCCCTCCACTTTCAAAATAAAATAAAATTTATATAAACCAATAATAATAAAAAAAAAAAATAAGAAAAAAACATTAGACTCGGGCTGCATTTACAAAAGAGATGTTTCCCCTTCACTTTCAAAATAAAATAGGAATTTGCATGAACCAATTAAAAAAAAAAAAAGATTATAATTAAGATGGGAGCCATGTTGGAGGCGCTATCTTGGATTTTTGGAGCCAGAGAAAAGGGCGGAGTGAGCATGTTGTCCATCGTCTTCACGGAGATGAACTCTTGAGTGTTTTGTCTAAACATCTACAAAATGTTCTGTCCATTCACAAGTTTGCATTTTCCATTGTTTATATAAATTTTGAACATTTATGAAAAGTTACACTTTGGGATCGATCCTCAACGAGTTGTGTTTCCCTCCATTTCCTAAGGAGATTAAATTTATATTGCTTTCCAAAAGTTGAGCATTCCACCTACATGGAGTTGGAGCAATTTTCGCAACCCCTGTAGTCCATCACTACTTCCTGGTTTCTGTAGTCCATCACTACTTCCTGGTTCCTGTAGTCTCTCACTACTTCCTGGTTCCTGTAGTCCATCACTACCCCTTAAACATTGGACGTCGTATGGACGTCCAGATCATGTCCATGTTGCGGCCGTCCGTCCAAGACCAATTATAGACCTATTTTGGACGTCCAAAATAGGTGAGGTATTTGGACGTCTTATTATTACCCAATTTCGACGTCTAGCTGACGTTGAAGATCTGGACGTCTAAATTAGGACCCAATATCAACGTCTACATGCGGTTGAACATTTGAAAGTCGGGGAAACTTTATGTTCCTTGATTAAAAATGTTTACCATCTGAACGAGATGAGGAATGACGTATTATGTATGAAATGGGTTTTGATGTATTTTATTTTTGTTTTATTTTGAAGGGCGACAGACAGGAAGTTCTGTGTCTGTGTTCACTTATTGACTGCCATAGTGCAGTGGCGGATTTAACAAATTTGGGGCCCAAGGCAAAGGCAGGAATGGGGCCCTCTCAAATGAGAAGACAACACACACTCACGAGTTGCTCTTCTCCACACGTCGACAGCTGACCCTCCCAAACAGGTGTTGACGTCGCCGTTACACTTGCTGGTTGTTGTGGATATTGTATTTTATTTTGATTGTATTTGTATTTTATTTTATTTTGATTCATACTAAGTTTGAACATGATAAATACCATGAACAGTAAAGCCTCAGTTTCACTAAAGCCTCAGTTGCAACATCTGTCTCATTAAAACCATCTGCACATAGGCATCAGTTTAGGTGGGGACGGGGGGGGGGGGGGGGGGGGGTTGGGGACTCACACAAATCCTTCACATGTAGCCATTGTAACCCTGGTTATTTTCAGTAGTAATTAACATTCCGACGCTCCTGAACGCACCATGCACTGATTGCAGAGACGCACACAGACGTTCACTAGGATTAAGAAAATAAAAACAACGTGCGGCTGCTCTAAATGTGCTCTGTTCCATTGGAACAGTTACTTGGGACCAAGTTGGTCGGGGCGAGTTGATCGGGGGCCGACTTGGCTTGGGGCCAGCGAGGTCAGGGACAACTTGGCTTGGGGCCGTGGTGGGTTGCTGCCGCTCGCCGCTGCCGCAGTGAAGTATGTCGTCACTTTGGGGCATTTTGAGAGCAGCTTTCTGCTTTCCTCCTTTTTTCCTCCTTTTTTCAGCACCGCTGGGGTAGCTTCTTTTCATCGTCTTTTTCTTTTCTGTTCTTTTCTCTTCTCTGCTCTTCTCTTGTCTTCGCACCGTTTGTTTTCGTATGTTTTGCTGCTCTTCCTGGATCCTCTCTGCACATGCGCAGTAAGATGGACTGATCCAATGTAGTGGAGACTGAAGGGGGGGCCCCGAGACACACATAATACAATAAGCATTCTGCTGGCATTTTAGGGATAGGATTTCAATCAAAACATAATTAATGTGTACAAATAAGTAATAAGTGTATTAACCATAAGTGTATGAGGAGTTTTATGGGGCCCCCCAGGAACTTGGGGCCCTAGGCAACTGTCTAGTTTCGCCTAATGGTAAGTCCGCCCCTGCCATAGTGTATATTAACTTGACTGAGTGAAACCAGAAGTGGAGGTGTGTCAGATGCATACACTTTACTGCGAAAGCCAAGGAGCTGGAGACGCTGCTGTCGGGCTAATTAAGTGTTTTTCCCTTGATCGCTGGTCCAGCGGTTGTCGGGGAACCCTGATTCCTGTTTTGTGGACCGACGGTAGTCTGGAGCCACCTTGGACTGGCCGGTCACAGTCCCTTTTGAGGGCAGTCAGCACCATAGCATGCTGGGACAGCGGATGCGGAGGAAGAGTTAGCTGCAGATTCTTCACTGGTCCGGTATTTTGAGTACTGTGAAGTTTTTGCAATAAAACCTGTTTAAAAAGAATTGGATTGTGATCGTAGTTTCCTGTACCTGTGAATTTTGGCTTGTCAGCAGGTTTGATGCCGTCTTTATGCATTTGCTGGTGATCGATTCAAATGAAGTAATAGGAAAATAACCTTGGCAAGCATGTCACCTTCTACAGTGGGACTTTATGCATAGTAAGCAGTATAAATAATAATAATTTACCACTGAAAAAGTGTTTGTGTGAATGTTAACCCCGCCTTGTATTTCTTTTTCTTTGAGTCTGTTTGTTTTCATTGTCTCGTAAAGATAGAATTATGTCTAATAAAAGAGCCGCCCAAGCGGTTAAATTTAGTTCGTATTTTCATCAAACTGTGAACTTTGGAGAAACAGAAAACAAACATTTTTAAAACCACCACTTTATTTCGTGTGTATTGCATTGTATTTCAGGAGAAGTAGTTTTCCGTAAAATAGTGGTCACCCTCCCGTTTACTGATGAAATACTCAATAAATTAACTGCTCAACAGGTAAGGTTGAGGATCGCTGAACATTAAGTCGTGAGTTCGAATCTCGTGTGTCACCCGTCTGTAATGAAATGCTGAAGTGACTGAAGGAATATGCCTGAAACTCAGAGTGCAAACCCAGTGATTAGATTTTGGTCAATTTAAATTATATTTTCCCCTCTTTTTTATGGCCCTTGTCTGAAGGTTCTGATGACGTCGATACCCGACGTCGAAATTACGTAAAAAAAAGACGTCATCTGGCGTTACATTCTGCACCTTGTGGGTACCTTGCTGGGACGTCCAACAATGACCTTAAAAAGACGTTGATTCAACGTCTTTTTGCTCAGTGGGTACTTCCTGGTTCCTAGGGTCCCTCACTACTTCCTGGTTCCTGTATTCCATCACAACTTCCTGGTTCCTGTATGCCATCACTACTTCCTGGTTCCTAGGGTCCATCACTACTTCCTGGTTCCTGTAGTCCATCACAACTTCCTGGTTCCTGTAATCCATCACTACTTCCTGGTTCCTGTAGTCCATCACTACTTCCTGGTTCCTGTAGTCCATCACTACTTCCTGGTTCCTGTATTCCATCACTACTTCCTGGTTCCTAGGGTCCATCACTACTTCCTGGTTCCTGTAGTCCATCACAACTTCCTGGTTCCTGTAATCCATCACTACTTCCTGGTTCCTGTAGTCCATCACTACTTCCTGGTTCCTGTATTCCATCTCTACTTCCTGGTTCCTAGGGTCCATCACTACTTCCTGGTTCCTGTAGTCCATCACAACTTCCTGGTTCCTGTAATCCATCACTACTTCCTGGTTCCTGTAGTCCATCACTACTTCCTGGTTCCTGTATTCCATCACTACTTCCTGGTTCCTGTAGTCCATCGCTACTTCCTGGTTCCTGTATTCCATCACTACTTCCTGGTTCCTAGGGTCCATCACTACTTCCTGGTTCCTGTAGTCCATCACAACTTCCTGGTTCCTGTAATCCATCACTACTTCCTGGTTCCTGTAGTCCATCACTACTTCCTGGTTCCTGTATTCCATCTCTACTTCCTGGTTCCTAGGGTCCATCACTACTTCCTGGTTCCTGTAGTCCATCACAACTTCCTGGTTCCTGTAATCCATCACTACTTCCTGGTTCCTGTAGTCCATCACTACTTCCTGGTTCCTGTATTCCATCACTACTTCCTGGTTCCTGTAGTCCATCGCTACGTCCTGGTTCCTATAATCCATCACTACTTCCTGGTTCCTGTAGTCCATCACTACCTCCTGGTTCCTGTCGTCCATCACTACTTCCTGGTTCCTGTAGTCCATCACTACTTCCTGGTTCCTGTAGTCCATCACTACCAAACTAAACATGCTGCGTCAAGATGGTGGTGCGCACGTGTGCAGCAGCTTCTGGCTCTCCAGTTGTTTCTTTAATCTTCTTTACCGTCTTGGTTTTTTTTACCTTTTCTGTCATACACACACCCAGCCAATAATATGTACAGCCGCCAGGAACTGGTCAACGTGGGACTAAGACTCAATGGGGATAAGATTCAACTTTAACAATACACACAATATACTGAGAGACCTCCAGAGAGCACCAGGATCTCCGTAGATGGTCGGTCCGCCCACCAAGCGGCGGAGACGCCGGAGGGAGCGGAAGCAGAAGCAGGGCTGCCGGTCGGGCCTAGATGCTAGGCTAAGAAAGCGACTGCACAGACCACCGCACAAACCACCGCACAGACCACCATTCCAGAGTATCTTCCTGACCAACGCCAGATCCATCACCCACAAAATGGATGAACTGGAGCTACAGATCGCTACCAACAGCTTCGTCCGGAACTGCAGTGTCCTTGTCATCACGGAGACGTGGCTTCACCCGCGGGTCCCCGACTCTGCAGTCCAGCTAGCTAGCCGCACGCTATACCGGCAAGATGAGCCCTGGTAAGAGCAGGGGAGGGGGGCTCTGTGCATACGTGCATAACGAGTGGTGCAACAACAGCAGGATTATTCAACCGATATAGAGATGCTAGCAGTATCCTGCAGACCCTTCCATCTTCAGAGAGAGCTGTGGTCACTGTGACGGCTATCTACATCTCACCGGATGCTAAAGCTGTGTTCACACCGCCAAATGCTTGCCGCGATTTTGCATCCAAATACAATTGAAAACAAAAGGGGAAACCACGAGACGCATTTTCGCGGCGCATCGGGCGCAAAAAATCGGAACTTTTGACGCGTTGCGATTTTGTGGCAAACCAATCAGAGAGCGTATCTATGGTGACGTAGGTCAGGGAGCGGGGACCGGGGAAAGCGACACTCATCCTGGAGCAGCTCCTGGAGCAAATGGTGAAACTCGCCAAACTCTGACCGTCTGTGGATGACATCATGCACCCAGGCACGGCGTACTGCCCGCCGACAGCGCCGTCGTCCGGCTTTATGAAGCAAATAAAGCCAAGCCACTCACTCAACAGGGTTAGCCATGGTGCTAAGCTAACACAGGAAATAAGGCCAGAAGCCCTGCCTTCCCACCACAGACGTGACGCGTCAACGCACCGCGTCAAATCGCATCCTCCTTTGGGGCCCGGTGTTGATCAGCGCCGGACCTCAAAATTGACGCGTGTTCAACTTCTCGCATTGTCGCAATTTTTGACGCAAAACAATGTGAACGTGGGTTTACGTTAGCACAGCACTTAGCCTCCTGCTCGCTGCTATCAACAAACAGCAGCTTGCTCACCCCGACGGAGCTCTGATTGTGACCTAACCTTCAACCAGGCGTGCCTGAAGACTGTGCTCACTGAGTTCATTCAACACGAGGACTGTGCAACAAGAGGGGAGAAAACACTGGATCAAGTTTACAGTAGCATCAAACATGCATACAGGGCTGCCCCCCTCCCCCACCTGGCTGGATCTGACCACCTCTGTCTGTCCCTCACCCGCTCATACACCCCCCTCCGGAGGAAAACAAAGCCGGTGACAAGGACAATACAAACATGGCCTGAGGGAGCTCGCTCTCAGCTGCAGGACTGCTTTCACCGGACTTGCCGGGAGGTATTTGAACACCACGACCTTCAGGAGAACACTGACACTGTACTCTCCTACGTTAAAAACTGCATGGACATTGTTACAGTCAATAAAAAAAATCAGGGTCTTTCCAAAGCAGAAACCATGGATGACCAGCAAAGTCCGAATTCTCCTCAAACATTGTGACACCGCCTTCAGGTCAGGAGATGAGGCCCTTTAACAGCACGGCCAGGGCTGACCTGAGGAGAGGCATTAAGGCTGCCAAGACAACATATGAGAGAAGACTGAGGACCACTTCACTGGCAACGACTCGAGGAGGATGTGGCAGGGACTACAGCATTTAACAAAATACAGAGGCTACAACTGCTGGGGCAGATGCCTCACTGGAAGAGGATTTGAACCACTTTTTTTCCCGCTTTGAAGCTGGTAGGCCCCCAGCAGTAACACCACACCCCCCAGCCCCCAGCGACAGCACACTGACACTTCAGGAACGGGAAGTGAGACGTGTGCTGAGAACTGTAAGCCCCAGAAAGGCGGCCGGTCCGGATGGAGTTCCAGGGCAGGTAATCAGGGACTGTGCTGACTGGCCGACAGGGGTCTTCACCGCACTCTTCAACCAGCCCCTGTCAAAGGCCGCCATTCCATCCTGCCTCAAAACCTCCACCATCACCCCCATCCCCCAGAAGTCAGTGGTGGACAGCCTCAACGACTACAGGCCTGTTGCACTGACGCCTGTAACCATGAAGTGCTTTGAGAGACTGGTGTCCCAAACATCAGGCAGAACACTAGAATTGTCACACACTCAAAGGGGCAACTCCCCCTCTCACTTACATCCTCACACTCCCTCTCTCCCTCCCTCTCTCTCACACACGTGCACTCATGCAGCGTCGTTTGCTGCTAACGTTAGCAGATGTCGGTGACGCTTCAGCTGTGCTGCTTAATTAGCCTCCTGATAGCCTCGTGTTCGCTTCAGTGTCGTCAACCTCAGTTCCAGCAGGGCTGCTAGTTGTATTCTCCTCCTGTTCTGCACTTCTTTTCCTGAAAGCTCCTGTTTGGAGCCACCTTTGTAGAGTTTTCGGACCTCTCGTTTCACCTCTGCACGCTCATGATGGTGAAGCTAAGCTAGTTTAGTCGTCGATGACTACTACGTGACTGAACGTGACCACGTCGCAGTCCAACACATTATATTAGAAGAGAAAAACTGAATGTGAATTACAGTGGATTTGATGTGTTTTAATTTGAAATTATTATGTATTTTGGTGGTATTATTTGTTTCTGAAAGTTCTGACTTTTAACTGATCTTCAAAGAATATATACATTTCTGTGATTCCCCCGCGTACCACTAGAGGGAGCTCACATACTGCCAGTGGTATGCGTACCACAGTTTGAGAGCGGAGGCTCTAGACTTCAGCTCGGCTTTTAATACCATTATCCTGGAGATCCTAGTGGAGAAACTCTCTCACCGAGGGCTCTCCTCCTCCATCTGCCTCTGGATTATGGACTTTCTCTCAAACAGTCTGTAAAACTCGGCCATCACGTTTCTTCCACCCTAACACTGAGCACTGGCTCCCCCCAAGGATGTGGACTGAGAGCAGTGGTGGGGAAGGCCCAGAGAGTGCTCAGGAAAAACTATCTGGAATAGAAGCTGCTGGTATCCTTCTACAGAGCCACTGTGGACAGTTGCAGAAAGACACCGGTCTACAAAAAGTCATGAAAACGTTGAGGGGAAAATGGCCCAAAGGTGAATTTCAACCATACTTACCGGTAATCAAGCACTAAGTCTGCTCTCAGGTAAAATATTTCAAGAATGCGACTTTAAAGGCATACAGGTAATTAAAGATTTGTTCATCAATAAATCTTTTCCAACATTTGAGCAACTACAACGGCCATTTAAAATTGAAAACAACGACTTTTATAAATACTTACAAATACGTAGTTTCATAAAAGCTACATTTTCATCCTTTCCCAATCAACCCCAAGAAAATCCGGTGGATCATATTTTGTTAAACCCTTTTAAGAAAGGGTTCATTTCCAAAATATGTAATAGTCTTTTACAGGTAGAGTGCACAGCTTCATTAGATCGTATCAAGGATGCCTGGAAATAAACCTTACAGCAGACCAATGGGCAGAAACTCAAGAGCAGGTACGCTCCTCTGTCTGTATCCAACATGGTCTTCTAGTCAGAACACCGAATTGGATTCCACATTGCACCCGGCCCCTACAGTTCCCTCGGTGGGTGGTGGGTCCACCGGAGGTCAGGCCCACGTCGCCCCTTCGGGCTGAGCCCGGCCGGGCCCCATGGGCAAAGACCCGGCCACCAGGTGCTCGCTTACGAGCCCCAACCCCAGGTCTGGCTCCAGGGTGGGGCCCCGGCTGCGCCATACCGGGCGACGTAACGGACCTCGATTGTTCTGTATTCATAGCAGCTGTTGACCTGCTCTTGGTGTGGCCCATCACCCAGGACCTGTTTGCCATGGGAGACCCTGCTAGGGGGCATAAAGCCCCGGACAACATAGCTCCTGGGATCATGCGGGCTCTCAAACTCCCCCACCACAACAAGGTGGCAGGTCAGAGGGGAGATTATTATTATTATTATTATTATTATTATTCTTATTATTATTCTTATTATTATTCTTATTATTATTATTATTATTATTATTATTATTATTATTTTATGGCCAATATATTTAAATACAAAGAATTCTTTTTCCGAATTAAATAAAAATAATAAAATAAATAAAAAATGTTCCAGTAAAAACGCTCTTTTAGAAAACTGTATTAGACCTGGAGATTGAATTAATTAGGTCTCCATGACACTTTATTTTGAAAGAAAAGTCAGCTCTTTAGCATATTGAGATTTTTGATATTTAAAGTGCATTACAATTGCATTTCTATTTTTATCATAATTATTATTGCTATTTATTTTTTTTTACTTTTTATTACTTTTTATTATCATTGTTACTATATTTTCAATAACTTTTTTTTTTTTACAAATCTTTGTTAATGCTATTTACTTATTTACTTTTTGTCACTACTGTCAATAGATTTTTTAATAATATTTTTGTTTTAATTCCTAGTATTGTTATTTTTAATATATTCTTAACACTAATATAATGTTTACTAATGACTATTGCTGATATTTTTAAATACTAATATTTTTGTTTTTTGACAGAGTGAACACCTGACCAGAAATACTGAAGAATCTAACCCACCCCCCAAATCAACTAACCAACCAACCATCCAACAACCAACCAACCAACCAACCAACCAACCAACCAACCAACAACCATCCAATCAACCAACCAACCAACAACCCAGCAACCAATCAACCAACCAACCAACAACCAACAACCAACAACCAACCAACCAACCAACCAACCAACAACCATCCAATCAACCAACCAACCAACAACCCCATCACCCCCCATCCCACCACATCACCCTCATCACCCTGCATCATCCCATCCCATAATAACTCCAACAGCAGCCATGACTCTTTATTTTGATAGAGAAGTCAGCTCTTTAGCATATTGAGATTTTTGATATTTAAAGTGCATTACAATTAAATTTCTTTTTTATCATGATTATTTTTTTTTTACTTTTTATTACTTTTTATTATCATTGTTACTATATTTTCAATACCTTTTTTTTTTTTCACAATTTTTTGTTAATGTTATTTACTTATTTACTTTTTGTCACTATTGTCAATAGATTTTTAATAATATTTTGTTTTAATTCCTAGTATTGTTATTTTTAATATATTCTTAACACTGATATGTTTACTAAAGACTATTGTCAATGACTGTTATTAAATACTAATATTTCTGTTTTTGTTTGTTTGTTTTTAACTCACCCCCCAACTAACCATCCATCCAGCCAACCAACCACCCAACCCCCCCACCCACCAACCAATCAACCCACCAACCAATCAACCAACCAACCAACCATCCAACAATCAACCAACCAATCCCCCCCCCCCCCCCCTCATCGCATATTAACTCCACCAGCAGCAGATGTCCTGCCAAGCCCTTCTGTCCATCTTCCAGTCACTCTCTCTAGCCTGGTGGCTCCAGAACCCTCTGACCTCTGACCTCTGCCTCAGATTCTCCTCCTTCCACCTCACAGCGCCCCCTGCCCACCACGGCGCCATGGAACTCCCTACCAGCTGATCTCTGGAGCTCTGACTCTCTCCCTTCTTCAGTTCAAGTCTCTGCTGCTTTAATACTTAATGTTCTCTCTTTAGATCAGTTTCTCTTTTGTGGAGTCATGGACTGTGACCTTTCACCTCTTTCTTCTTCTTAGAAAAAACAAAACAAAACTTCTTTACTCACTTACACATTCCCTTACATCTTTCTTTTAGTTTCTCTTTTACTTTCAGGTCATGCATCCAGAACATTGCCCCAATCAGTACAGATAGCAGTCTTACCACCAGAACATACAGTAAAAGATACAACGGACCTGAAAGAGCAAACAGAATAGCCACCAACAGTATAAACAACAAACACGCCAGAGGACACACCAGGTCCACACCTTGCTCAGATCCTGAACGGTCCTGAGGGTCAGAGGGACGAACCGGGTCGAGAGGGAACTCCATGTTCTCTGCTGTAAAGAGTCAGTCTGTAAAGAGCTGAATGAACTGAGTCAGTGATTCTCACCCTGAAGGCTCTGTGATGTCATCACAGCAGGCCGGTTGCCATGGCAACAGGAGCTGTTCTGTTGTGCAGATGGACTCAGGCTAAGCCAGACTGATTCACCTGCTTGTTCCATCTTATACACTGAAATCCTGCTCCCCAGACATCTCTTACCCACAAACCCTTGACAGGACCAGCGAAAAATGTTATAAAATGGAAAAATTAGCCCCATCTGCTCTCTAGCGCCACCTAGAAACACTAAAATGTTCACTACGGCCCGCAGGAATGTCGTGGAGTGATGAAACCAATACTCACGCGTTCATCTCGTCAGGATCTAAAATTCATGGATTCACATCTCTGACCTAAATCCAACAGGAAGTCTGCGATTTCCCTTTCAAAGTAAAATTCTACCTAAAATCACTCCTCACGAAAGGATTACTTCCTCTGAGACTGTTTGTCGTAGAGATGTTAGAGTAACGCGACCTGATAGAGGAGAAGTTTCTCTACAAAACTTATTAAAAACTTTGTCAAAAGTCACACGGTGTGGATTTTATTAGCGTTCAAAGTTGGAAGTCTGAAACCCTGCCTTGCTCCTGGCCTCATCCGTTATAATGGGGAAAGATGAAAGAAATCACTCATTTCCAGCACCTGGAACAAGTGTCGAGTGTGGCTAAACCGTGACTCCTATCGAGCACATGTGAAGCGTCACAAGCTCCTTCCGAACAAGATGATATAACATAAGTGGGGAAAATTTCATGATATATGTCTGTTTTTGCGAGAGACAAAAAGGTGTGCGCTCTGCCTTGTTTTACTCAGTTATAATGGAGCCGGATGGGGAAAAATCTTGCGCTTCTCACAAACTGAGGCCTCTACGGTCCAAACTAAAAGTCTGACTGCTCTGAAAGCCTCACCAACTGAAAGACAACTCATATTCCTATCAAATAAGATTATTTTCACTCACTGTTGTCCAAAGGAAATGGATTGGGGAGCAGTTGTTTCCCAAAGAGACATTGGCCCTCATTTATCAAGCGATCTTCCAAACGGGTGTATGTCTGAGCGGTGAGCTCATCGTACGACGGGGCTCGCGTGGCATTACAGAAACTTCTGTACCTCGCCGAATTTCAGCGTTTGAATGATCGGGTGTTTATAAATGCAGCGGCTGAATTTGATCGTCATTAACGTGTTACGCCCTGAAATATTCAAAGTTCTGAAGCCCTGCCAACATGGAAAAGGAGCAATTTTGGAGAAAACAGACAATTTTGGGAGCTGGAAATGGATCCTATCAGGTCTGAGGTGGAGGTAACTCAGGAGGAGCTCTTCAGAAGAATAAAAACTGGATTTAACTTACTGGGAAATAGAAAAACGCAGTCTGGAGGAAGCTGTTCACGGCAGCAGTGAGCAGCGTCGCCTGGACGAATGGACACCGGCTGAGGTCTGAACAGATTATCGGTCCGTTAATTTAACCCTGATATTACAAATAATGAGGCTGAGTCACAATGTACACCTCAGAGTTTTATTGTTTGGTTTAATTGTTTCTCAGAGTCAGACAGCAGCGGCAAGGGGGGGTTATTAGATATTCTGTAGGCCATTATTGTACTTTTTATTCTTTTACTTTTTAATATCTCCTGAATATGTGCTGCATGTGCTTCATGACATGTTTGAGGTTTGCTTTACAATTATTTTCATGCTCCTCCAGGTTTTTCAGTGCTGCACCGCAGATCCACCATGACTGAAGCTTGCTCCAAGACGTCAGAGCTGTGGTGAGAGTTCTTCTTTCTGAATGATCACGATCATATTGGTAAATGCCAAACCTGTCTTTCAAATGGACGTACGGCTGTTTGATAAATGAGGGCCTTGGTATTTCTCACGCTGAAAACAATACCGGTAAATGTGTCTGGTGTGCTGCGCCGGAACCGGGAGGAATCAGTCTATACGCCTGACAGTTACCTGTCAATCAAAAAAAGGAAAGGGGCGGGGCTACAATAGCGCATCAATGAAAAAAAGCATTGTTATTTGACTGTATCCCATGAATGAATGCCATTGATGTTTTTTGTTTGTTTATTTATTTAATTTGAAATTCAATGTTGCAATATTAGGTTTTATCAAGCTTTCTTTGTTCCATCTTGTTTGAACTTCTTTGGGTCCAGTTTTTCAATAAATGTCTCGGTTGGCCCGCGATATTGTCTCATTTTAAAAATTTGGCCCACCGTGTTTATGAGTATGACACCCCTGCTCTCATCCATCACTATTTCCTGGTTCTGCCAGTATTTCCTGGTTCTGTCACTACGTCCTGGTTCTGCCAGTATTCCTGGTTCTATTCCTGGTTCTGTCACTACTTCCTGGTTCTGCCAGTATTCCCTGGTTCTGTCACTACTTCCTGGTTCTATCATGACTTCGTGGTTCTGGTAGTACTACCTGGTTCTGTCACTACTTCCTGGTTCTATTCCTGGTTCTGTCACTACTTCCTGGTTCTGCCAGTATTTCCTGGTTCTGTCACTACTTCCTGGTTCTGCTAGTATTTCATGGTTCTGCCAGTACTTCCTGGTTCTGTCACTACTTCCTGGTTCTGCTAGTACTACCTGGTTCTGTCACTACTTCCTGGTTCTGCCAGTATTTCCAGGTTCTGTCACTACTTCCTGATTCTGTCACTACTTCCTGGTTCTGCTAGTATTTCATGGTTCTGCCAGTACTTCCTGGTTCTGTCACTACTTCCTGGTTCTGCAAGTATTCCTGGTTCTATTCCTGGTTCTGTCACTACTTCCTGGTTCTGCCAGTATTCCTGGTTCTATTCCTGGTTCTGTCACTACTTCCTGGTTCTGCCAGTATTTCCTGGTTCTGTCACTACTTCCTGGTTCTATTCCTGGTTCTGCCAGTATTTCCTGGTTCTGTCACTACTTCCTGGTTCTGCCAGTATTTCCTGGTTCTGCCAGTACTTCCTGGTACTACTCGTATTTCCTGGTTCTGCCAGTACTTCCTGGTTCTGCCAGTACTTCCCGGTTCTGCCATTATTTCCTGGTTCTATTCCTGGTTCTGCCAGTACTTCCTGGTACTACTAGTATTTCATGGTTCTGCCAGTACTTCCTGGTTCTGCCAGTACTTCCCGGTTCTGCCATTATTTCCTGGTTCTGTCGCTACTTCCTGGTTCTGCCAGTACTTCCTGGTTCTGCCAGTATTCCTGGTTCTATTCCTGGCTCTGTCACTACTTCCTGGTTCTGCCAGTATTCCTGGTTCTATTCCTGGTTCTGTCACTACTTCCTGGTTCTGCCAGTACTTCCTGGTTCTGTCACTACTTCCTGGTTTTGCCAGTATTTCCTGGTTCTGTCACTACTTCCTGGTTCTGTCACTACTTCCTGGTTTTGCCAGTATTTCCTGGTTCTGTCACTACTTCCTGGTTCTGTCACTACTTCCTGGTTTTGCCAGTATTTCCTGGTTCCGTCAGTACTTCCTGGTTATGCCAGTACTTCCTGGTTCTGTCACTACTTCCTGGTTCTGCCAGTATTTCCTGGTTCTGTCACTACTTCCTGGTTCTATCATGACTTTCTGGTTCTGCCAGTATTTCCTGGTTCTTTCACTACTTCCTGGTTCTGCCACTACTTCCTGGTTCTGTCACTACTTCCTGGTTCTGCCAGTATTCCTGGTTCTATTCCTGATTCTGTCACTACTTCCTGGTTCTGCCAGTATTTCCTGGTTCTGTCACTACTTCCTGGTTCTATTCCTGGTTCTGTCACTACTTCCTGGTTCTGCCAGTATTTCCTGGTTCTGTCACTACTTCCTGGATCTGTCACTACTTCCTGGTTCTGTCACTACTTCCCAGTTCTGCCAGTATTTCCTGGTTCTGTCACTACTTCCCGGTTCTGCCAGTATTCCCTGGTTCTGTCACTACTTCCTGGTTCTATCACGACTTTGTGGTTCTGCTAGTACTACCTGGTTCTGTCACTACTTCCTGGTTCTGCCAGTATTTCCTGTTTCTGTCACTACTTCCTGGTTCTGTCACTACTTTCTGGTTCTGCCAGTATTTCCTGGTTCTTTCACTACTTCCTGGTTCTGTCACTACTTCCCGGTTCTGCCAGTATTCCCTGGTTCTGTCACTACTTCCTGGTTCTATCACGACTTTGTGGTTCTGCTAGTACTACCTGGTTCTGTCACTACTTCCTGGTTCTGCCAGTATTTCCTGTTTCTGTCACTACTTCCTGGTTCTGTCACTACTTCCTGGTTCTGCCAGTATTCCTGGTTCTATTCCTGGTTCTGTCACTACTTCCTGGTTCTGCCAGTATTTCCTGGTTCTGTCACTACTTCCTGGTTCTATTCCTGGTTCTGTCACTACTTCCTGGTTCTGCCAGTATTTCCTGGTTCTGTCACTACTTCCTGGATCTGTCACTACTTCCTGGTTCTGTCACTACTTCCCAGTTCTGCCAGTATTTCCTGGTTCTGTCACTACTTCCCGGTTCTGCCAGTATTCCCTGGTTCTGTCACTACTTCCTGGTTCTATCACGACTTTGTGGTTCTGCTAGTACTACCTGGTTCTGTCACTACTTCCTGGTTCTGCCAGTATTTCCTGGTTCTGTCACTACTTCCTGGTTCTGTCACTACTTCCCAGTTCTGCCAGTATTTCCTGGTTCTGTCACTACTTCCTGGTTCTGCCAGTATTTCCTGGTTCTGTCACTACTTCCTGGTTCTGTCACTACTTCCTGGTTCTGCCACTACTTCCTGGTTCTGTCAGTACTTCCCAGTTCTGCCAGTATTTCCTGGTTCTGTCACTACTTCCTGGTTATGCCAGTACTTCCTGGTTCTGTCACTACTTCCCAGTTCTGCCAGTATTTCCTGGTTCTGTCACTACTTCCTGGTTCTGCTAGTATTTCATGGTTCTGCCAGTACTTCCTGGTTCTGTCACTACTTCCTGGTTCTGCTAGTACTACCTGGTTCTGCCAGTATTTCCTGGTTCTGTCACGACTTCCTGGTTCTGTCACTACTTCCCAGTTCTGCCAGTATTTCCTGGTTCTGTCACTACTTCCTGGTTCTGCCAGTACTTCCTAGTTCTGCCATTATTTCCTGGTTCTGTCACTACTTCCTGGTTCTGCTAGTACTACCTGGTTCTGTCACTACTTCCTGGTTCTGCCAGTATTTCCTGTTTCTGTCACTACTTCCTGGTTCTGTCACTACTTCCCAGTTCTGCCAGTATTTCCTGGTTCTGTCACTACTTCCTGGTTATGCCAGTACTTCCTGGTTCTGTCACTACTTCCCAGTTCTGCCAGTATTTCCTGGTTCTGTCACTACTTCCTGGTTCTGCTAGTATTTCATGGTTCTGCCAGTACTTCCTGGTTCTGTCACTACTTCCTGGTTCTGCTAGTACTACCTGGTTCTGTCACTACTTCCTGGTTCTGCCAGTATTTCCAGGTTCTGTCACTACTTCCTGATTCTGTCACTACTTCCTGGTTCTGCTAGTATTTCATGGTTCTGCCAGTACTTCCTGGTTCTGTCACTACTTCCTGGTTCTGCAAGTATTCCTGGTTCTATTCCTGGTTCTGTCACTACTTCCTGGTTCTGCCAGTATTCCTGGTTCTATTCCTGGTTCTGTCACTACTTCCTGGTTCTGCCAGTATTTCCTGGTTCTGTCACTACTTCCTGGTTCTATTCCTGGTTCTGCCAGTATTTCCTGGTTCTGTCACTACTTCCTGGTTCTGCCAGTATTTCCTGGTTCTGCCAGTACTTCCTGGTACTACTCGTATTTCCTGGTTCTGCCAGTACTTCCCGGTTCTGCCATTATTTCCTGGTTCTATTCCTGGTTCTGCCAGTACTTCCTGGTACTACTAGTATTTCATGGTTCTGCCAGTACTTCCTGGTTCTGCCAGTACTTCCCGGTTCTGCCATTATTTCCTGGTTCTGTCGCTACTTCCTGGTTCTGCCAGTACTTCCTGGTTCTGCCAGTATTCCTGGTTCTATTCCTGGCTCTGTCACTACTTCCTGGTTCTGCCAGTATTTCCTGGTTCTATTCCTGGTTCTGTCACTACTTCCTGGTTCTGCCAGTACTTCCTGGTTCTGTCACTACTTCCTGGTTTTGCCAGTATTTCCTGGTTCTGTCACTACTTCCTGGTTCTGTCACTACTTCCTGGTTTTGCCAGTATTTCCTGGTTCTGTCACTACTTCCTGGTTCTGTCACTACTTCCTGGTTTTGCCAGTATTTCCTGGTTCCGTCAGTACTTCCTGGTTATGCCAGTACTTCCTGGTTCTGTCACTACTTCCTGGTTCTGCCAGTATTTCCTGGTTCTGTCACTACTTCCTGGTTCTATCATGACTTTCTGGTTCTGCCAGTATTTCCTGGTTCTTTCACTACTTCCTGGTTCTGCCACTACTTCCTGGTTCTGTCACTACTTCCTGGTTCTGCCAGTATTCCTGGTTCTATTCCTGATTCTGTCACTACTTCCTGGTTCTGTCACTACTTCCTGGTTTTGCCAGTATTTCCTGGTTCTGTCACTACTTCCTGGTTCTGTCACTACTTCCTGGTTTTGCCAGTATTTCCTGGTTCCGTCAGTACTTCCTGGTTATGCCAGTACTTCCTGGTTCTGTCACTACTTCCTGGTTCTGCCAGTATTTCCTGGTTCTGTCACTACTTCCTGGTTCTATCATGACTTTCTGGTTCTGCCAGTATTTCCTGGTTCTTTCACTACTTCCTGGTTCTGCCACTACTTCCTGGTTCTGTCACTACTTCCTGGTTCTGCCAGTATTCCTGGTTCTATTCCTGATTCTGTCACTACTTCCTGGTTCTGTCAATATTTCCTGGTTCTGTCACTACTTCCTGGTTCTATTCCTGGTTCTGTCACTACTTCCTGGTTCTGCCAGTATTTCCTGGTTCTGTCACTACTTCCTGGTTCTGCAAGTATTCCTGGTTCTATTCCTGGTTCTGTCACTACTTCCTGGTTCTGCCAGTACTTCCTGGTTCTGCCAGTATTCCTGGTTCTGTCACTACTTCCTGGTTCTGCCAGTATTTCCTGGTTCTGTCACTACTTCCTGGATCTGTCACTACTTCCTGGTTCTGTCACTACTTCCCAGTTCTGCCAGTATTTCCTGGTTCTGTCACTACTTCCCGGTTCTGCCAGTATTTCCTGGTTCTGTCACTACTTCCTGGTTCTGCAAGTATTCCTGGTTCTATTCCTGGTTATGTCACTACTTCCTGGTTCTGCCAGTATTTACTGGTTCTGTCACTACTTCCTGGATCCTGCAGTCCATCATTACTTCCTGGTTGTGTCTCTGCTTCCTGGTTCCATCACTACTTTCTGGTTCTGTCTCTACTTCCTGTTTCCTGTACATTGAGTGATGTCATGTTCCTCGTTACACCTTTAATTTGCTGTCGATTCAGTTTCTCATCTTCATCACATCAAACATTGACTGCAAATCACCTGTAGCATCTGTGTGTGTGTGTGTGTGTGTGTGTGTGTGTGTGTGTGTGTGTGTGTGTGTGTGTGTGTGTGCGCGTACGTGTGTGTGTCCTCTCTCCATCCTTGCCAGCATGAGTTATGCTAATGGCCTCGTCCTCTCGAACAGAGCCGTCCGTGCACACTCTCGTGCGCACTCCTCCTCTATGTAGCAGAGAGTGATGGAGGCTGGCAGGAGGCCGTCTGCTGGAGCAGGAACCATCCATCTCCATTACCCAGCAGGCAGCGGGGCTCCTCTGGGGGGGCGGAGGGGGGGCAGGTTGTCAAACCCCCGTCATGCTGTCTGTTGGCAGCCGGCGGAGGACGCTGAATCTGGACGGCTCTTCATCACTGTTCACAAACCTGATCAGAAAACATTTTTGAAAACATAATTCCTTTTATTTTCAACAATAATAATTTTAATGACAACAATTACTAATAAAAATGATTGAATGTATTGTTTTTGTAATTTATTTTATTTTATTTTTTTACAAGAATGTATTGTTAACAAAGATTTGAATTTATTTGAAAAATGTCAAAAATACATCCAAGAAAAAAATTCTAAAATTTATTGTTAAAAAAAAATTCTTTTAAAATATGTTCAAAATGTCGTAATAATGAGTCAATAAATCTGCGGACAATGAATCTGGACAACGGTGTCACTGTTCATAGAAGTGATTACAAATAATTTCAGAAAACAAATTGATTTATTTTCAGCTACAACAACAAAAATGTATTTTCAAAAAGTATCACTAAAAATGTCTAAAATGTATTAAAATAAAAAACTATTTAAGAATATCAAAAATGTGTTTTAAAAACGTTTAAACTATATTATTATAAATCAAAAACATGGAAAATAATTTATTTCAAAAATTTATCCTAAAAATGGCAAAAAGCTGTGTATACTCAAAAAAGTTCAAAATGCATTGTTAAAATACTGATAACTGTGTTGAAAAAATGTCAAAAAATGTATTTTAATGCTTTACATGTCAAATTATTGATAAAAAAAAATCCAAAGAATTTCTTTGAAAATTTTCAAACCACAAATTCTTAAAATTAACTAAGAAAAAATATTTTTAAAAAAATCTTCCTTAGTTCTTCACAATGAAAATAAAGCAAATCCAAGAAGAAGGTCATATAGAAAAGTTCAAAAAATATTTTCAAAACAACAAAAGGAGAAAAAAATCTTTAACAAATATGAACATCTTTTTAAATATATTATTTATTACTGTACCTTTATTACTGTTGTTAAAACTTTTTTTTTAAATTACAATTATTAAAAAAATATATAAATAGAGAAAGTGTAACTTTTGGAAAAAGCTGAAAAAATATTTCTAATGATTTAGAACGGAACACTAACATGACGGAACATTGTGCAGTTTCTAAAATCTACATTTCTTCAAGTTGTTTTCATATAAATGGGTAAAATGCATCTTTTCAAAGTCAGAAATGTTCTCAAAAGTGCTTTAGTAATGCAACTTTATGGAAATGATTTGTCTCTGGAAACAGGTTGAAATCATTCAACAATAAAATCAATAAAAAATGACAATTTATATAAAAACATTGACACAAGCAACGTATATATGTTGGAAATACTGTATAAATTTATTTTTATTCTTTTCAGTTATGCCGTAATAAGTCTAAATTCAGTTTTTTTCTTTTTCTCTGACTGTCAGCAGTGTTTCTCCTCCGTCACTCGACTTCCTGCTTGACCTTTGACCCTCCGTCACTCCGCTCTGGATGACGGATGCTGAGTCGACACTCGGCAGCTCTTTGTCCTGGAGATCAGAACAAAGATAGAAAAAAACAGAAAGAAGCAGAGAAAAAGCAATTTTCAGAAAGGCATTGAGGTCAAGAGAACAATCACTCACAGACTCCACACACACACACACACACACACTGAGCAGTGATGTCTTCATACAATGGAAGAAAACAGATTCATCTTCTCTTCTTTAGATTAGTTTTTATTGTGAAAGTTCCTGTTGACATGTTGAAAATTTAGACTGAATGTCCACCTGGAAGCACTGTACAGATACCGGTATTGATATTTATACTGGTACTGGTACCGATACAAATCTTGATGCTGGTATCAATACCAATACCACGACTGACATCGATACTAATGCTGATATTGATACTGATACAGATATTGATACTGATACCGATACTGGTATCAATACCAGGACTGATACTGGTACGGATATGGGAACTGATACTTGTCCTGATGTCACTACTGATACTGATACTGTTACAGACACCAACACCAATACTGCATTTGGTACTGATACTGATACCAGTACCAATAATATTAGTACTGATGCTGATCCTTGTACCATTACCAACAAGGATACCAACTAATACTGATACCAACATTGTTACTGGTAACGATATCAATACTGATACTGTTAAAGAGACCAACACTGATATCAACACTGAAATGGGTACTGATACTGATACTGATAACAGTAATGATACAGGTATCGATACCAAAACCAATACTGATACCAATACCAATACTGTTACAAGTATAGTTGTTAACACTGATACCGATACTGATACGTACACTGATACTTTTACCAGTACTGATACAGGTATCGATACCAACCAATACCGATACTGCCATAGGTACAGATCCCAACACTGATACCAACACCGATATCTGATACTGTTGATACCAACACTGATATGAATACCAATACCTATAGTGGTTCAGATACAAATACTGATAAGGGTATCGATACTGATACTGATACCAATACTGATAGCAGGACTGATACTGATTTCAAAAGTGATACCAAAGCTGATACTGATACCGATACCGATACCAATATTGACACTGATACCAATGCCGATACCAAGACTGATACCGAGACTGACACTGATACTAATGCTGATATTGATACTGATACTGATACCGATACTGACACGCATACAAACAGCAATACTTCAAGAGAAAACCGGTATCAGCTGAATAACTCTTTTAGCAATACAGTATCATGACATTAGGTGGGAGTATCATCCTGGTATTGGTCTGTTTTCAAAATAATGGTGTCGCTATGATATCGGTGATATTTTCTTTAAAGTATATCAGTATCGGTATCATCTCAGTCAACCTGGCCCGATACCACCAGCCGAAATTTCTCCCTCTTGTTAAATAAATAAAAATCTTCCCTCTTTGACTCGTTTTAACTCATTGTCTCTCCGTTTTCCGTGTTGATCCACCAAATGTGGATCCAGTCTGACTGAACTGGCTCTGTCTTGAGATCCTGAGTGTTAGTGCCGGGGGTTGAACCGGGGCTCCTGCTGCACGTGCCGGCGTGACGCTGACTGATTTTAATGAGTCTGTTCTCTGCTGGAGGGAGACGACCTTCTGAACGTCAGGCTGGCAGATAAAGAAGGCTTCAGTCTGGAGCCCGCTAAATAACAGCAAAATGTCACCACCTCACACACACACACACACACACACACACACACACACACACACACACACACACACACACACACACACACACACACACGCAAACACTGCTCCCCCGGGGGTCCAGCAGCCGCTCAGGATTTGATTCATTTATAGAGAGATGCTTCCTGCAGGGTTAGAGAGGTACAGATACTGGTTTAGAAAAGGTCGATACTACTATCAGGACTAACCTTCAGCTACATACTGATACTGAAGACCGATACCAGTACTGACTTGTCACTATGTGCTGATACGAAGGACCTAATACCAGTAATACCATTTAACTATGTACTGATACTGAGTTGCCGATACCAGTACTAACCACTACGTCTATATTTATACCAAGTACCGATACCAGTGCTATCAATGTACCTTTATCAATGTACAGATACCGAGGACCGATACCGATACCACAGGTAACTTTTAGCCCTTTACTGATACTAAGGACCGAAACCAGCAGTAAACTTAAGCTTTGTACCAATACCGGGAACTGATACCAGTTGTAACGTTTACCCTTGTACCGATACTGAGAACCAATACTAGTGTTAAACTTTTGTTATGTACTGATACTGAGGGCTGATACCAGAGGTAAACTGCAGCTATCTACCACTACCGAGGACCAATACCAGGAGTAAATTTTACCTATGTACTGATACTGAGGACCGATACCAGTAGTAACCTTTAGCCAAATGCTTATGAAAATCCTTTCATTTTCTCACAAATCAACATTGCACTGTCTGAACACTTCCACCGAAGTCAGGAGCCTGGTGATGTGGAGTGAACCAGAGCCACCAGATGGCGCTACTGCAACTGTACAGTTTACTTCTGCTGTCGGTCCTTGGTATCTGTACATAGGTGAAGGTTACCTGTGGTATTGGTCCTTGGTATAGGTCCTTGGTTAAAAGTTACTGCTGGTATTGGTGTTCGGCATCGCTACAGTGGTAAGGGCTACCTCTGGTATTGGCCATAAGTATCGGTACATTGCTACAGGTTACTTCCTCGGTATTGTTATTATGGAAGGTTACCTCTGGAATTGGTCCTCAGTATCGGTGCATCAGCAAAGGTTAAACCTGGTATCAGTACTCGGCATCAGTACAAAGCTAAAGTTTACCGCTGTTATCGGTCCCCAGTATCTGTTCATGACTAATGTTTACCGTTGGCATTGGTCCTCAGTATCTGTACATGGCTAAAGTTTACTGCTGGTATCAGTCCCCAGTATCTGTACATGTCTAAACATTACTACTGGTATCAGTCCCCAGTATCTGTACATGGCTAAAGCTTATTAATATCGGTCCCCAGTATCTGTACATGGCTAAAGTTTACTAATATTGGTCCCCAGTATCTGTTCATGACTAATGTTTACTGCTGGTATTGGTCCTCAGTATCTGTACATGGTTAAATTTTACTGCTGGTATCCGTCCTCAGTATCTGTCCATGGTTAAAATTTACTGCTGGTATCGGTCCTTGGTATCTGTACATGGCTGAAGTTGCTGTTGGTATCTGTTTCCCTCCTCATTCTTGACTGAATTGCACCCAGGCCTTTTTTCATCTCTTCGTATTTGAGCTTATTCTACAACCCGCCACTGTAAAACTGAACGCTAAATCAACTCAGATTGTTACTAAACTGATGAATTCATCAAAGTGAAAAAATATAATCCAGCATTCTATCACCGAGGAGTTGAACCGTGGCTCTCCAGCCGCTCACACTCCTACTGCTGGTTTGGAGTTTTGGGTTTTTGTTCTCCAGTGTCGCGGGTCGCCTCTCCGCCCACACAGCTCCAGCTTTCACATTATTCTATTTAAAACATGGAGTGCTGAAGAACTCTGGGAACTCTGGGTAGAAAGTATGCCTAGCATGCTTCTTAGAACACTTCCTACTATCCTTCCAAGTATCCTTCCTAGTATGCTTCCTAGTACACTTCCTAGTGACCTTCCTAATATGCTTCCTAGCATCCTTCTGAGCTTCCTTCCTGGTCTCCTCCAGTGACCCTCCCCCTCCCCCTCCTCCTCCCCCTCCCCCTCCTCCTCCTCTTCCATCCTGCTGTAAATCAACCTTCTGTCCTTGAATCCTTGAAATGTCTCCACTCATCCCTGAACTCTTGAGACCAGAAACACCCCCCCCAAGACACACACACACACACACACACACACCACACACACACACACACACACACACACACACACACACCACACACACACACACACAACACACACTCCAGGCTCTACCGATGTAATTGCTGCACTTGTGTCAAACAACAAGAGAGGAAGAAACAGGTGAAAAGACAATCAGCCTGAAGACCAACGCCCCCTGCGGGGAGGAGGTTCTCTGACCCCCCAGGGAGGAAATCACTCCTCCAGCCTAAACGTCTCTTCACTCTGTGCAACTTTTTAATCCTGTTTAAACCAGAATAAAGGTTCATTCTGCTGTAATCACCACGGAAACACCTAAAAGCTTTAATCAGAATTAAACTGAACTCTATGTAAATGAGATGCAAATTTATTCCAGCGGTTCTGCTCCGTGATGATGTCATAATCCAAGATGGCAGATGGACTGTTATGGAGACGGTTTATTCAACGGCAGTTTTAGAAGAACTGGATGTAAAGAAACCACAACAATTATGACATTTTTTTTAAAAAACACTGTTTACTTCCTGGAGACGTCACGACGTCACAGCTGCCCTCGTCCAATCAGAAGGCTTCGTTGGACCAGGTCCAGAGTCCAAAGAGTTGATGTGGATTTAATTTGTTATATTCTATCTATGTGTGTGTGTGTGTGTGTGTGTGTGTTTATACATTTCAAAGAAAACTTCATGGTCCCTTCCCTAGAACTTTCCTCTAGAACCATTGTTAGTACTTTTCTTAGTATAGTTCTGAGCAGGAACCAGGAAGTATTGATGGAACGAGGAAGTAGCGACAAAACCAGGAAGTAGTGATGGACTACAGGAACCAGGAAGTAGTGATGAGTTAAAGGAAATCTGGAAGTAGTGATGCAATGCAGGAACCAGGAAGTAGTGATGGATGACTGGAACTAGGAAGTAATAGGTGCGTTCACGATGGCAAAGCCAGAGGCAGACACAGCTAGACGAAGTAGACGGCGCAGCCGTGGGGCGGAGTTATAAGTTAGCCTCCAACTCGGACAACCCTATGTTCTCCCATGTTTGTGTTTGTCATGACTCCCACAGTGGGGGGTGTTCACAGCCCCCCCCCCCCCCCCCCCCCCCCCCCCCCCCCCCCCCCCCCACGCTGTCAGAGGGGTAACTTTTTTTTTCTTATTAAAAACAAAAGAATTCATAATTTCTTTCGTGTGTCACATTGTGTTAATTCATATTCTGTTAACTGAAATCAAAAAAATTAAAAAAAACAAAATAATTTTAAGTTACATGTGACGCGTGCGTGCTGCTGCAAGTGTGGACCGGCGTCAAGGGGGGGCAGACTGCCTCACCCCCCTCAGTCAAAATATAGTATTTCATTAAAAACATTAAGTTTTCAGTCTATTATGTCCTTAAAAAACAACAGCAAACTCTGCTGGCTTGCTCAGATCAATATGAAGTGTTGTGCTATTCAAAAGTCAAAAAAAGAGGAGACTCCAGCTCTGCTAAAGGTGACAGCTGCTTATTTTATCATTTGTTTTTTTTTTTTGTTGTTTTTTGTTTTTACTATTTGTGCTTTTTAGCAGTGTGGTTAATGATCATACGTTGTTGGACATGGTAGAACAGCGCCTCTGACCTGTGGATTCCGTTTTTGTGCTGCTGCGTTACTTTTTCGGCACCTATGCCCCCCCCCCCTTATGCAAATAAAGCGTGTTGTCATCAAACTGATGACGAGTGGGCTCGGGTCCAATCCCATGCCTGTATGAACCAGAGAGGTGGGCCAGGTAGCCGCGGTGAGTTGCTCTGGAGCAGCTCACCGCGGCTACCTCTGTGACCGATCTCATTTGGGTCTCGCGAGTTTTCGATGCCCTACGTAGGTCCTACGTGTCAGTGACGCCGGGCCAAATCTGGGCGGGGCGGCTAAAAAGTCTCAAAAGTCTGCCTCTGGCTTTCTCATGTCGAACGCACCTAAAGATTGATGAGTCGAACCAGGAAGTAGCGATGGACTACAGGAACCAGGAAGTAGTGATGGACGACAGGAAAGAGGAAGTAGTGATGAGCTACAGGAACCAGGAAGTAATGATGGACTACAGGAACCAGGAAGTAGTGTCGGACTACAGGAACCAGGAAGTAATGATGGACGACAGGAACCAGGAAGTAGAGATGGACTCCAGGAACCAGGAAGTAGCGAAGGACCCCAGGAACCAGCAAGTACTGATGGACTACAGGAACCAGGAAGTAGTGATGGACTACAGGAACCAGGAAGTAGTGATGGACTACAGGAACCAGGAAGTTTCAACCAGTGTCTGGACTTTGTAGTAACTTTGTTGAAGCTCATTCATACAGAGAGGAATCATTGGAAGGAAAGAATCCATGGCTTCAGTTTCAGATTGACTTATTCAGATTCCGGGGTTCCTTCTTCTCTAAAGGTTAAAGTCTTTCTATAAAATCTGCCCTTAAACACTTTAACATCTAGAAATTAACAGAAATGTGCTTCATTCCCTTTAATGATTCTGTCTGCGGCTATAAAGCAGGAGATATTCAAAGAGTTTTAGAGAAGTGGAACCTCTGAGTGATGTCATCAGGCCATGATGTCACTCTGTAGCCACGGCAACCATTTCTACTAACTACAGAAAACTTCTATAGGCTTTTGGGGGCCTGTTGCCATGACGATGGTGCCAAGAGACACTGTAAGTGCAACTTTTTGGAAAAGGATTGCAAGGTGGAATGTTTTGAAAATACTCCATCTCCGTGGAAACAAGTTCTTGAAAATGCTCAGACTTCCAGGAAAATGTAACTTTTGGAAAACGCTCTATCTCTGTTGAGCCTCACTCTTTCAAACACGCTCGAGTTTTGTAAAAAGGCAACTTTTTCACAATTCAGATCATAGAGCTATGATGACCAAATTATGGGTTTAAAGTCTGCTTGCTGGGCTGGAATCTCTAAAGTGTCTTTGTTTCTGAAAGTAGAACAAATCTCAGGAGGCAGCTCTTGTTTGGTTCTGGAATTATGAGGTTAAACATCCATATTTTCACTTTATTTTAGAATTCTGAAGTTATAGCTCTACAATGTGACTTCATTATTTTGATGTTGAGATTATATCTCTATAACCTCACTTCATTCTTAGAATTCTAACTTTACAGCTCTAGAATGTTACTTTATCTTAAAATTCTGAGATTATAGCTCTGTAATCTGATTTATCCCCATAATTTCGTCTTTAAATCCAGAATTAAACCATTTTAAACCTGTTTTTTTTGTTTCTATTCTGCTCCTCAGCTCATCCTGACCTGACCTGACCCGTTCTCTTTCCTCATGCAGCAGATTTTCCCTGCTGGTTCGAATCCCAGGCTGCTGAGGAGCCTTTAGCTCAGTGGAGCAACACTGCCCTCTGCTGGCCAGACGGTAGAACGCCTCCAGAGAATCCTGCTGCTGATCCCAGGATCGATCAGGATTGGTGACCCCAAAGCAAGGCACTTCCGGGAAGAGGTGACAGGTCGTCTCCATGACGACACAGAAGCAACATCTGGAACATTACATCACTCAGCAGGAGCTACAAGCATAGACCGATGGCTACTGGAATAGAGCTGCTGTCTGATCAGCTGAGACCTTCAAAATAAAATACATCCAGTGGAAATACAGACATTTATTACGAGGAGGATAATTCTGTAATATAATAATAATAATAATGATCTGTAATCTCTAATATAATTATAAAAACTAATCTATGTATATCTATGGTTATATATCTATGCTTGTAGCGGCAACCATAATAATGTAAAATTAATCTATAATCAACTTTTTAACAATAAGCTGTCATATTTAATAATATTTATATTTTAATCAATTTATCATATAAAAATAATATATTATTTATTATGAACAAAATAATATAATTGATAATCTCTAGCCTATCTTCATCGATGCATATCTATAGTCATATCTATGCCTGTGGTTTTAAAATGGGATTAATTTCTGGTTAAAATTGTCATTTTTTTACATCCAAATTAAAGGTGAAAGATGTTGAAAATATTAAAGTTTTTTCAAAAGTATTTTGCAATGAAAATTTTATAAAATATTTATATAATAATTAAAATTTTGATTTATTAATTAAATCTGCCTTTTCTATTTATCGTTATGTCTATTACAAATTTTATTTGTATTTTTTTCCATCATTTGTTTTATTTTTCTAATTTATGAAATATAAAATTATTTACATTATTTACTTTGAAGGATTTTGTTGAATTATTTCTTTCTATTAATCAATTTTATAAACGATAACATAAAAAAACAATTAAACACTTTCAAAAATTAAAATAAATAAATAAATAAGTAAAGCATTAACAGTAAAAATTCCTAAAGTGAACAGTCGGACAACTTTTCATCTGCAATTTAAAAAGAAAAAAAAATTGTGGTTGATTTGTAGATTTTTTTTGGAAAGTGAAAAATAAACAAAGAGTCGTCGTATTGAAAAGATGTTTATTTGTTGTTATAAAACTCGACTCTGTAGAAAAGAAACATGGCGGCCCGGCCCCGTTTCCATGGCAACGGGTGAAAGTGCAACTTTTTGAAAGCGGTCCAACTCAGATACTATGAAAGCAAGTGAAAGCACAACTTTTTGATAACACTCTTGCAGTCTATGGTAACAGGTGAAAGTGCAACTTTTTGAAAATGGTCCAACTCACTTTCTATAAAAAAAACAGGTGAAAGCGTAACTTTCTCGAAAGGATCAAACTGAGGTTCTATGTAAACAGGTGAAAGTGCAACTTTTTGAAAATGCTACAACTCAGTTTCCATGGAAACAGGGAAAAACATTTTGAAAATGAGCCAGGTTCTATGGAGACGGGGGAAATTACAACTTTTTCAAAATTCTTAAACTCCATTTTTGTCTAAATAGCAGAAAGTAACTTTTTGAAAATGCTTCAAGCCCATCTTCTTAGAACCTGGGGAAAGCACAACTTCTTGAAAATGTCCCGACTCAGTTTCCATGGAAACAGTTGAAAGCACAACTTTTGGAAAATGCAGATCGTTTCCATGAACACAGGTGAGAGCACAACTTTTGGAAAATGCCGCCACTCAGAGTCCTTGAAAACAGGAGAGGCGGAACTTTATGAAAACGCTCCGACTCCGTTTCTATGAAAAGAGACGACAGCACAAGTTTTTGAAAATGCTCCAAGTCGTTTCCCAAATGCAACTTTTTAAAATTGCTCCCACTCAGTTTCTATGAAAACGGGGGAAAATGAAACTTTTTGAAAAGTGTAAAAAGCGCTAAACGTTCGGTCGTCATGGAAACGGGGCCTCCAGCTCTGTACAACATTTAAAAAAAACCCCACAGTTCTCTAAAGCTGCTGCTTCACAATCACTGGATCCTTGGAGAGGGGCGGAGTCCTGGTGATGTCATCGCCTCGGTCCCGGTCCTCCGCCGTCCAATCACACGCCGCCCGCTTGAGACAGAAGAGAAACAGAGCTTTTGATTGGCCGGCGGCTTTCTAAAGCACCACGTCGTGGGCGTCGCCGTTGGGCCGCGGTCGGTTGGCCAGAGGGGGGAGGGGCTTCCTGTCAAAGTCTGGAGGGGAGGGGGGAGGGGGAGGGGGAGGGGAGAAGGTGTCGGGTGACGTTAGCGGGAAACACCTGGAAGAAGAGGATGATGAGGAGGATGAAGATGATGTTAGAGTCCATACAAACATGCAGGAGAGAAACAGGAAGTGAGAAGCAGGAAGTAAACAACAGGAAGTGAGAAACAGGAAGTGAGAAACAAGAAATGAGAAACAGGAAATAAAGAACAGGAAGTGAGAAAAAGGAAGTGAGTAACAGACAGACGACGCGGCGATGAGTTTGGGCTCGTTTGGGAAAAGTGTAGAGAACGTTCCGACTCCGTCTCCATGGAAACAGAGAACGCCTTTTCCCTGACCGCGCTAGTTCAAAAACACCCACGATGCAACAGTGTTTTTGGTCATTTTTCACTAGAACCTTTCAATAAAATGCTCTCTTATAGTGAAAGTCCAGACCTTTCCGTGAACGAGCCCGAGTGACGGCAAACCAACATGGCGTCGATGCGGTGGCAAAATTCCACATGCACAAAAATCATAATCGTGCACAGTTAAACCACTCTCCGTGCACGTGCGCACTCTCAGCGGCGGTGGCGCTGAGTTTTGGCACTCTGGGGCGGGCTGTGTTTTTTTTAATATTTTTGATAATTTCGGTGTCTGATTCTTTTTCAATTTTTTACAATTTTCAGTCTCAAATTGTTATCATTTTTTTTTTATTTTTGACATTTTTGTTCAATTACTATTTTTGTTGTTCCTTTTTAATGGATAAATTTGGTCCTGAATTTTATTTTTTTTTTTTTTGATAATTTTGGTCTCTAATTCTTTTTCTTTTTTTACACTTTCACTCATAGCGTCCAGGGTTATTGCTCATATTCTACACAGCAGAATGGTAGAATAGTGGCTGCTATTTTGATGAAGACAATAGACGTTCAGAGCGACCAATCAGAAAGGAGGAGGGGCTTCCACGCAAAGCCCACCCCCAGAGCGCCAAAACTCAACACACCGAGCGCAGAGAGTCGTCCGACTGTGAGCGATTAGGGTTTTCATACGCGCGGGGTTAGACGTCATAATATGGTGACAGCTGTTGACAGTTGTTGACAGTGACAGTGTGACGGTGACAGATGTTGACAGTGACGATGCGGCGCTGTACGGCGGTCGTGGCGACGCCCGTTTACCCGAGTGTCTGGAGTCCCCCAGAGGCTCCAGCTTAGGCAGCCTGGAGGCTTTGGGCGTGGCCCATCCCACTGGAAACAACAACCACAACAACCACAACGTCACTCCTGGAAACAGACGCTTCAAAACTGTCACCACAACAAACTGGATCCACTTGATGAACCATCTGTGGAGGATGTGAACAATGAGGTCAGAACAATAGAAAACATTGTAAACTGATACACTGTCAAATGCAGTCACATTCTGATTGGTCACTACTAGACAGGGCCCTCTAGTGGCTGCTGAGTGCAACGCTGACGGAAAAAAGACTTCAAATCTCAAAGAAGTTCCAGCTACACCTCTAGAAAAAACACTGACGTCCTTAACTCCAAAATATATCATGATACTTATGGATATGGCGATACATTTTCCCCGCGATATATCATGATAGTGCTGCTATATGATATATTGTGATATATTGTAGAGAGAGTAGAGTGTTACTTTATTGATCCCAGACTGGGGAATTCTGTAACATATATATCATGATATGTTGTGATGTATTACATTATATCATGATATACTGCAAAATACAATGATGTATTGCAATATATCATGATATATTATGATATATTGCATTATATCATGATATATTACAATATATTGCATTATATCATGATATATTACAATATATTACATTATATCATGATACATTGTTATATATTGCAAGGTACTGCAATATGATATATTACAATATATTTCATTATATCAAAACAATGACATATTGCATTATATCATGATATATTGTTATATATTGCATTATATCATGTTATATTGTCATATATCACATTATATTATGGTATACTGTGATATACTGCAAGATACTGCAATATGACATATTGTGATATATTGCAATATAGCGCAATACGATATATTGTAATATATAGCAAGATACTGCAATGGTATATATAGATATATTGCAGTATATCATGACATATTGCAACACATCATGATATATTGCAAGATAATGCACTATGATGTATCGTGATATACTGCAATAAATCACAATATATGATGATATATAGCAATATGTCATGATATAGTCTAATATATCACAATACATCATGATATATTGCAAAATAATGCACTATGATGTATAGTGATATACAGCAATATATCGTGATATACTGCAATAAATCACAATATATGATGATATATAGCAATATACCATGATACAGTCTAATATATCACAATATATCATGATATACTGCATTATATCATGATAGTTATTGTGTTGCACTCCACAGTTTAACAATACTGGAATTTCCTTGGACTTTTAAAGTAGACAATATAAAATATTGCAATATATCATGATATTGTTGAATCACAATACAGATTTAAATATATATATAAAAATAATTATATATCAATATGTATGGGATCATGATATATCACAATACGTTTGTCAATACATTGTGACATGAAGCATCATGATATAATACACATAGGTGTCATATTGCGGTATATTGAGATAGAGGACATCCACTGCCTTGTTTTCTAATGTCAGAAGCTGCCTTGCAAATAAAGTTTGATTGACTGACTGCTACGACCATATAAGGAGCGTGAGACTGACCCGGGGGGGGCGGGGCCTTCTCCTCCACCCTCAGAGGATCCACCCGGTGCTTCCTCTTCAGCTGCAGCTTGCCGCTCTTCTTCCCGCCTTGCTCGACGGCAGAGGAATCAGCTGAGGAGAACATTCACAGTCAGAAATGGGGGGGAAAGTTGTTGAAATGGGTGAGGGTGCGATTCCCGAAATGGGGGGGAGGGGTTTACCGGAGCTCTGCCGGGTGTCGTCCGGTGGCTGCTCGTCCTCCTGGGCGTCGTCCTCGCCGTCGTCATGGAGACGGCCCAGTCTGGACTTCTCCTTCTCCTCATTCTGGAGGAGAACAGGAGGATGGGCGTTTTCAACAACTGTTCCCGGGGACAGTGTGGGACTTTTAGAGGCGTTCGGGGGTGGCTGACAGGAAAACGGTGATCGGAGTGACCGGAAAGAAAACTTATTAAAAAAGTGTAATATGATATAGGCCTTGGTGTGGGTATGCCTCTCAAGGTGCAACTTTTTGAAAAAAAGTTTCTATGGAAACAGGGGAAACAAACTTTTACAAAGACACAATTTTCTCAAAAAGTTTTCACGTCACCTCTGTGAAAATGGGAGAAAATGCAACTTTTTTTTTAAAAGTTCCCAGCTATGTCTTTATGGAAAGGGCTAAACGCAACTTTTTGAAAATGCTGACTCCATTTTTTTCATGAAAGTGAGACAAATACATTATTGAAAACACTCCATCTCTGTGGAAACAGGAGATAAGGCAACTTCTCAAACATGTTACAGGAGTGGCTTTGTAGAAATGTGCAAAAAAACGCAACTTTTCGAAAATGCTATCACTCTGTCTTGAATGAAAATTGGACAAGTACAGTATATTTTTGAAAACCTTTCACCTCAGTGGAAACAGGAGAAAATGCAACTTTTCAAAAACATTTGAGTTTTGTCTTTGTGTTAATTGGCAAAACGCAACTTTTTGAAAATGCTACGACTCTGTCTTTTAAGAAAATTGGACAAGTAAATTTTTTGCAAACCTTTCATCTGAGTGGATACTGGACGAATCACAACTTTTTGAAAATGCATTAACTGTGTTTCCCTAAAAATAGGGCAACATGCAACTTTTCAAAAACACCCTGTTTCTGTGGAAATGGGACAAAACACAACTTCTCAAAAACACCTGCATTCTGTCTTAATGAAAACATGTGAAAATGCAACTTTTTGAAAACATTCCTGCTCTGAATGGACTCTGGCTCCGTGAAAATGGGGCAACGCGCAACTTTTTGAAATACTCTATCTTCGTAGATATGTGACCAAATGCTACTTTTTAAAACAATTCTTTGACTCCGTCTCCATGATACGGGATCACGCAACTTTTTGAAAACGCTTCAGCTGTGTCTCCATGAAACTTGGGCAACACGCAACTTGTTGAAAACAATCTGTTTCTGTGTAAACTGGAGGAATCATAACTTTTTGAAAATGCTTCGACTCCGTCTCCATGGAGACGAAGCATCAGCTGACCAAATGGTTTTCAGTGTCTCCTCCGTTTCCACGGAAACGGGGCTCAAGCTGACTCCATGGTTTTCAGCGTTTCCTCTGCCTCCAAGGAAACCAGATTGTATCAGCAGCTCCTCTGTTTCCACGGAAACGGGGTGGTCCTCGTCCTCACCTCGGCCACCACGTCTCCGATTGGCTGGAAGGGACTCTGGAAGTCCTCCGGCTCCGCCTCCTCCTCCGGAACGTCCCGCCCTTCACGCTCCGCCTCCAGACGCTCCTGCCGCTCCCTGATTGGTCGAGACCAAACACACAGCGGTCAATGCTCCTGATATTTCCCCGTATCCATGGAAATAAATAAATTAATAAATACATAATAAATAAAATAAACAATTAATAATTAAACTAAGAAAAAAAATAAAGAAAATAAATAGAATAAAATAAATATTAAAATAAATAATAAATAAATTAAAAAATAATAGAAAAAAATAAAAACGTATTGTAATAAATAAATTTCCACTGAAAAATACTTGTTTCAACAACTTCTGAGATGCTTTTTTTACTTCAAATTTAAGGTAATTTGCCACCCGTCTGTTTCTACATGAAGTTTTTGGATCTGAAGCTAAAAGGTGGATTCATAGAGCTGATATTAGGAATTATTTTTTTAAAACAGAACAATATGAAGGATACGTTTTACACTTGCACTGATATGAAAATAAAGAATGTACGTATGTGAAGACACCAGGCTGGTCGCACACAGCTATGTTTAAAAAAAATAAAATTAAAAACCATGACACCGGGCCAATAATACTATTACAAAAAATAAAGAAATAAAAATAATAATAATAATAAACAATACTGGAACACATCAATTTGGAAAAAAAAAGATGCTGGGCCAATACAGCTATAAAACAAATAAAAGTGAAAAAATAATATAAAAAAGTAAATCAATCAATCAATAATAAATTAATTACATTTTAAAAAACTAAATTAGTAATAATAAATAAGTAAATAAATTATAAAAAAATGTAAAAAAAAAAATACTGGACCAATAATGCAGCTAAAGCTATGTATTTAAAAAAAACACACACACACACAAAGATGAGACTATACAAAAAAAATAAATATCTGATATCGGGGACTCCCCCCTCACCTCTCCTCCCGGATCCTCCGGACCCGCTCCGCCCTCTCCTTGCGGTCGCGGGCCTCCCGCTCCCTCTGCTCCGTCGTGTCGTTGAGCACTCTCAGGGCGATGGCGTCGTAGTCGCGGGCGATGCTGCCCAGCAGCCAGCTCAGGCCCTTCTTGATGGACTTATCCAGCTTCTTCCCACAGCCCAGGGCCGCCGAGCAGGGCTCCTGCAGGAGGGGTCAGAGGTCAGGGGGGGTCACCAGACACCGGGGGTCAGAGGTCAGGGGTTAGGGGTCAGACTCACAATCTGGCAGAGACACTTGTTGTCGTTGACCAGCTTCTCCAGGGACAGACGCTCGATGATGTCGGCCTCGGCCAGAGCGCCGTCCCGGTCCTGCTTGTTGGCCAGCCTGGGGGGGGGGGGGGGGGGGGGGGAACAGTGGTGACACTTTAAAAACAGCTGACAAAAAAATAAACAGGTTTCTTGAAAAACTTATTAATTTTCATGGAAATAGAAGGGAAAAAAAGCTCTTTCAGAATGATCTAATTCCATCTGAATTTTTGGATACGGGACAAAACTTGTTGAAAAAGATTCATCTGAGTATAAACGGTGGAAAACACAACTTTTTGAAAATGCTAAGACAGCAAACAAGCCTGCTAATAATCCATGAAATGAGTAAAAAAAGTAGAAAACACTGCCTCCGTCTCCATGGAAACAAGGGAAAACAATCTTCTCCTTCTCCATAGAAACCAAGGCAAACACTCTCGGCCGTCTGCATGGCAACGAAGGAGAACGCTCTGCCTCCGTCTCCATGGAAACGAGAGAAAACACTCTTCTCCATCTCTATGGAAACAAAGGCAAACACTCTCCTCTGTATCCACGGCAACGAAGGAAACCGCTCTGCCTCTATCTCCATGGAAACGAAGGGAAATGCTCTCCTCCATGTCCATGGCAACGAACGAACATGCTCAGCCTCCATGGCTACGAAGGGAAACGCCCTGCCTCCATCTCCATGGAAACGAAGAGAAACACTCCTACTTCTCCATGGAAATGAAGAAAAACGTTCTCCTCCATCTCCATGGAAACAAATAGCATTCTCCTCCACTTCCATGGAAACGAAGGGAAATGCTCTCCTCTGTCTCCATGGAAATGAAGGGAAACGCTCTTCTCTGTCTCCATGGAAACAGTAGTAAACAGAACTCTGTTGCATGGTCTCCATGGAAACAGACCCAAACAGAACTCTCCATGACTGAGCCCATACAGTACAGTCCCTGAGTGTCGGGGTCTCCCACTCACACCAGCACGGGCTTGCCGGCGATGCGGGGGTGCTGCAGCACGTCGGCCATGGCGTCGCGGGTCTCCTGCAGCCGCTGGGCGTCGCTGGAGTCCACCACGAACACCACGCCGTGCGACTCCGAGTAGTAGTTCTTCCAGATGCCGCGGATACGCTTCCCGCCCCCCAGGTCGAAGATGGTCACCTCGAACCGGCCCTGCTTCAGGTCCACCTTGGAGAAGCCCACGGTGGGGGCCACGTCCTGCGGGTTCTCTTCACAATAAAAGCCTGTGTCAGTACAGCAGCGGGGTTATACTGAGGATGATGAAGAGGGAGGAAGGCTCTACTGACCCCCCTGGATTCCTCGCACCGTTGCCGTCTTGCCGGCGTTGTCCAGCCCCACCATCACCAGGGTCACTTTCCTGTAGGGGGGGGGCAGAGGTCAGTAATCCCAGGAGTAATCCCACACTTAATCTGAAGGGGTGAGTCAGCTCAGGGCGCAGTGAGAACAGGAAACACATGGAGCGCTGGGGAGGGCTTACAAAATAAAATAAAATAAAATAAAATAAAATAAAATAAAATAAAATAAAATAAAATAAAATAAAATTTGAAAAAAATCAAAATTAATAAAATTAAATAAAATAAGAAATAAAATATATCAAAATTAGATGAGATACAAAAAATAAATGTAATTACATTAAATGAAATATTATTGAAAAACAATAAATGATAGATTACAAAGATAGTAAATATATTGTAAAAACAAATATGATAAAAAAAGAAGAGTAAAATGAATTAATTTCTCAAAAACTAAATAAATGCTAATTTGAAAAACCTAATTATACAAGTAAGTGATAAATGAATAATATTATGAAAATGATTCATTATATTATTTGAAAAATTATAGGAAAAAAAGTGACAAAATAAATTAATGTAATAAATAAGATAAAACAACAAAATCAATGCTTTTGTTTAATGTATAGTAAAAATCACCAATAGCAAAATTAATCAGAAATAAATTAAGCAATGAACAAAATAGTTTATTAATTATTAAAAACAGTTAAATGATGAACAATAAAACTTTTATCTTATTTAAATTATCTTCACTAATTATAAATAACAATAACAAGAGATAAACAAAATAAATAAAATAAATAACTACAAATGGTTGAGAAAATAATAATTAGAAATAAATTAAATAAATGAATTCAAATACTGAACAAAAGATAAAAAAATAATTAATCAATAAATAAGACATTAAATACGTTAAATTTTAATAATAAAATTAATAATAATAATTTGATAATGAATATAGACATAAATAAAAAATGAATTCAATGTCAAATAAATAAAAATAATACATGAAATTATATCAAGTCAGAATGAACCTGTCGCTCTCCGTACATCCAAGATTCCAGTTTTTCAAAAATCCCAAAACTTGCTCTCCTCTCATGATTAATGCCGGAACAGAAGAAACACAACTTTTTGAAAACTTTCCAAACTCGTCTCCATGGAAACCATGAAAACAAAACTTCCTCAAAAGCTCCATCTTCACAGAAACGTGGCAGAACGACCTCTCCTAAACAGCTCGACTCCGTCTCCATGGAAACGGGGCGCTCTCTGCCTCCATCTCCATGGAGACGCCGCCTCCCAGAACCCTTCAGATACTTAACTTTGACACTTTCTCCTTAAGGAAATGAGGCGAACGATCCAGCGGACCGTCTTCTGGAGCCAGCTGGCTTCCATCACACCACAACAACAACAGCAAACAACAAACAAACAAACAAACAAAGGAGCGGTGAAGCCAGCCGGTCTGGGATTACAGCAGGATTAGAGGCTTAATCCAGGATCACATTTTCCAGGTGAGGAGGAGGAACAACTGATATGACCCATAACAAGACCTGAGAGGAACTACTCTCTATATGGATTTATTTATTTATAAATAAATAAAGAAATATAAAAAAGTAAGTAAATATTTACTTATTATTATTATTATCATTATTATTATTATCATGAGCAAATTAATAATACAACTAATGCAAATAATTAAATTATATATTTTGGAAAAAAATAAGTCAAATACTGATTTTAGGTTTATATTTAACATTTATAAATTAATTGATTAATTGTATGACTCAAAATACAAATAGTTATATAATAAACATGAATAACATGTAATAAATAAAATAATTAGAATTAAGTTGTTTTTCTATATGTTTATTTACAGAAAAAATATTAAAATAAAACTAAATGAAAATAACAAAATAAAAAACAAAAAATATTTATTTTCCATGTTATCATTGTTATTATAATATCAATTACTACTATTAGTAGTAGAATTAATGATACATTAATTCAATTTATTTTTCATTTATTTTACTTTCTATTTCAAAAAAGAAAGGCCAGAAAGAAAAATATCATAAGAAACTATCGTTAAAAATACAAACAAAACTTCCCAAAGATAAATTCTGAATTACACAAAATCAGTCAAATAAATTCGTTAAAATATATTTAAAAACAATTTTAAAAATACATTAAATGGACACCAAAATAATACTGAATATAAAAATACATTAACTATACAAAAAATATGATGCCAATAAATCCATAAAATGAATTAAAAAATAAAATAAAAAATAATATAATATTTAATAAAATAATAAAATTATTTTATTAAGTTGAAAAATCATGAATGACTAATTTCTTCATTTTCCGAAAAAAAAAAAAAATTAAGGGTGGAAAAAAAAACTAAACTTAAAAAAAGTGTAATTTAATTTTAAAATAAAGTCCAATAAAACTCATTTATTTGTTGGTAACTGATCATTAAATGAAAATCAGATACTGATGTCTACATATCATCCCTTCCTACTCAAATCACATAATAGTAACGAGAGCGACGCTCTGAAATCTTTGAATTATCGTCTTAGCTCATAAATTGAACCAAAGATTTGAAACATCAATACATTTTACTTTATTATTTAAACAGAATATGTGAATTCTTGATTAGGTGTTTTGAAATACCACTGAACAAGCTAAAATATATTGTAACTTAAAAAAATATAAATATCTTCCTGGATTGTGGATTGAATAATCTGATTACCACATATTTGTGGAAAATTCATTCATTTTTAGTTTTATTGACAGGAAACTGCATAAAATCGCTTCAATTTGAGGGATCATTTGATAATTATGCAGGATAATCCCTTCAGATCACCAGATTGAATGCTTTTATACGTTAATCAATCTGGTGTGTGCTTAAACGAGAGAAAAATATATTTAAAATAAAAAAAAAGAAAGTATACTGCTGGAAAGCAGATTAAATTATCAGATCAAAACATATTTGAAAAAAAAGTGTAGTAATTTTGAGCTATTCTTTTGTCAGGAAACTGCATACAATATGAAGGGATTATTTCCTAAACATGCAGGATAATCTTGTCACATCAACATATTTAATGTTTTTATATGTGTGTGTGTATATATATAATTTATCCTGGATTATAGATTAAATAATCAGATTAATATATATTTAAAAAAATAGCTTCTTTTTTTTTTGGTCAGGTGTAAAATCACCTCATATTAAGGGATTATTAGAGAATTATGCAGGATAATCCCCCCCAGATCAGCAGATTTAATGCTTTTATGCTTCAGTCTCTCATGTTTAGATATACTTAAAATAGGTTAAAAAATACACATAAAGACATTATATTCCTGGATTGTACATAAATTAATTTAATTACTAAAAATTTGAAGAAAAAAAAGGACTTTTTATTTCTTTCGTCAGGAAACTGTAAAATCACATGATATTAAGGGATTATTTGGTAATTATGTAGGATAATCCCTCCAGATCAGCAGGTTTAATACATTTATGCATTAAACAATCTGGCAGGTTGAAATATACTTAAAATAGGCAATAAATATCTTCCTGGCTTGTAGATTAACACACTTCTGGAAAAGTACAGTAATATTTAGGGATGTTTTGATGAGAAAACTGCATAAAATCATGTGATATTAATGGATTACTTGATAATAAAGCAGGATAATCCCTGCAGATCAGCAGATTTAATGCTTTTCTGCTGTAATCCAGACTTCTTGCGCTCAGACCGGTAGTTTTATTCCGGTGTTTGGGTTCATTTGTGTCAGATTATCATCGGACAGGTAGATTTTAATCCCACCTGGCGGGCTCTCGCCAGCGCTTCATCCAGTCGCAGCAGTTCGCCATCAGGCTGAACATCTCCCGAGGCTCCGGTTCATCCCAGCAGCGCGCGGTTCCCCGTTAAAAACCCACCGAGGCCCATCGGCGGAGGGTTTGAGAGAAAAGTCACCGGAGCTAATGGGGCTAATGAGGCTAATGCTAACGATGCTAACGGGGAATAACGGGACGGTCGATTCGGCTCCTTTTCCGGTCTCGCGGCTCACGTGAGGCTATGTAACGACTACGGGACTCGAGCTCTTCCCTAAAAACCGCTTCCGGTTGAGGTATTTAACCGTAAAGTCCGGTAAACGGGGAAGGAAAAAGCCGCTTAGCTTGTAGCCCCGTTAGCCGATAATTAGCTGCCTGCTTTGTTTACGCCGTCTGCTCCGCTGCTAGGCTGCGACGTGATGACGTAACTGGCGTGGTGACGTCGGAGGACGTGCTGGATGAAAAGAAAGCGACGTCGAAAGGTGAAAATAGAAGTTTATTTTTTTTTTTATAAAAACAAAAAAGTATATATTTTTTTTATAGAGAATTGGAAGTCGATTAAAAATAAGTTACGATTAAAAACAAATATTTAAATGTGTTGAAGGAATAAGAAGATAAATGTAAAAACATTAAAAGTGATTACATGTTTTTTAAAGACGAGAAAGAAAAAAGGAGAGAAGAAAATAGGAAAAGAACAGAAAAATAATCAAAAATAGTTTAAAAAAAAGATTAAAAATAAAAAAATGACAAAAAAAATGAAAGAAGAAAGACAGAAGACTAAAAAAATAAAGGGAAAAATGAAGAAAATTAAATAGTGACATTAAAATAAAAAAAATGGAGGAAAGAAAAGGGGAAAGCATGAAGGAATAAAAAGAAAAGGAAGAAAACAGTATAAAAAAGAGATACAAAAATATAGAAAAATTGGAAAAAGGAAAAAAATGAAAAAAATAAAAAGACAGTGAACGGAGAGAGAAAATGGGGAGATGAAAAAGGGAAAAATAAAAACGGAATAAAAAAGAAAGGAAGAAAGAAGAAAAACAAAAAAGGAAAAGAGAAACATAAACAGAAAAAAACGAAGTTAAATGAAGAAAATATAGAAAAAACAAAGAAGAGAAGGAAGAAAACTGAAAAAGGAAAAACAAAGATTAAGGGAGAAAAAAATCATTGTTCCTCTCTTTTCTTCTTCATCTTTAATTAATTTCCTGGGATTTATTTCCTTGTCTTCATTATTGAAGCTTCTTTTATTCTCTGATAATCTTCTCTCCTGTCATTCAGCCTCATTGAAGACATCTAGTGGTGAGACAGGGGAACTGCAGCTGGAATAAAGACCGTCAACCACAAGTTTAATACAAGTTTACACTTTTTTTAGATAAAAAAAAAAGCTCCAAAACAGCTGAAAAGGCCAAAGAGTGACAACATGAATTCTAAATGAAGCCCAGAGTGAAATATGAATAAATAAAGGAATGAGAAAATAGAATAGTGGAAAAAAAACAAGCAACAAGATTAAAACTACTGATATGGGTGTATTTTTAAAAAATGATGAAAAAACGAGAAAGTAAGACAAGATGAAAAATATTTAAGAAAAAGGGAAAAATAAAAAAAGTGGATAAACAAAATCTGAAACATAAGGAATTGCACACAGGAAAATTAAAATAACACATAAAAATGCAGGAAAAAGGAAAGAAAAAGGGGACTGATAAAAGAAAAAGGGGAACATTTTTTTCAAGAGAGAACAAGTCTAAAAAATATGGAAAAAAAGATAAAAAGGAGAAAACAAAACAACAAGAACAGAAATAACAGAAGGAGGTAGAAAATAGGAAGATGAAAAGGGAAAAATAAAATAAAAAATAAATAAAATAAAGAAGAAATGGAAACCAAAGTAATAATATGATAAAGGAAAAGGAGAAAGAGTAACAATGAAAAATGGAGCAAATTAATAGAAAATATAGGAAAAAGAGGGGAAGAAAGAAAAGTTTAATTTTCCACCTTTTCAGGTGGGAGAAAAATATAAGACAAAAACTGTAAAAAAAAAAAAAAAAAAAAGAAAAGAAAAACAACAGAAAAAAAGATTAATGGAATTATTGTTCCTTCTTTTAAAAGCTCTCAGAACTTTTGTTTTATTTCCTCGTCTTCCTTCATGAAGCTTCTTTCATTCTCTCTACTAATCTTCTCTCCTGTCATTCAGCCTCATTTATAGTTTTAAATATCAGTTTTCTTTTAAAAGAGATGGACTTTTTTTTTAAATTCACCACCTTCCTCACGTTTCAACTAATTATAAGTAAGATTATTAGTGAGAATTACGGACAATAAAGCAATTAAATAATTTTAGAAAATAGATAAAAGTGAATCTAAATGTAGAAAAAGTCTGAATTAAACTTAAAAGCCTGAATAAATAACACGTTTGCTCTATCTGTCTCTGTCGCCCTCTGCTGGTTGTATCTCTCCACTGCAGCCTCACGTCTCCACGCATGCGCGGTGACGTCACAGACCGGCTGAACTCACGGAAGCGGCTGTCAGGTGAGCGCGAGGCTCCGGCTCTCTGTTTATTCTCACGTTTCTGCCGCAGAAAACTTTTTAAAACTCCTCATAGTGACACTTTTTAACTTTATTCTGGTTTTGTTGATACTGAGGAGGACTTTTAGAGAATAATGACTTATTATAGTGATGAAAAGAAATTCATTCTGAATGATGTCGTTCAATCAAATGGTAGAAATATTAACATTAATATGACATTTGCTTAATCCGTGCATTTTATTGAAGATATATTAAATAGTGTGTTTTCTAAAAGCTACATGTGAAGTGTAAATGTTCGGGTTGTGTGAAGACAGTGAGGTGACCTCTGGACGGATCAGATCAATATTTAACAGCAGATCATAAATCAGCTATTAAAGTAATAAATGAGCTATTAAAGTAATAATCTGCAGATGAGCCCAGATTCCAGAGTCCAGACTGGACCCTGCAGGACCTGGTCTCTGGAGAATCTGGTCTTGGTCTCCACTTAATCTCCACCCCTTAAAGTCCTGGTCTTGATTCGGTCTCAGTCCCTTGAAGTCCAGGTCTTGGTCTTAGTCTGGTCCTGGTCTAGATTCAGTCTCAGGATTATTTGTTTATTTGTGAATGGATCCCCATTAGTTGCCACCAGGGTGACATCTAATCTTCCTGGGGTCCATGCCTACTTAAACAGTCATAAAATTTGATAGTACACAAGAATAAAAGTCAAAGATAGTGAAGAGAGTACATAGAGTAAACAATCATAAAAAGCTATACATAAAAACATTAGTCAGTAGAATACAGATAAATAGGTACGAGAAAACATATACAGAATTAAAGTAGAATGTAAAAGACAGTAAAATGATTAAAACATCAAACAACACTAAAAGTGCACCAACAATTAAATCACGTTTTAAAAATTTTAGCCACCATGATTTTAAACCTTTTTGTGTTGTTCTCATTTCTTACGGCAGAAGGTAGATTGTTCCACAAATTAGCTGCCCTATAAATCACTGTTCTCTGCGTTGCCCCTGTTTGAGCCTTAGGGAGCCATATAAGTTTTACCATATGGCGCCTGGTCAGATGGTAATGGCGTTGATGAACATACGTAATTTTATCAAAGAGAGGCCTTGGTTTCATTTTTATCCGTACATTCTGAAGAAAATTAACAAGATTCTTCTGTAACCTCTTCTCCACATATAGCCAAGAAAGACTATGATGCATATAGTTTATGTGTGTTTGAAATGGGCACCGGAGAACCATTCGTGCAGCTTTGTTTTGCATAACCTGTAGCTTCTGAATATCTTTTGTGTGGTACCCGACCATAAGACTGAGCAATAATCCAAATGCAATAAGACTAAAGACTGGGTGACATAATTGGCCGATGCGTCTGTCATGAAGTTGGCACAACGTCTAATATTAGAGAGCGCTATACCCATTTTCCTCACAATCTTATCAACGTGACTAGTCCAGCTCAAGTTTTCATCAATGGATAGGCCCAAGAGATCAAACTTATGCACCTGCTCCAGGGGTATATTATTTACAACGAATGACAAGAAGTTTCTATTCATTGATTGCTTTCTAGAAGATAGGCTCATGCACTTTGTTTTACTTATGTTTAGAGCTAATTTATTAGATTCCACCCATTCAAATACCTGGTCTAAATCACACTGAAGCGTATTGTTTAAGATGTGCAGGTTCTCCGTTCCGTAGTATATAGTTGAGTCATCGGCATACATAGCTACAGAGGATTCTTTTAAAATAAGAGGAAGATCATTTGTAAAAATCGAAAAACACAGAGGACCAAGGCAGCTACCCTGTGGAACTCCACAGTCTAGCCCTAGGACTGAAGAAAAGCTACCATTAAAGTAAACAGACTGTGATCAATTCGTTAAATAGCTCTGAACCCACTGAAGGGAGCAAACAAAAAATGCATATGCAGACAGTTTGTCTAACAGCAGGTTGTGGTCTATCAAATCAAAAGCTGCACTGAAATCTAAGAAGACCGTACCTACATAGTTGTTTGCATCAAGTTTACACAGCCAGTGCAGTGGAGGTAGAATGGCAATCTTTAAAAGCATGCTGAGAATCAGAGAAGAGATTAAAATTCATAAAATATTGTGACATTTGTGCAAATATAAGCTTTTCCATTATCTTGCTCAGAACAGGCAGCATGCTAATAGGTCTGCTATTAGTGCCATTGAGGGCCAGCTTATTATCTTTAGGTAGAGGGATGACTTTCGCCAGTTTCCAAGAATAAAATACACTCCTTTAAATTCAGGTTAAAGATATAACAAACAGGCTTGGCAATATATTCTGCTATAATTGAGATCATTTTTCCATCTAAGTAATCCAGCCCAAATTGTTTACTATTTTTTTACTGATTTCAGCAGTTTTTCCACTTCATGCAAATCTATCGGATCAAAAGAAAATATACAATTTTTGCCTTTCATTATTACATTTTTGATCACTTCAATGGATTTGTTGCCACTTAGATTACTGGATGAGTTAATGTTCTTAAGCCGTATTTGTTTTACTTTATTGATGAAAAAATTATTAAAGTAATTTGCGATCTCAATTGGTTTAGTTATATACTTCCCTTCAGTTTCTATAATAGCAGAGTCCACGTTTTTAGTTCTACCCAGTAAATTGTTAAGAACATTCCAGAGTTGCTTCCCATCATGTTTTGCATTATTAATTTTGCAGACATAATAAGCTTTTTTCAGTTGTTTGTTCTTTTTAGTTACGGAATTTCTGATTTTACGATATTTATTCCATATGCTGGGATCTTTACTTTCAACGGCTGCTCGTTTTAATTCATCTCTTCGGGCCATGCAAGATTTTAAACCTTAATTTAGCCATGGAGCCATTGTCTTTTTAGTATTTATTTTCCTAAGTGGTGCATGTTTATCAGCAACTTCCTGGATCATTTCATCAAAAATTTCAAGCGCGGCATTAGTATTATTTTCTGAGTATATAGCATGCCAATTTAGTGCCTTTATATCTGAAATAAAATTTTCTGAGATAAAAGATTTATATGACCTTTGCAGTGAAACCCAGGAACCTCCCTTCTTGAAGGTCTTGGTCTTGGCCCCTGGTACCCTGGTCTGAATTCAGTGTCAGCTCCTTAAAGCCCTGGTCTTGGTCTGGTCTTGATCTTTTCTCGGTCTGGTCTTGGTCTGGTCTTGTTTTGGCCTGGTCTTGGTCTGGTCGTGGTTTTGGTTTGGTCTTGAAAGTCTTGGTCTGGTCTTGGTCTGGTCTTGGTCTGGTCTTGGTCTGGTCTTGGTCTGATCTTGGTCTGGTCTTGGTCTGATCTTGGTCTGGTCTTGGTCTGGTCTAGAAAGTCTTGGTCTTGGTCTTGGTCTGATCTAGAAAGTCTTGGTCTGGTCCTGGTCTTTCCATACTCTATCCTGGTCTTGATTCGGTCTCAGGTCTCTCGCCTCTGGTCCCTGGTCTTGGTCTTGCTCTGGTCCTGGTCTTGACATCTCTCCTCCTCTCCCCTCCAGCTCTCTGCCCTCATGACCTCTGCCCTCTGACCTCTGACCCGATGACCCTGCTCTTCGTGTACGGCCACCCTGAAGCGGGGCCAGCCGAACCACCACCGGCTGCTGACCCGGCCCACCGGCTCGGCGGTCTTTGTGGCGCCGGCGCTGACGGTTCAGCGCTTCCCCCTGATCATCGCCACCGAGTACAACATCCCCTTCCTGCTCAACCTGCCGGGCGACGGGAACCGGATCCACGGCGAAGCTCTACCGCATCGACGCCTCCATGCTGGAATTCCTGGACGACTTCGAGGGCGTTCCCCGCCCGCTACCAACGCCACCCGGGTGGAGCTGGAGGTCACGGGGGGCGGGGTCAGAGGGGTTAAAGGTCGGCGGCAGGATGGAGGCCTTCATCTACACCACCACCACCTTCAAACCCGAGTGGCCGGCACTGCAGCGCTTCGAGTCCTACGACGCGGACGGGGACCACGGCTTGAAGTACTGCTACCCGGAGGACCGGCACTGATGGAGTGGGCGGGGCTTAGGGCGGATGATGTAATGTTTAAAGAAAGATGCTAACAGTCTTAGATTATGATGATTATGCTGCTAGCTTGATTAAAGCAAATGAGCTTGTAAAGGGACGTACAGTTCCTAGACCACTCCACACCCTCACCTGACACTCCGTAGTCATGACAACGGCTCTGGTAGTTAGAGATGTCTCCTCTAGACCTCTCTGGTTGTCATGGCAACGTCTCCTCTAGACCTCTCTGATTGTCATGGCAACGTCTCCTCTGGACATCTCTGTCATGGCAACATCTCCTCTAGACGTCTCTGATTGTCATGGCAACATCTCCTCTGGACATCTCTGGTAGTCATGGGAACGTCTCCTCTAGACCTCTCTGGTTGTCATGGCAACATCTCCTCTGGACATCTCTGGTAGTCATGGGAACGTCTCCTCTAGACCTCTCTGGTTGTCATGGCAACATCTCCTCTGGACATCTCTGGTAGTCATGGGAACGTCTCCTCCTAGACCTCTCTGGTTGTCATGGCAACGTCTCCTCTAGACCTCTCTGGTTGTCATGGCACATCCTCCTCTAGACGTCTTTGATTGTAATGGCAACATCTCCTCTGGACATCTGTGGTTGTTGTCATGGCATCGTCTCCTCCAGGCGGTCTCTGGTTGTCATAGCAACGTCCTCCTTTAGACATCTGTGGTTGTCATGGCAACATCTCCTCTAGACGTCTCCATACGTCTCTGGTTGTCATGGCAACACATCTTCTAGTCGTCTCCAGACGTCTCTGCTCGTTGTCATAGCAACATCTCCACGCGTCTCAGGTCGTCATGGCAACATTTCCTACACACGTCTCTGGTGACGTAGACAGATGCCTCTGTCTCTGACAGATAGAGACATCTAGCTCAAACGTTCTACGTAGACGTCCAGCTTACCATCTCCAGGACCGACAGAGACGTTGCCATGACTTTCAGGCAAATCGTTTAAGCTGGACATGTCCGAAACAATTCACCCAAAAGTCATGCGGGGGACGTCTTGTGATGTCTCCGGTTGCCACGGCAACGTCTCGGAACAAACTTGAACAAACTCCATGACTCCACATTCCCACTGACCGCAAACAGAAGCTGTGATTCTCACCTCTCAGGGAAACTCTGGTGCTTTGGTGCAACTTTTTGGGCAATTTTTGCTGTAAAAGAAACTTGACAGCGGAGATTTGGGATTTGAGGCTGGTCGGGGTGGTCCAACATAAGGCCCGTGGACCAAAACTGGCCCAAAGCAGGCTCCAATCCAGTCGGAATGCTTGACATGTTTTTACAAAAAAACACAAAAAAATTGATTTATTAGCAAAATTGTTCAATAAATAAATGAATAAATAAGTAAATAAATATTTCGAGAGCAAAATTGTAAAAAAAAAAATTATTTTAGGCCAAAAAATATTACTTCATGTCCAAAACTGTCAAACATTAAAAAAATATATTGGAGAGCAAAATTTTAAAAAAATATACATCTTTTTTTTTTTTTTTTAAACAAAACAAGAAAAATACAAAATTCCATAAAGATAAAAATTTTCAAAAAATAATAAATTATATATATATATATATATATATATATAATATACATATAGTATATATGTATATAATATATATAGCAGGATTACTATATAAACAACATCAGTAGGGTAAAACTATTTTAAAAATTGTAAAAAAAAATAATACCAAATTTGTCCAAAATTACAAATAAAAATGTTTTTGACAATAAACTTGTAAAAAAAAATAGACCAAGATTGTGAAAATTAAAAAAAAGAAAAAAAAAGAGATTAAAATGATCAAACATTACGAAAAATAACTCGAGATCAAACTTGTAAAAAATTAAAAAACTTATTTGTGAAGAAATTTACAGCTAGTTCCTCATTAGTTTCCTATCCTCAAAGCTCTGCTGTTTGTCAGAATGCCAGAAATGCAACACTCCATTGATGTTGATTTTTTTTTCTCAAGTTTTTTGCAAAAATAGAAACATTGTCATCATCCGCATACAGACAAACTGTCAGTTAAAGATCAATAAATGTTCTCCTCTGGGTTTTCATGTTCTACCTTCTGATTTCTGTTCTGTCTCCAATAAACAACAACAACAACTCTCCCACGTTTATTCTCGTCTTTATTTAAAGTAGAAAAGAAAAAGTGAAGCAGGAGAATCTCTGGCGGCTGATTGGTTCACAGTGTGGCAGAATACTGACGGAGAACACTGTTCTCACAAGGCGACGGGTGACGAAGGAAGGATTTACTGAACGTGGTAGCTCGCTAAGCTAGCTCATTAGGCTAGCTCTTAATGACAGAAGAAATGATTTCTGGGTTTTCGTCTAACGACCTCGTTTAAAAGTTCAAAGCTCGTTAAATAAAGAAATATGTCAAGATAACGAGCTCGTTAGAACCTGAGAGCTCGTTAGTCTCTTAACGAGGTGAGCAGCTCGTTAAAGGATCAGAGCTCGTTAAAGCAGAGAACCATGTGAGAATGTGAGAAGTCGTTAATCATGGGAGAATCAAGAGAACAGGGGGAACCTGGGTATTGTTCTTAAGTTCAGGTTAAAAAGGAGATAACGAGCTCATTAAGGACTGTATAACGAGGGTGATTTCTGGTTTTTCCTCTTAACGAGCTCTTTGAAGTTCTGATGACATCATCATGTTCCAGTTAATGATGACGTCATTAAGAGTCTCTAACGAGCTGATTGGTTGAACCTGGATCCAGTTCAAGTAAACCTTCCTTCAGTTTCGGTTCTGTTTTCGTACCGATGAAGAAAAAAAGTGACAAAACTAGAAAATACTGAAGATTTAAATTCATGTGGCGATTTGTAGACGACAGGAAGAAGAGTTGTGATCCGCTCAGTAAACATCCTTCCTGCTGACGGACGGAGAACGGCTGGAGGAGCAGGTGGCGCTGCGGATCACCTCCATCCACCTGCAGAGAGAGGGAGGGGTGGGGAACGATACCGGGGCCGATATCGAGAACAATACTGAACAAAGAACAATACCGGCGCTGATATCTAGAACAGTGCTGAGACAAAGAACGATACCAGGGCCGATATCTAGAACAGTGCTGAGACAAAAGAACGATACCAGGGCCGATATCTAGAACAGTGCTGAGGCAAAGAACGATTCCGGGGCCAATATCTAGAACACTCTAAGACAAAGAAGGATACCAGGACAATATCTGGAAGAGTACGGAGACCAGGAACGATATTGGGAATGAAATCTAGAGCGATACTGAGACCAACAATGATGCTGAGAGTGACATCAAGACAGTATTGAGACCAGGAATGATACTGAAACCAATATATAGACAAAAACTGAGAGAAAGAACAATACCTGGACTGATATCTACAACAGTGGTGAGACAACAACATGATACTCTACAACAGGGGTCGGCAACCCTTGGCACGCCACCCGTGGCACGCGTGGCACTAACACTGGGCACGTTTACATGCGACCCATATAATGGCTTATAGGGCAGAGCGATGTGTCATGTGAACGCCGAGCGGATCCGCTTCACTCTGGCGGATTGTATTTCGGAAGCCGATTGTACGAGGTGGTGTACACCTATCGATAATCTGCTCCGTGTCTCATATAAAAGCTGCCTGACAGCGGAAGCAGAAAAAAACGGGACATTATTTGCTCTGCATGCGTGCCCCCGTACGTAGTGACGTGCCGACGTGCACAGTAAACGGGAAACAGGACAGTCAAAAACAAGCAGAAAACTTTTTTTTTTAATAAAACCAAGAGAGAAAAAAAAAACTGGAGAGGAGAGATGGAGGCAAATCGCGCTGTTTAAAGAGCTCCATAGCAGAATACAAGCGATCGCCCCGCCGGTGTTAAGGATTAACTGGTTTCCGTGTTAACGAGTGACGGCGGACTTCTGTGTAAACACATGCTGATAACAGCAGCTGTTAAAGTAAGACTCATAAAAGACTTTAAACTTATACAGTCACTGTAACTGTAGAAAACCGACGTTCGCTGTATCGACTTCAAGTCTCATTCATCTATTGGTCACAAGTTAACACGGGGCACCAGTTAATTCGTAACATCGGCATGCAGAGCACAAAACACAAAGTTTATGAAAGCACTTTTTGGAGTTAACAACAGAAAATTTTTTTTTAAAGATATGATTGTATGTGCTTTACCTGAATGGAATAAATTTCAGGTATGTTGGAAATACTTTTGGATTTTGTAACTTGCGTTTAATTTGATAATGGCACACACATTGATGAGAACATTTTAAACTGGCACTCCATGACAAAAAGGTTGCCGACCCCTGCTCTACAACTATACTTAGAACAGAACGATACTGAGACTGATATCAAGCTGATACCAAAACCGACATCAAGATCAATACTGAGTCTGATTAAGTAACTCAAGGTTAGTCCTGCAATCGGTATTCAGTATCATCTGCTATCTACACATCAGTTCTGGTATCGGTACTCAGTATCAGTACTCGGTATTATCTACTATCTGCACATCAGTTCTGGTATCGGTACTCAGTATCAGTACTACGGTATTTTCTACTATCTACACATCAGTCCTGGTATCCTTACTCAGTATTGTCCAGTATCTACACGTCAGTCTTGGTATCGGTACTCAGTATCATCAGTATTCACATATCAGCCCTAGAATCGGTACTGAGTAACAGTACTCAGTATTGTCCAGTATCTGCAAAGTAGTCCTGTATCAGTAACCCACTATCAATACTAAGTATCGTCCAGTATCTACATGTCACTCCTGGTATCGGTACTCAGTATCATCCAGTAATCTACACATCAGTCCTGTATCAGTTACTACAGTAGTGTCCAGTATTCACATATCAGTCCTAGTATCCTTACTCAGTATTGTCCAGTATCTACACGTCAGTCCTGGTATCGGTACTCAGTAATCAGTACTCAGTGTTGTCCAGTATCTACACATCAGTCCTGGTATCAGTGCCCAGTATAAGTACCAAGTACGTCCAGTATCTACACATCAGTCCCTGGTAATCAGTACTCTATCAGTACTCAGTGTCATCAAGTATCTACACATCAGTCCTGGTATCAGTACTCTATCAGTACTCAGTGTCATCAAGTATCTACACATCAGGCCTAGTATCAGTAGCCAGTATCCGTATTCAGTATCAGTATTCTGTACATTCAGTATCTACAAATCAGTCCTGGTATCGATACCACTGTACAGTACTCAATATCAAAATTCTTTCAACAGTATCTACACATCAATACTCATCCTTGCTTTGAGTTCTGGTTCTAGATCAGGTTCTGACCTGTGGAAGGCGTACTGGCTCTGGGTTCTAGATCAGGTTCTGACTTGTGGAAGGTGTACTGGCTCTGGGTTTCTAGGTCAGGGTCTGACCTGTGGAAGGCGACTGGCTCTGGGTTCTAGATCAGGTTCTGACTTGTGGAGGCGTACTGGCTCTGGGTTCTAGGTCAGGTTCTGACTGTGGAAGGCGTACTGGCTCTGGGTTCTAGATCAGGTTCTGACTTGTGGAAGGCGTACTGGCTTTGGGTTCTAGGTCAGGTTCTGACCTGTGGAAGGCGTACTGGCTCTGGGTTCTAGATCAGGTTCTGACTTTGTGGAAGGCGTACTGGCCTCTGGGTTCTAGATCAGGTTCTCACCTGAGGAAGGCGTACTCGCTCTCGGACCTGAAGTAGTACACGTGGGCCTTGAACTGCAGCTTGAAGACGTAGTCCTTGTTGATGTTCTCCGCCTCCGACGGAATGCTGACGGAGTAGCCCAGCAGCGGGAGGCTGGCCAGCGGGGCGTCGTCCTGGAGACCAGACACACCGTTAGCGATGACGTCATCATTACTGAGCCCCGGCGGGTGATGTTCTGTGGCGTTCTCCCACCTGGTGCGTCTTGTAGAAGAAACAGGCTGAAGTTGGTGGAAGACGACCCAGAGCTTCTGCAGCCGGAGCTGTTCTTGAACTTCCTCAGCAGGTTCCCCGACAGCTGGTTCTGAGAGTGAGAACCGAACCATCAGCCAATCACAGCTTCAATAACAGCACAGGGGAAGGAGGAGATATCAGCTCTGGTATCAGTATCAGCCTGATAGTGGTATTTTTTAATATGGAGCAGTAATTTTGAAACATTAGTATGTTTTTTTTTTCTTTTTTAATCAGTATCGGTAATTTTTAACATCAGTATCAGTAACTTTTTAAGATCAGTAAAGATAATTATGAACGTTGGTATCGATAGTGTTGTAACATCAATATCAGTAATTTACATGTTTTCATCATGTAAGCTTGCTGTTTCTGTTCAAACAATATTAACATCAGTATCAGTCCAGATGTTAATATTGGTATCATGTATTGGTCCAAATATTGATATCAATAGCAGTATCAGTCCTAGATTTCAACATTAGTATCGTGTCGGTCCAGGTATCGATACTGTTATCAGTATCTGTGCCAGATGTTGATATTAGTATCAGTCCAGTTGCTAATGGTGCCAGTATCAGTCCAGATGTTGATGTTGACTACTGCTATCAGACAAGACGCTGCTATTGGGTATCAGTATCGGTTCAGATGTTGATGTCGGTATCAGTATTAATCAGTATGCTGATATCGGCATCAATATGAATGCCGGTCCAAGTGTTGGGCCATCTATATTAGTATCAGTCAGTATGCTGATATCGGCAATCAGTATGGGTACCAGCCCAGGTGTTGGTATCGGTATCAGTATCAGCCAGTATGGTGATATCGGCATCAGTATGGTTACCGGCCCAGAGTGTTGGTATCTATATTAGTTATCAGTCAGTATGGTGATATCGGCATCAGTATGGATATGGTCCAGGTGTTTGGTATCTATATTAGTATCAGTCAGTTGCTGATATCAGCATCGGTATGGGTACAGTCCAGGCATTGGTATCCATATCAGTTTCAGTCAGTATGCTGATATCGGTATCAGTATGGGTCCAGATGTGGTGACGTCATCACCTCCACGGCCAGGCTGCAGTCCCACCATGGACAGGCCGGGTGCTGCGGTGCCCAGCAGACCTGCACCGTGCTGCTGCTGCTGTTGCTGCGGTTGACCGGGAGCGCGAGGTGCTCAACTCCTCCTCAGGCTCCTCCTCTGAGGGCTCTGTGGGGGTGAGAGGTCAGAGGTCAGGGGGTCAGAGTTCACCAGGAGGAGGGGGTGGAGGTGGAGAGTTGAAAACCCACTGCTGCGGTCGGCGGGCGGCGGTGTGAGTTCGGAGACGCTGCCTTGCTCAGCGAGGTCGACGGCCATGGCGGAGGTCATCCAGCCAGAGGTCCAGCCTCCTCCGCACAGCTGGAGGCACAGGAAGTGACCTTTAACCTTTAACCTCTAGCCTTCACAATAAAAAACAACCCACAGATTCACACTTTTCCTGTTGCCATGGCAACAGCTTGAAAATTATGTTTGTTGCACTTCTCCATGGAGACAGAGAACACTTCCACCTGTCTATGTTGTGACTGAATGGGAACTTTTTTCAAAAAGTTCCACCTTCACTGACTCCGCCCGCACAACAAATAAAAACTGAACTTCCTTGTTGTTTTTGAGAAGTGTCACCGGGCGGCCTCACCTGGCCGCTGCCACCACCGTCTGCTTCTGACCAATCAGAGTGAAGCAGTGAGGAACGCCCCCACTCCTCCTCGCTCTCCCGGACCTGCAACCAGGAAGAGCCCGGGGTCAGGGGTCAGGGGTCAGGGTCTAGGTTGTGAGTTCTGGGTTCTGGGTTCGCTTCAGGATGTGGGTTCAGGGTTTCTGGTTTCTGGGTTCAGGATTCAGGTTCTGGGTTCAGGGTTCTGGGTTGTGGGTCTAGGGTTCTAGATTCTTAGGTCAGTGTTCTGGTCTCTAGATTGTGGGGTTTTGGGTTCTGGAGTCGGGTTCAGGGTATCAGGTTTCTTGGGTCAGGGTCTGGGTTTTTCGGTTGTGGAATTCTGGGTTTCTGCGGTTCATGTTTCTGGGTTCTAGGTTCAGGGTTCAGTTTCTGGGTGCAGTGTTCAGGTTTATGGGTTCAGATGTCAGGATTCAGGGTTTGGGATTGTGGGTTCAGGTTTCTGGGTTGTTGGTTCTATGTTTCTGTGTTCTGTTTTCTGGGTTCAGGGTTCTGGTTTCTAGGTTGTGGGTTTTGGAGTCAGGGTTCAGGGTTTTAGATTCTGGGTTCTTGGTTCTGGGTCGTGGGTTGTGCAGGGTTTCGTACCGGACATCCCGAACAGCGGCGCTGCCGGTGAACCTTGAACTGGTTGGATGACGTCATCCCCCGACTGGTGTAGAGCAGAACGTCACTGAACTGGAGAGAGAGAGAGAGAGAACACAACGTTCTGAAGGAGAACCTGGAGGACCAGGAGGAACCTGGAGGACCAGAACCCTGGGGAACTTGGTTCTGGTTTCTGCAGGTTCTCCAGGTGTTCAGTGAGGAGCGTACCAGGAAGAACATCCTCTGCTGCAGCCCCTTCCCAGACAGCTTGGAGAGACAGCCAGCCGGATGAACTCCTGCAGACCACACACGACAACACACCTTCAACAAGTTTCACATTTCATTTCAGAATAGTTTCATGTTTCCTTTCAGAAGTTTCACATTTTGACCATGTCTGGTCGTCATGGAAACAGAGTGGTCTATAGCGTGAGATCGTCATGGAAACAGTGGTTTCTAGCTCTAGTCAATCATGGACAGACAGTGGTGTGTATATTCTGGTTGCCATGGTAACAGAGCATCCCCTCACCCTGCCAGGAGCCACCAGGTTGTCGGCTCCACTCAGCTCCCTCTGCAGCTCCAGCAGTTTCTGCAGGTTCTCCATCTTCACCATGGAGCCCTGCAGCTGCTGCACCAGCTCCGACACGTCGGCCAGGGCGGCTGGGGGCAGAGGGCACAGGGCAGAGGGCAGAGGTCAGAGGAGGGCTGGGGGGGGCGCAGGGCAGACGTCAGAGGTTAGAGTAGGGCTGTGGGGCCACAGGGCAAAGGCTAGAGGATCGGTGGAGGGTGGAAATACAAAAGTTAGCGTGTAGCATCTAGAATGTGGCTTCATCT